>NC_059128.1:167145251-167449866 GCF_020740605.2 Lemur catta | reverse complement strand
AGCAGTCCGGTCCATCTCAGGAGGCTGCATGCTTCTGTCCCACCGTAGCCACCCAGATCGTTTGCTCCTGCTTTGTATCTTTCCGTCTCGCACTTTTGCTGATGGAGAGTGGCAGGTCAGCCTGCGTCACTCCCTGGGAGCCCTGCTCTTCCTTCAGCTCTGCTGTCTGCCTCTTACAGCTGGAAAGTGAAATCCAGCGGCTCTCCGAGGCCCACGAGAGCTTGACAAGAGCCTCTTCCAAGCGTGAGGCCCTGGAGAAGACCATGCGGAACAAGATGGACAGTGAGATGAGGAGGCTGCAGGACTTCAACAGGGATCTTAGAGGTGAGAGCTGATTACACAGGGAGAGGGTTGGGGAGCATCTGCAGAGAGCTTGCGTCCTCTATTCTAGAGGAAATTCAGAAAATCTTTTCTCTGCAAAAATAAATGTGAATTGACTCAGGAAGCCAGGCTGAGATTCCTTGGGAGTCTCCCTGATAGAGATGCTTGTCCCTGTGTTCTAGACCTAGGATCCCCTTGTGGAGCTCCCACATGTGGCCCAGATCATGGCCCCTGATGGAGCCGGGGCTCCCCTCTGAGCCCATCCCCAGTGTGAAGGATGCAGCTCCACAGATAGGACCTCAGGGAAAACCCCCGGCAGGCAGCTTCCCCTGACACTAAAACGTCTTTCTTTCATTTGAAACAGAGAGATTGGAATCTGCAAACCGCCGCCTGGCAAGCAAGACCCAGGAGGCCCAGGCAGGCAGTCAGGACATGGTGGCCAAGCTGCTTGCTCAGAGTGAGTAGGGGGCCCACTAAGAATCCTGGCCAGGTGTGCAGGCAGTGGGACCACTGCAGCCCCTCCGGACACGGAGGACTGGCCTTCCTTGCAGAGTAGCACTGTGGGCATAGGTTTGTAGAGTGCCTACTATATGCCCAACACTAGACTGATCTGGGGTGGGTGGGGTGGGGTGGCTTCCAAAGAAGAATAAGGTCTATATGTGTTGGGAAGATCGACTGATACCCACGGGAAAGCTGGGGAGCGGTACTTTGCAGAGCTGCGGTACTGCCCATCATGCAGTGTCGGTCAGTGCACTGGGCAGTGGGGGTGCAGGTTAGCCCTGGAGACGAGTGGGGTGAAGAAGGAGGAGTCTGAGAGTTTCCCAGGGAGTTGGCTGAGGGTGCCCAGCGGGAATGTGGGAAGCTGCGGGGCATGGTGAACATGGGCCATAACAAGGCAGCTAAGCAAAGGCACTGAGACAGCCAAAAATGCACTCCCAGAGCTTAACCTGCAGGTACTTCCTAAAGAGCTTCTCTCTAAAGGGCTTGGTCCAAGCATCCTGAAAGGTAGATGAGTTCGTGGACTAGTCCATTGATTTGTTCATTTATTTGTTCATTAGTAGAATTGTGCTAAGCACCTGGCAGGTGTTAAGCAGAGGGTGGCAGCAGGCCCAGGAAGGTGCCATAGCAGGGAGGCCCAGAGAGGGTGAGCTTCAGGAAGGAGCAAGTTCCCACAGATTCAAGAGAACAAGGGTGTTCCTGGTCCTGGAGACTGATGATTAGGAGGTCCCGGTGGCCTGAGAGAGAGAGGCTCTTTGGGGATGGCAGGGGTGGCGGGTGGGCCAGGGGTGAAGGAGCAATTGAATGGCTCAAGTGGAGGGGCATGGGGCAAAGGGAGCCCTGCTGCGCTCAGCAGCAAAAGAGGTGAAAAGGCACTAGCAATCAGAAGAGAGAGCAATTATTTATTGAGCTCCTATTGTATGCGCCTGCTGTGAGCTATAGTATGTTCCGGGTGTTTGCAGAGAAGTGGAATGGGCCTGGTTGGTGTCTGGGTAAAGGTGGCTTTGAGGAAGGAAGGGATCAAGGAAACCCACTGTGAGTGGCACAGATGGAAGGGGGTGACCAGAAGTGGAGGAGCAGCTTGAGGACTGAGCTCTGGCCGGCAGCACCCCTGTCCTTCAAGGAGTGCTGGAAGCCCAGGGCAGGGAATGGGGGGGCAGCACTGAGGGGACAGAACGGGTGGGGCAGGAGGTAGGCTAGGCTGTCCTGGCTGGTCTCTGGGAGGGAGGTGATGGGAGTGAGCGAGAAAGGGGAGGGGCACCCTGGGGTGCCCCTGGGAGTCTGGGGGGAAAAAATTATTGGGAGAGGCAAATTAGGGGTATCCTGTGGAACAGGGTGGACTTTTGAGGCCTGGCTCTGCCAAAGAAAGGCAGTCAGTCACAGCCGGGTTTCTGGGAGCCTGCAAAGGGGAGTGGGGAGGAGGCCTGGAGGCGTTTCCGCTCCCCGGGGAGTGGGCCAGCGCCTGGCTGTTCTTGGCTCCTGGTTGGAGCCATTAATCTCGCAGCTGCGGGTGACCTGGATGCCTGGCATTCCAGAGCCCTGGGCTGTTCGGCTCAGGCCCGCCCCCCGCTGCTCTCTGGGGTGCTTGCTGCCTTCACCGGGCTTTGGAGGGGTGAGGAACACAAAGACTGGGAGATGAGGGGCCTCACTGGCCCTGGGCACATCCCCTCTGCACCTCCCTCCGCCTTCCTGCCACCAGCGCCGCTGCCCCTATGCTGGTCTCTCCGGTCCTCTTCCACCCTGACCCTGGCCACATACTTCTTGCTGAGGAGCTTTCCCCGAGATCCCAAGGTCTGTGGTTTTCTCAGGGTCCTAGTGGCTGAGGGTGACTGAGGTCTGAAGCCTCCCAGCCCCCACAGGGCCTTAGAGGTTGTACAAGCCTGCAGGAAGCTGCTGGAGGCCGGGGGCCCCTCCACCCCACTCACTGGATGTTAAGCCAGCAGAGTATGAAAGGATCAGTTTCAGTGTTGTTGGACTTTCCCATCTCTTCCCTCCACGGCAAAGAATGAGGCCAGGCCTGGGCCCAGTCTTAAAATCCACAGTGAGCTGAGAGCTGAGCTGGGTTGCCTCTGTGTCCTCCCTGCCCTGCCCTAGGGCCCTGAGTAAATGAATCTTTCCTTCTGCAGCCCAGGGTCCCAAGTTTTTGCTCTTCTACTCCAGAACTGACGCTGCCCTGTATGATATGTACTTAGCCATATGTGACCCAAAGATTGAAAGCAATGAATACAAAATAAAATTTAAAATTCACATCTTTTGTCTTGCCACATTTCCAGTGCTCCATAGCTATGTATGCCTAGTGGCCACTGCATGACATGGCACGGTATAGGACAATTTCACTGTGACGGAGAATTCCACTGAATCAGAGTCCTGCTCTAGAGATGGTGACTTTGGGTTCGTTGGGCTGGCCCTACAGCCCTGCCCCCTTCTTGCTCTCCAGCAAGGCAGGAGCGACCCACTCATCGGGGCCCGCCTGAATCCCAAGGGGCAGGTGCATGGGAGGTGGATCGAAGCCTAGAGCATCAGCTAGAGGGCTCTGTGGTCTGGCTTGGGTCTCTCCCAGCCATGGGGAGAGGTTCTCTTAGCAGAGTTTCTCTGGGCAATTACTAAGATGATTTAAAGTCAGGATAGCTGTATCCTCAGATGCACATCTCTGGACCGTAGCCATTTTCATTGTGCTGCGTAGGTTGTAGTCCTTTGTGAGCCTGGTTATACACATCTCAGTGGTCCCTCTAGACCGTGGAAGGAAATGTGGCAGTAGGAGCCCACTTTGGGTGACCTGTAAATGCAAATGCCTCACACCACAGCCAGAAGCAGCCTGGGCCTTTGGAGCCAGGCCAACTTGGGTTCCCATTTGGCAGCACCATTTACCTCCTCTGTTTCCTCCCCTGTAAGTTGGAGATCACAAATCCTATCTTGAGGGACTGGAGGATTCAGTGGAGTAAGATGTATAAGTACATGGCTCGTGTGGCAGCAAACAGTGGTTCTCTTCCCCCTTCCTTCATTCTCCCTCTTTAGCCTGAGCCTTTGTTTTCTCATCTCTATATGGGCATCACAGTTCCTATATGAACCAATCCCTAGTCGTCATGAGGTTCAAGGGAAATTGTGGCTATGTTTCAGAAACGGTGGCACCTGGCACAAGTGGACAGTGTTTGGGGCTGTCCCATGGCAGACTCATGTCCCAGCAGAGAGGCAGTATAGCCCAGTTGTTACTGCCCGGGTCCTTGACTTGGGCTCTGCCATTTACTTCTGACTTAACCTGAGCTTCAGTTTCCTCTCCCATGAAACGGGGTTCGTAACGGCACCTGACTCCTAGTGCTTTGGAGAGGATGAGAAGCAGCTGCTCATCCAGTGGTCAGCACAGAGCCCAGCAGGCAGTGGGGCCAGCCAGGGTGGTCGCCATCGCTGATGGAGCCCCCTCTCCCTGCAGGCTACGAGCAGCAGCAGGAGCAGGAGAGGCTGGAGCGGGAGATGGCACTGTTGCGCGGTGCCATCGAGGACCAGCGGCGGCGTGCCGAGCTGCTGGAGCAGGCTCTGGGCAACGCGCAGGGCCGGGCGGCTCGAGCCGAGGAGGAGCTGCGCAAGAAGCAGGCCTACGTGGAGAAGGTGGAGCGGCTGCAGCAGGCGCTCGGGCAGCTGCAGGCAGCCTGCGAGAAGCGGGAGCAGCTGGAGCTGCGTCTGCGGACGCGCCTGGAACAGGAACTCAAGGCCCTGCGTGCTCAGCAGGTGAGCTGGGAAGACCTGTGCAGGTGGCAGAACCAGGGCAGCATCTGAGGATGTCCGCTTTCCTTCTTCCTCTCGGACTCCAGGGTTGGAGGTCAGGCCCAAGGACCCTGGGAGCCCCTGCTCAGATCTAGGTCACAGCTGCCTTGGAAGGTGGTGAGGGTGACTGATCTCTGGTCCAGCTTGGCTGCATGGTCCCTCCCACTCACCAGTCTTAGCAGAGGCTCTGCCACTTGGCCTCTGTCCAGCCTCGGGGGACTCCTGTGCTTGGAAGCAGCAGGGCTTGGTGTCCTTGATCTCCACAGAAAACAGGTCAGGAACCTGATGTAAGAGACCAGCCAGCTCTTATGTGGCTCCCCAAGATCAGGAGAGAAGGTGGTTGCCCAGATCCTGAGACTTTATTCTCACTCTGGACTTCTGTGTGAATAATTCTTGGTGTTTACAAACCAGACAGAGTTCTGTCTCCGTTCCCAACCCTGCCCTTCCCACCGAGGTAGAGTGAGCAAAGCTCCTGCTTTGCTTACTTCTGTTGTAGTTTACACCAGTTGTCCCAGTGTAGATATTGATGGCAACTACTTCCCTTGTTTGGAGGGTCCTTATGCCCTCGGCCACAGGATTCAGGGCAGGGGTGTGGGGACCCGTGCTGCTTCCTCTGTCTCTGGGTGGAGGCAGGATAGGGGAGTATGTGACATGGCGGGCGAGGATCAGTGGTCACCACACCACAAGCTTCAGCCTTGACCACGATGTTCCTTGCTCTGCAGAGACAGGCAGGCACCCCCAGTGGTGGCAGTGGCAGTGTTGGGTCCCCAGAGGTCAGCGCCCTGCGGCTGTCAGAGCAACTGCGGGAGAAGGAGGAGCAGATCCTGGCACTGGAGGCTGACATGACCAAGTGGGAGCAGAAGTATCTGGAGGAACGTGCCATGAGGCAGTTTGCCATGGACGCAGCTGCCACAGCCGCTGCCCAGCGTGACACCACTCTCATTCGACACTCCCCCCAGCCCTCACCCAGCAGCAGCTTCAACGAGGGTCTGCTCGCCGGTAGCCACAGGCATCAGGAAATGGAAAGCAGGTGCGGCATTGCAGGCCACGCCGGGGGTGGGGATGGGGGTGACAGTGTCCAGTCCTTGCCCTGTTCTTGATCCCTGATAAACAGGCCCCTCTCCCCATACAGCTCAGCAGTCGCTCCTGCTCTGAGCTGACCCTGCGTGTTTGGCACACCAGACGGTGTAAGCATGCTCTTTCCCAACCAGCCGAGTCCTTGGTTAGCCTGGGAGACTGGCTATGGGGATGTTGGATGCCGTCCAAGGCTCTGAGCCTCTACATCCCGTCTCTGGGGTATTGCCCTCCAGGACAAGGGTTGTGCCACTCCTATCATCCAGCGACTCTACGACCCCCCCCTTTGCTGAGCTGCCTTTGCTGGTATGAGAAGGACTCAGGGCCTCATGCACTGGTGGTTTTCAGAGCCTGGGCTCTCAGAGCATCAAGTTCCAGAGCTGTGATGACATTTCTGAAGGCCCGCTCTAGGCCCTGCTGCAAGGGCAAGAGGGTCCAGCTGGCTGTCGGGAGGGCTTTTCCTCCAGCTTGTACAAGGTGGGGGAGGGTGGAAGCCTCTGGTTCTGTGGGTCTGATGATGTGGGCATGGCCTGTCACCCCGCAGGTTAAAGGTGCTCCATGCCCAGATCCTGGAGAAGGATGCGGTGATCAAGGTCCTTCAGCAACGCTCCAGGAAAGACCCGGGCAAGGCCACCCAGGGCTCCCTGCGGCCTGCTAAGTCAGTGCCGTCCGTCTTCGTGGCTGCAGCGGCAGGACCCCAGGGCTGGCAAGGGCTCTCGGCTAGTGAGCGGCAAACAGATGCATCTGCTCGGCTGGCTACAGGTGAGAGGAGGCTGGTGGGTAGATTATATAGAGAAGTTTTTCCCAGGTGTGAACACGAATTGCCAGACTGTTCCTCCCAGAACTGAGGCTCATGGAAGCCAGGGCTTTCTGACTCCTCTACCAGGGGAGTCAGCTTATACTAGTGACCCTACAGCCCACGGCTGCCCTGCCAGTGCGAAGAGGGGTGCTCAGCCTGCCATCTCCATAGCATCACGCTTCGGTCCCAGCCACTTAACTATCCAAGAAAAATGTAGCTTCCTGTGCAGATGCACCTTCTATGCAAGGCCTCTCCGCTCCTCCTTCCAAGCAGATGCCACAGAAATTCTAGAAATTTAATCTACAAAGAAGGGTTCCACCATTCAAAACAATCCAACCTGATAGTTATTCTCATTTGAAAACAGGAGCATTTAGTCTTAAAGGTCTTGCGAATTAAGAGCAACCCACGTCGCCTTGAGTCCCCAGTAGGTACAGTTAACTTAGGGTGTTCTTCTTCAGGGCCACATCTTATAAGCAAAGCAGTGACCATCAACCTCCTGCTTTTCCAGCAGACAGGGTGGCCACAGAGGAGCCGGTGGCCACAGCTTCCCTCCCTGCCCATGCCAAACATGGGAGCAGAGATGGGAGCACCCAGACCGATGGCCTGCCAGACGGCACCTCTGCCTGCCTGGCACCAGAGACCGACAGCCTTCTGGGGTGCAGCAGTGGCCAGAAGGCAGCCTCTCTGGGTAAGTCCCACTCTTCCCCCCTGCTTTGGTGCTAGGCAGGGCGGGGGGCACACTGGGGTGTGAACTGCAACACCAAGGCCCTTTCTTCCCAGACCTGCTTTTGGTCATTGGCCGTGCTCCATGGGGAGCCCTGCACAGTGAGAGCTGAGCAGGGTGTCTCGCCCTTGTCAGTGTGAATATGAGGCTGATTGGATGTATGAGTAGAGGAATAGAGATAGATCCAGAATTCAGAAAGAAAGCAACTGGGTGGGAGGCATTTTACTCCTCTTTCACAGTCTTCCTTACACATTTAATTGCTATATCACATTTAATTTGTATATCTAAGAGAATTGAGATTGGCAAGTTTTGCTGATGGCACTCTCAAGTTAGAAGACTTTGTTTAAAAGGAGTCCAGGGAAGGAGAAATTTGAGAAGATGCCATTTCTTTTTCTGTTCCCCTTTCACACTGGCCTTTGCATACTTGCCTGTGCCTCATGATCTCTGTAAACCACAGGCATGAAAAGAATGCTGCAGCCTCCCTCAGGGCTCTGCGTCCTCCCTCCAAATCCTCCAACCTGTTCAAAGTTATAAACAAATGCATCTTCTACATGGGAGGCTGGTGGTCTGGGCCAGTAGCTTAGAGGGAGCAGAGCATTGTGCTTGGTCAGCCAAGTTCTGGGGACCTGGGGACCCGGGCAGCGGAGGTGGGAAAAGTTGGTAAGAAAGATCCTTATCTTAAAACCTCTCCAGGACTTTAAAAACAATCTGGTAACACTCGCTGGCATGTGCCTGTGTTCTTGTGTCTCTTCAGACTCTGTAGCTACATCCAGAGTCCAGGACTTACCAGACATGGTGGAGATACTGATCTGAAGGAGATGGTGCTGGGGACTCTGAGCCATTCCCTCCCCTCCTCGGCCCTCTGCCACTCTCGGCCATTCCAGCAGCCCCTCCAGCAGCTGTTCTTCTACCTTCCCCCAACCAGACACTAGTTCCCACTGACCGTCTGGTCCCGGGAGCTCAGGAGGAGTGCTGCAGGGGAGAGGAGAGCTGTGAGAGTACCAGCACCCCGGAAGACCTGCTTCTCTGCCCACATTCCTCCCCGGCCCGTGGAGAATGAGGATTCAGCCCTTACCTGTTGCCTAAGGCTTGCTGCTGGGGAGGCAACTGAAAGCTCAGACAGGAGCTGGGCTCCCTCCCTCACCAGTTGGTACTCAGACAGGGAAGGAGGGGATACTTGGTCTGGAGGACTGATTTCCAAGGATGGCTGCCCGTGGACACCAGGTGGGCTGGTTCACTAATTGAGTCAGCATGTTGTTCTCTGGCTAAGTATGGTCCAAGCCAACCTCACCTGCCCTTCAGTTCCTCACTGCCTCCTTGGAATCACTAAGACTTGAATCTCTTGGGGACTACTAAGGGTGTGTGTTTTGCAGAAGCCACTGCCTCATGCTCTCACTTGGTATGGGTTAGGGGTCATCTGAGTGGGAAACTGTACAGTTTGTATATAATTCCCCTTCTTGTGGAACAGAAGATTGAGGCACGTTGGTTCAGATTTGTCTCCTCGGCTGTGCTCTCTTGTCCCTGCTGCCACAGTTCCTGAAACTCCTGACTGGCCTCCCAGTTATTCCTCCTTCTCAAGTTCTTGGCCCGTGGATTTTAATGCTGCTCGATTCATGGGAGATTGGCTGCCTGTTCCTCCATTTTGAGCCCTGTGTTAAATGCCCATGGGACCCCCATCACCAGCCTCTTGAAATGGCCCCACAGCTCCTGTCCCTGGGACATCCCATCAGTTTGGTTCTAAACCCTGAGCCACATGAAATGAGCCACCACACGCGGACATCCACCATGCCCTCATGTGGGCTCAGGTGGCCCTACCCAGCACCAGTTCTCTCTGAGGAAACTGGAGAAGTTGTGCTGTTCTCGTAAGTGTGTTTGTTCCCACCTGGAGGGATTGGGAGAGGGAGCTATGCTGTTGAAAACTGGCTAACGACCTAGGAGATATGACTCAAACAGTCCTCTGAATGGAACCCGCATCCCAAAATGGCGCCCACGAGGCTGGCTCCTCACGCTGCCCAGGCCCAGTGCCCCGACGCAAGGCCAGATATTCTGGAATTGGGGTGAAGCGCCCAGATGGCAGCCTGTCAACAGCAGTGACTGACTTCTAGTCTTAAAGAGTCCCCCTATTCAGCCCCAGGAGCTATTGGTGGGTTTTAGCAGTTTTGTCTTTACTGTTTTTAGGTCTCCTAGGATCTTTGTCTTTTTGCCTTTATTGTTTTTAGGTTCTGTATGTGTTGTTTTATTCCCATGGTTCCTCAAGTTTTGTTTTTTAAACATTTGCATTTGCTGGACAATTGCATACTTTTTTTTAATTCCCCTACCCCTGTTTAAAGCTGAAAAATACATTTGGTTCATGTGCATTGTTTACAAAGCAAAAAGAAAAAAGAGAAAAAAAGGCAAAAAATATTGTGAAAGAAAAAAACCAACTTAATATATTTTGGATTAATATTTGGTATTTCTTTTAAAGTATTTTTTGTGCTGTGAACGTTTTCTGCCAAAGACCTTGATGTCTGTCTGTATGTTTAAGTTATCGTAAATATTTAAAATGTAAACATGGCTGTTTTGTTATGCCACCCTGTACCAGGATTGCTGTTGCATTCCACTGGGTATAACAGTATTTTAATAAAAAAAAAATAATTAAAAGTGGTGTCTTTGCACAGGCAAGACTTTGCACTGAGGGAAAGAGGGAAGCAAAGGGAGTGTGGATTTGGGGGGGACCACCCACATCATAGTCCAAGCTCTTCAAGGACCCAAGACAAGTCCTAGGAATTTTGTGAAGCTGCATTAAGGAGAGAGTTGGAAGGAGGATGTGGTTGTCTTTTTTCCAAAGAACACTTTCTTTTACAGAAAACATTTCTGGAAGGTGGGGAGGGCAGGCAGGGCCTGGCAGGTGGCAGCTTCCCCAGGTAGCTTTGTCCTCACCAGCTTTGTTTGGCCACATGCTGTGGTTACTGCACAGTGGGAGTGGGTGTCCAAAGGTGGCTTTTTCCTTCCCGCATTCCTGTCCTTCCCTCCTGCCCAGCACACGGCATCCTTTTCTGCAACCATCTAAAGGACCAGGCACCATGCTTGCCCTCTGGCATGCACAGAGGACGTTCAAGTGTGTGTGGCATGTTTTGGGCACTGCCTCCCTCTGCTATACCATTACCACTCTCCCGATGCTCAGGAAAGCACATTGCTCCAATTTTCAAAACAAGAGAAAACCATTCTCAATCTTGCATGTTCTTGTGTCAGAAACAAAGTACCTGTCCTTGCTTCCCTAAGTGTGTCAGGACACAGAGGTTCCTAATCAGGATGTGGCTGAGATAGTCCACCCACAGGCTATGGGGCATGTGATCGGAACAGCTGCCCTCCATGGCCGTAGGTGAAGGGTCTTCAGGGCAGGTGTGGGAACTCAGCAGCCATGTTGATGAGTAACCAAGCTGGGATCCCAGAGAAGGTGTCCCTGAGCCAGCCTGCCTGCCCACAAGAATGGAATCGGGCAGATGGAAGAACTGGGAACATCCAAAGACTTTACTAGCAACTCTGCAGATGTCAATGGGCCCTAGTGGATGGACAGCTCTCCATGCAAGACTCCCCACACAGCACAATGCAGGAGGATCAAACCCATCCCATGGCCATACCTCCACCCAGCCCTCCCGCCTGCCACCTGCCACCTGGACAGCATCCATGCATGCCTGCCTTCCTCCCTCTGAGCCCTGGACTGGGGTCTCACTCTTGGTAAGGCTGCTCACCTGAGATGCAAGGCTGGTCCCTGGAGGCAGCCTGAACACTGGGGGTCCTGCCCCCACACACCCCCTCACTGTTCCTCCCTGGGCCACACCAACTCACAGCTACATTTGCTAAGACTTGATATCCAGAACAAAACGTCAGTGCCTGTGACAGGGAGTTCCAAACAACAGCTTGGCAAAGAGGCTCCTGTTCAGCTCCACCTGCCCCCGCAGAGCCCTGGGAGGGCAGCTCAGACCCAGGAGCGAGAAGCACCATCCACCCCAGCACCTTCAGCCAAAGCTTTCAGAGCATCAGTGCCTTCTGTGGGATCTGGTCTGTCAAAAGTCACTTTCACATTTCCCTGGCACAGACCAGAGGAGGGTGAGAAATCAATCCCAACGTGACCACACGTGTACAGGCATGTGCATTTGTGTGTGCATGTGTGCCTGACCATGTGTCTCAGAGAAAGGTGTGAGGGGCACCAATGTCTTTGGGCTGTTGCCTCTGTAGCGCACCAAGCTCTTCAGCTACATGGTCACCAATGCGGCTGAGAAGCCATTTCTCCACAGAGAAGGCGCTGAGTGGGCTGCCCAGTGCACGCTGAAATGCAGCCTAACCAAGCTCCAGAACTGCTGCAGCTGCAGGCTGTGGTGCGCTGGGCAGGCCATGGGGGAGGTAGGCGTTTGCGATGGGGAGGGAGGTGTTAGCCCCATGGCTCTTCTGGGCTCCTTGGAGGTCAAGTTTGACTTTGAGGAGCAGCCCTAACCTACCTGCCCTGCCCCCACCCAGGGCCTCCTCCAGCGGGGCTGGGGGTGTGGCTCAGAGGGGCAGCCACTGCCCCATGGGCGGAGACGGGAGAGGCCTTCTCTCTCTCACCTCCGGGTTAATTGTTAACTCCTCCCCTGGCTTGAGCATGTGCCAAGCAGCTTGGCAAAAATGTGCCAAGACAGGAGCAGCAAACTAGGGCCTGGTCACCCAGAGATAGCCAAAGCCTGAGGACCCTAGCAGGACAGGAAACTTGTTTGCAATGCCGCTGTCTTGTCTCCCAGCACAAGTGAGGACCCGGCTGGGAAGAAGTTGTCTCTGAACAGCCCTCGCTTGGTGTTACTGACCCCTCTGGAGGTGGCGCGGAAACCCCAGCACCGAGCAGTGCCTTTGTGGACCCGCCATGCCTGGATCCAACACATGGGAAAAATACTACAGCAGCTGAGCTCTTAGCATCCTTTTTTAAATGAGATAGAATTCACATACCACAAAATTCACCCTTTTGAAGTGTACAATCGGTGGTGTTTTATATCACAGCATCCACTTTAAGCCAGCAGTCAACCACGGGTCATCACCACATGCCCCACCCGTGGGCTACATGAGCACAGTTAGAAGTGCTATTTGATCTGAAGCATTCACACTTGCCGGCTCCAATTTCCCAGGATGGCGCTTTGAACTTTCTATAGCAGAGTCTCCTTCCTCCCATCTCCGGTCCAGCAGCCCCAGTGCACCTCCGCTGGGCAGCAGCGAAGACACAGTCCGCTCTGAGCTGTACTCGCCACCAGCTTGCCCCCAAGGCTGCCAGGGCGGAGGTCCTGGCCTGAGGCTTAAAAAGGAGGCCTGTGAACCCTGAGCCCTGAGGCACCCACTGTCTCCTCAAGGTTTTCTGGAGTCAAGGAGCATTGGCAGGCGTGGGTCCAGTTTTGTGAGACCTGACGCCTATATAATATGGGGGACCTTCTTTAAGAAAAAGAATGCAAAATGGTGACTACGAAATGAGGTCTAGAATTTTGGAAGGGGCTTGTTGAAGTGAGCACCCGAAGGTTCAAGCTTCATTAACTTCACAGTAACATGGGTCCGTCTGGGCATTGGGCATCGTGTCTCCCAAAGGAATGAAGCTCTGGGAAGTGTCTGTGACTCAGGTTTACCCTGTTTCTCCCAGGCGAGGCTTGGATCTGGAGAACAATGGAGCGGATGGGATGGCTGCTTCTGGGTATCCACTATGCCCAACCCCCTCTTGAGGCACAGGTGCCCACCAAGGGGGTCTGCGGTCCAAGGGGAGGGGTGTCACCACAGAGGCTGGACAATAGGACTGACCAGACCACCAAGGACCAAACCTTGTACCCTGCCTGTACATCCATTTGTACCCTGCCCATACCCACCAACTGAACCTCCTGCCCCAGCTAGAATGGGAGTGGAACATATCTGTCAGTCAGCCCTCAGGGTGCCCCGGAGAGCCATGCCACTCCACTGTAGCAAGGACACATTCTCCTCTAATCTGAGGGCCCGTCTGTCACTTTCGATTCTGAGCCAGCCAAGTGTCATGATCTGTCCTGAGATAAATGTCTCTTGTGAGTCCAAAGGCTCCTACCTGGGGACACATTCCAGGTGTGTTGAGCAACAATGTGGTCATTTCCACACACAGGTTTGCCTCTTCTTGCATCAATTTGGCCTACTTTTTGAGCTCCAAGAGGCCCTGCCCAGTCTCTCTTCTGAAGCCTTTGCTTGCTTAACACAATGCACTGTGGAAATCTTCATAGCCTATTGCATTAGCAGCAAAAATACTCAAATCTCAACCACAGAGCAATTAACTGCACAAACCACAGGTTTGCCCTGAAAACTTCAATAACCTTCTTTAATTTAAAAAGAAAGAAAGGCTGGGTGCAGCAGCTCACACCTGTAATCCTAGCACTCTGGGAGGCCGGGGCTGAAGGATCGCTTGAGCTCAGGAGTTTGAGACCACCCTGGGCAAGAGTGAGACCATGTATCTACTAAAAATAGAAAAATTTAGCCAGCATGGTCATGTGCCTATAGTCCCAGCTACTTGAGGCAGGAGGATCACTTGAGCCCATGGCACTCTAGCTTGGGCAACAGAGCGAGACTCTGTCTAAATAAATAAATAGATAGATAGATGAAAGAAAAGAAAGGAAAGAAAGGAAAGAAAAGAAGGAAGGAAGGAAGGAAAGAAGGAAAGGAAGGAAGGAAGGAAGGAAGGAAGGAAGGAAGGAAGGAAGGAAGGAAGGAAGGAAGGAAGGAAGGAAAAGAAAGAAAGAAGAAAGAAAAAGCCTCCTTCCCAGAGGCGTTTCTCTAAGGTTTTTTTGCCTCAGCATGGCTGACTTTTTCCTTGATTCTATTTCTCTGTAAGTGGTTATGCCATCTCGTCATTCATTCATTCATTCGTGTTACAGATGTTTATTGAGTGTCTGCCATGTGCCCAGAACTGTGGTGGCCACAGAGGGTACAGTGGTGGATAAGGTAAAGTATGTGTCCAAATGCCTTTGCACTGCCACCATCGATCTGTCTTTATACCCCATACCAAGCCAAGTGCAGGGGACAAACGAGTGATCCTGACAAGGACTGGCCCCCATCTGCCTCTCAGGCTCTGGGTTCCAACAGCCTCCTGCGCTCGCGCAGCCATACACACAGCGGATGGATGGCTCCGAGAGCACGGGGCCTCTCTCACCTCCAGGCCTTTGCACATGCCATTCCTTCTCTCTGGAATGCCTTTCTCGTCTCTTTTCTCCTCCAGCTTGAGCACCACTTCCTTCCGGCAGTCTCTCCTCTCCAGCTTCCTTTATGTTCTCATAGGACCATGAGAGGGAGGAGAGCTGGGACTTGCAGACTCAGGCAACTTTTGCTAGCAGACATTAGTCTGTGGTTCTGCTTAGGTGAGAAGGCACTGCAGGTAAGGAGATATAACTGACCTTTTCAATTATACAGGGGTTTACTCTCGTCCTTGTGCTGGAGTCACAGGTGACCCCAAACACTGCCCGGACAATGGCCACTCAGGATATTTTGACCAGAGTGCCTGAGCCACTCCTTGTTGGCCAGACCTGTCAGCCCTTCCCCCCTCCATTCACCGGCCGAGGGAGAAGATAAAAGGAACTCTGTGGGTGGAGTCTTCGGGTCAGAGAAGGAGAAGCTGAGCCCGAGGGCTTAGGCTGAGGTGGAGAGGAGTGGATGAGCAGGTGTGTGAGCTTGGAACCGGCCCTGCTGGATGGCTGGCCCCTGAGTCAGGCCCAGGTGCTGACGGCCACGTGGGCCTGGGCCAGCCCCAGCGTGGGAACGGCAGGAGGAACCAGAACTCCCTCCTCCCCCAGGAGAGCCGCTCCTGCCTGGCCCTGACAGCCCCGGGCTCCCTCTGGGAGCAAGCCAGGTACAGGGGCAGGGGCGGGGCAGCAGTTCCCAGCCATGCGCTGTAGTATGTGGGTCACAAGAACAAATCACAGGAGTTCAGACCCAGAGCCTCCATGCAGTCTCCAGATGCCAACCTCTGTCCCTTCCCCCTGAAAGCAAAGGCACCACAATGAAGCAGGCAGTGGGGTGGCGGTAGGGTCCTTCTGGGGGATTGGAGGGTTTGTCTTCTAGCCTCTGCTCCTCCTGTGTCCAAGTTCACAGCAAAGGAGGACCTCTCCTGAGCCATGAGAAAGACTCTGGTCTCTACACCTGTCAGATCCCTTGAGTCAGGGCAGTATTGTCAAAGCCCTGTGCACAAGGTCTGCACCTCTTTCCTGCAGCCCCCAGGCTGGTCCATCAAGGCCTGGGCCTTGGAAACACTTGGGTCAGGACAGGTGGGTGCCCTGTGGCTGAGCCTTTGCTGCCCTCCCACCCTGTGTGCAGCCAAAGATAGCCACCCTCTCAGACCTCCTCTTGCACATGCACTCACCCAACAGATAACCATTAAACACCTACTGTGAGCCAGACACTGTTCCAGGTGCTGGGGAGCCAGTGGAAAAAAGCAGACAAAATCCCTGCTCTGCGGATCTTGCGTTCAAGCAGGACGAGGTGGGAGGAAGACAAACAGGAAACTAAAGAAGCCTTGTAGAGCATGGTACAGTGTTACAATACAATGAGTTTCAAACCCTCGGTGGTGAAAAGCCAGTTGATTTTTTTTTCCAATATGCATTTGGATTTGTGGACAATGTCAAACTGCTAGAGACTCTATAGTATCCATAGATGCTACAGCAGAAAAGTTTCCAAATACGTACTCCACATTTCTGCACTCCTGTCCTCTCGTGGTACTGGTCTACGCTGTGTGACAAGGTGGTAAGACCTCTGGGGGAAGACAGAGGGGGGCAAGAGTCGAAGCAAGGAAGTGGGGCTGGTGGACAGTTGCAATTTTAAAGCGTAGTTATTGAAAAGGTGATATGTGAGCAAAGATTTGGAGGTTAGGGAGACCCATGTGTATCTGAGAAAGGCACACTGTAGAGAGAAACTTTAATAAAAGGAAAGAGAGTTTATAAACATGGAATTTGACTGGTTGAAGCCTCTTTGAGGGGTGAGGGGCAGGGGCCAGAATTGAGGGAGCATCCTAGAGGGCGATCCCCGGGAAGGGGAGGCCCCAAGGACAGCCTGCCCAGATCCTGCAGGGCCTGCCGTGCCCAGAGGTGGCTTCTGCACCCTGGTGGGCCTGGGTGATCCTCAGCCTCTGGGAGCTCCATGCAGCATCTCAAAGCCCAGGCAGGGCCTTCCTGGAGCTGCTGACATCCCAAGTAGGGGCATAGCTACCCTCTACCTGGGCCCACCTCCTTTCAGAACCTTCTTCCCTCATTAGCCAGCTGTCACTGCCTGGTACAAGGGGTACCGGGAACACCAAACACAAGCTACTCTCTTGGTAAAATAACAGTGTTTGCGGTGCTCGGTGCATGTGCCTCCAGCTCTGAACACAAGAGGAACTTTTACCCCCAGAGGTGGTTTGAGCCCCATTCCTGTGTCCACATAGGTGCAGGGCCATGACTGTGGGGGCATCCATCTGATTTGTTTCTGCTTCTGAGCTCAGTTGCAAGGGACATGGCACAGGGAACATGTGGCAAGATGGAGATTCTTTCCTCCACTAAATGCACTTCTGTACCTGCACCTGCGTAGCCAGTTGCATACACCCACTTTCACACCAAACACGTGGACATGAAATATACTCGTGGGCTTGGCCACATGCACACTTGCCCACAAACACCCGTCATAACCCCCAAATACACAGTATGGATGTGTATACTTACACACACACACACATGTACATGCACATACATATTCTCGTGGTGCTGCATGCACAGCCACACCAAGCACACCCCACCCCCCAGACACACACACATGTCCCCTGGACTCACTCCCCCTGCAGAAGAGCTTTTATTCTGAGCAAACATCCAGCATCTGCAGTGAGTGGCAAACAGGTGTATGGGACAAAGTTCACTCATGTGTCCAGGTGTCCCCACCAACACGCCCTGAAAGAGCAGGCAGCAGGCTCATCCCCTCAGCACCAGGCCTTCCAGAGGGCAAGACTGGGGTGGGGTCAAGTTTGGGCAGGAGAACACTCAGAGCTTCTGGGTGCTGACTCAAGGGCAGGAGCAGACAGCCTTGTGCATTCCCGACAAGTAGGTCACCATGACAGGGAGTGCTGACCCACATGCCGGGCCCTAAGTTCAACTGGAAAAGACTTGGGGAAAACCCAGCCATCGTGGGGCAGCAGGTGTTAATAGGTGTTGCCTTCCCATACCGCTGAGTTGGGTTAGGTCTATGCAGCACTAGGGCTGGGGAGCATGTGTCAGGCACAAGCACTGTCACTGGGAGCTGCAGAGACTGGGAGAGGAAGTGGGCAGGGGCTTAGGAGGGGCCGCAGAGCTGGGGAGCAGGGGTGAGGCAGTGGACACATCACTAACAGTGTTATTTCGGAACACACCTGTGTGCTAGGTTGTCCTGGGTGTTCTTTCTGTGTTATCTTGCAGGATACAGCCCTGCAAGTTAGATTTTATTGTTTTTATTTTACAGATAAGGAAACTGAGGCTCAGAGAGCTTAAATAAATTATTTTAGGTCCCCCGTTAATAAAGGCAGAGCTCAGATATGAGTCAAGGCCCATTTAACTTGAGGCTTTCAACATCTTCATGTTGAAGCTATAATTTGCATTTTAATCTGTTACAGGCAAGAGGACCCTAAGATGTGACAACAAAATGTAACATGAATCCTCAATGAGATCCTGGAACAGAAAACGAGCCACTAGGGAAAGAGTGAGGATATCTAAATAAAGTATGGACTTTAGTTAATAACAATGTATCAATATTGGTCCATTAATTGTGACAAATGTACCATACTAATAGAAAATACTAGTAATAGGGAAAACTGGGTATGAGGCATATAGAAACTCTTTATACTACCTGCGTAATAATTCTACAGATTATTCAAATTGTCCTAAAATAAAAACCTTATTTAAAAAAAAAAACAAAACCCAACTTTCATTTTTGCCAGAAGCAGGAAGCAGCAGATAACTTAAGTTCCAGGGTGTAGCCTGTGTACAAGGCCTGAAGAGGCAGGGTCTCTGCAAAGTTTCTCAAGATTAGAGACCATTCTGGACTTTGTACCGCTAATTTCCCATACCTGCATAACTTGAGATACAGACATTAATTGCAGGGCTGCAATCACTGCCAAGGCCACCAGAATTCCCTTCCTAAATGAGGTAGAAGGGCACTGAAAGCAGGCAGAGCCTGGCAGGAAGGCACAGAGCTCTGGGCTTTGCAAACTGGTGGCAGTTGCCAAGGCGGTGGCAAGGTCTTGCTGGGCCGGCCTGCTCCCCCTGCCAGTGTGGGCCGGCTAAGCAGGTCTCCCTCCATTTTCTCAACTGTTCCCGCAAGAATGTAGCATTTAATGTATAAGTCTTGTACTTCTTTTGTTAAATTTATTTTTGGGTATTTTATTCTTATTAATACTACTATGAATATGATTGTTTTATTCTTTTTTTGTCTTTTTTGTCTTTTTTTTTTTTTTTGAGACAGAGTCTCACTCTGTTGCCCAGGCCAGAGTGAGTGCCGTGGCATCAGCCTAGCTCACAGCAACCTCAAACCCCTGGGCTCAAGTGATCCTCCTGCCTCAGCCTCCCGAGTAGCTGGGACTATAGGCGCTCACCACCACACCTGGCTAATTTTTTCTATTTTTAGGAGAGACAGGATCTCACTCTTACTCAGGCTGCTCTTGAACTCCTGGCCTCAAGTGATCCTCCTCGCCCTCCCAGAGTGCTAGGATTATAGGCGTGAGCCACTGTGCCAGGCCTTTTTGTCTTTATTTTTAAAATTTTTAATTATCACGGATACATGGTAGTTGTGCATATTTTGGGGTACATGTGATATTTTGATTCAAATATACAATGTGTAATGATCAAATCAGGGTAATTAAGGTATCTTTGTTTTCTTGATTTCATTTTCTGATTGTTTAGTTCTAGTATATGGAAATAAAATTGATTTTTATATATTAATTTGTGTCTTATCACCTTGCTGAACTTATTTGTTAGTTTAATAGTTTCTCAGTGGATTCCTTAGGATTTTCTATATCCTCTAAGATTATGTCATCTATAAATAAAGAGAGTTTTACTTCTTTCTTTCCAATCTGCATGCCTTTTAATTAGTTTTCTTGCCTAAGTGCTCTGGCTACAACCTCCAGTGCAATGTTGAATAGAATTGGTAGAAACAAATATCCTGGCTTGTTCCTGATCTTAGGGGGAAAGTATTCAATTTTTCATCATTAAATATGATGCTAGCTATGGGGTTTTTTAAATAGTTGCCCTTATCAGATTGAGGAAGTTCTTTTCTCTTCCTGGTTTTTTGAGTGTTTCCATTGTGAAAGAGTGTTGGATTTTGTCAAATGCTTTTTCCGTATCTGTTGAAATGATCATGTGGTTTTTGTCATTAATTCTATTAATATGATGTATTCCATTGATTTCCAGATGTGAAACAAAACTTGTATTCCTGAGATAAATTCCCTTGGGTCACAGTGTATAATCCTTTATATATGTTACTGGGTTCACTTTGCTAGTGTTTCATTGAGTATTTTTCCCCTAGAATGTGTACCCGGGAAGGCAGAGCCACATCCGCCCTGCTCACCACAGTGGCCCCAGTCCCTCTAGCAGTGCCAGGTGCAGAGAGTGCTTAGTGAGCCTTGATGAATCAATGAAAAAATCAATCTATAAAACACAGGATCTCATGAGCCTCCAAAGAGTTCATTTGAGAAATAATGACCATTATATTATCACAGATGTCTGAGTATCCATAATATGCATAAGCCACATAAACTGTGGAGGCAGCAGTGGTTATGAAAAATCCCAACTTAGAATGAAGTTCTTGCTGAGTGAGGGAGCACTGGGCGACTGGGTCCACTATGGTAAAGAGTGTCTCACCTTAGGGCCCAAACCAAGAGGCAGAAGTTTATGGGGACTTGGGGTCTTCCCTCCACATGCAAGTCTCCCCAGCTTAAGGAAACATGGCAAGGTCTCAGAGTAGTGACATATGATCTAGGGATGCTAAACACAAGACAGACAAGGGGGTGTGTTGCAGACAGCAGGGTTTTATCTGATGTGGTCTGGGTTGGGATTTCTGGACCCTGTGGCAGCCAAGCCTAGCCCTGTTGACAGGCAGAGTCTTAACACAACTTCTAAGCAGGTCCCTTAAGCTCACCCAGAAACCAGTGCTCTTAATCTGAACTCTGGGGGCTGGCATGAGGGTTAAATGAGATGATTTATGAAGACCCCTTAGCATGATGCCTGGTGTAGAATAAGTGTTCAGTAAATGGGGACATTATTATTTTTATGCTAATTTTTATTATTTTTATAATTATGCAAGAAGGATATCCACTAACAGCCAGACTCCTTTGTAGCTTCATTTTACTCATAACTTTAAAAATCTGGCAGTCTCTCCCAGTAGGTGCCACTTGGGCCAATCCAAGACCCAAAGAGCATAAGGTGCCTCCCAGGAGCAGTTGGCAGGGCACCACCCTCACCAGCCACCTGGACGGAGATGAAGGTTTCTTCAGGACAAGCAGGAAAGAAAGTTTTCCATTGTCCTCCTGAATAGGAGCCTTGGGGGCAAGGAAAGCTGCCCTCCCTCTCACCCCCTCTGCCTCCCCCCACGTGTCAGGCCAGCTTCTGAATCCCACAGTAAGGACAGTCCAGTCACAACACAAAGGCAGTGGCACAAGAGGGCACCATGAGAAGAAAGCTAGACACAGCCAGAGAGCTTGGACGATGGCCCTGCCTCCCAGCTCCAAGAGGATTCCAGGTTCTTCTCTCCCCACGTGGTGGGCGTTCCTCTCTGGATGCTGGCATCAGGCCTCTAATGCCTTATCTCCTCCATACCAGTCTTATCACAGCAAGGCAGTAAATCCACCAAGAATGTATTTGCTGCCCTTTCAGCAACCAGGATGCTTATAGAGCTGGCCTTAGGCCCTTTCCTTCCAGGAAGCATATCAGAGCCAGCCAGGCCAGGGCCTTGGCTCAAAATCCCCTAAGACCAGGACAAGCTGTGCCCTCAGCCCAGGTGGGAGCTGAGCACCTTCTGTAGGACCACATCCCAGATCGCTTCACAGACTTCTCACCAGTAGTGTGGTCCAGCAAGGCCACAGCCACAGTCGACCGAGACCTTGAAGGAAATTGAAAAGAACGGTTGGAAAAGTAGAAGAACTGGGGCACCAGGGGACCAAAAGAGCCTATGCAGGGGGAAGAAGGGTGGGGCCTGGAAAGGCCACAGGACAGGCAACTGCAAGGCCACAAGTGGCTGTCCAGAGCAGACTTTCATAGCTAGAGAAGGTGCCGGGGTTGTCTGTCCAAGAATGTTCATTGCAGCATTGTTTATAAAAGTGAACAATAGAAAATAACTTCCAGGGACAGACACAGGAAACAAACAAATTGCCATGCACAGGCAAAAAACTGTTAGCTCATGGGCATTATTTGGCTTTTAAGAAAAATAGGATTGCTTGCTAACATTAAAAAGATTGAAAAGTTTTACGGAAAAATATTCAGATGTCTAGCTTCTCTTGAACACCGGAAACTCTGAGGCTGCGCACAGTGGCTCACGCCTGTAATCCTAGCACTCTGAGAGGCCGAGGCAGGTGGATCGCTTGAGGTCAGGAGTTCGAGACCAGCCTGAGCAAGAGGGAGACCCTGTCTCTCCTAAAAATAGAAAGAAATTATCTGGCCAACTAAAAAAAAATATATATACAGAAAAAATTAGCCGGGCATGGTGGTGCATGCCTGTAGTCCCAGCTACTCGGGAGGCTGAGGCAGGAGGATTGCTTGAGCCCAGGAGTTTGAGGTTGCTGTTAGCTAGGCTGATGCCACGGCACTCATTCTAGCCTGGGCAACAGAGCGAGACTCTGTCTCAAAAAAAAAAAAAAGAAAGAAAGAAAGAAACTCTGGCAACACTAGACACTCATTTCCACTTGGCATGACTTTGGCTGGAGCAAGAAGCAGCTGCCTCCTTCAAATGAGGGAGTCCCTGCAGGTGGTCAAGTCTTCAGCCTGGCCAAAGGCATTCATGCATTCTCATGTTGGTCTCCAACAGCCTTGGGTGTAGATCTTTTCTGCATATTATTCCCTGTGCCTAGAACATTCTCCTCCTCACCCTCAACTGTTTGCTCTGATAAGTACTTTTGATCCTTCAGAAATTAGCATAAATGTTACCTCTTTAGGGAAGATTTCCCTGACTACCCTACACTGAGTTAGGTCACCCTGTTTTGTGTTTTCATTGCATCACTACTGTCACTAAAGAAGTATTTGTGACAACTCTCCCTTATGGGAGCGTTCCACTTAATAAATGTATAAGGAATGAGGAAATACAAAATCACCATTGGAACACCAGATCTCTGAAGGCAAGATCCACCCATGGATATTAAACTTAGTGGGTGAAAGTTTGAGAAACAAGATATTTACATAGTCTCAAAATATTCTCCCCAAGTACATCACAAAGGAAGAAATAGTAACTTCAGGGTGGACAAACCCAGCAGATTTCACCTTAACCACGTGGCCACGGTTACTATCCCAGTAATAAGACACATGGACATAATGTACCCCAGGTTCGATGCACTGAGAAGGGCACATCGCTTCTGTGGTATCCCTCCCGGTAAAGCATAACCTCAATCTAATTATGAAGAAACATCATACAAACCCAAATTGAGGAATATTCTACAAAATAGTTGATCACTACTCAAAAAGTCTTAAGGTTGTGAAAGACTGAGGAATGGTCACAGATTGCCCAAGGCAACCAAATACAATGTGGAACACAGGGTCAAATCCTAGAATAGGAAACAAAAGTAGAAAGGAAGTCTGTATAGCATTGTACCAATGTTAATGTTTTAGTTTCCATGATTGTCATGCCATAGAGTTACATGAAACATTAATCTCAGAAGCTGGGTGAAGAGTATATGAGAGTATATGAAGAGTATATGAGAACTCTCTGCATCATTTTTGCAACTCTTCTGTAAGTCTAAAATGATCTTAAATTTTAAAAATCAAAAAGGTATGTGTGTGATTATTTACTGGATGCCTGTGTCCCCTGTGAAGCTAGGAGCTTCATGAGGACAGGCACTACCAATGCATTATCTTTTCATCATTGGGTCCTGGCGTTATGTGAAGGACCTGACACGTGGTGGGTATTCAGTGAGTATGTGCTGAATAAGCAGATTCAAAATTATTGGCATTGAAAAATGTCCGTGGCCTACTATTAAGTGAAAGGCATAGGACACAAAACAGCACAATGGGATTAACAGCATGATCCCTTATTTTGCTTTCAAAAATGATATGTCAATACTTGTATAAATGACAAGACAATAAGGATTTAAAAATGAAATGTTAACAGTGGCTATCCCTAGAAGATAAAGTTGTCAGTGATTTTTTTTCTTTTTCCTTTCCTACATTTTCTTTCCTTTCTGGTTTTTTGTTTTTTGTTTTTTTTTTTTTGGTTTTTTTTTTGAGACAGGGTCTCACTCTGTCGCCCAGTCTGGAATGCAGTGGCACAAGTATAGCTCACTGCAACCTCAAACTGCAGGGCTCAAGTGATCCTCCTGCCTCAACCTCCTGAGTAGTTAGGACTACAGGAGTGTGCCACCATGACCAGCTAATTTTTTTTCTTACTCTTTTTTTTTTTTTTTTGGTAGAGATAGGGTCTCACTATGTTACCCAGGTTCATCTTAACCTCCTGGTCCCCAGTGATCCTCCTGCCTCAGCCTCCCAAGTGCTGGGATTACAGGCATGAGCCACCATGCCCAGGCCGTTTTCTAAGCATATTTACAGTTTCATAAACTACTTGGATATGCAAATAATGTGTATGCACACACACCATTCATTTCAAAGAAAGCCCCAAGCACTGTGCCTGGGTTCCTCTGTGTGCTCAGACCTGGAGCCAGCCACTGAGGGCTGGGCAGAAGATGTAGGTGTCTGAGCCTTGGGAAACAGTGACCCAGCAGCCTTGTGCCTGTAGCCAGTACAGGGGTGAGGTGCTGAGGGGGTGGTTAATTCCCCTCTGCTTCTCAGTTTCTCCATTCAGCCAGCTAGCATTCTCTGAGCAAAACTTCTGAAATAGTGAATTCATTTCCTAGGGCTTCCATAATAAATTACCACAAACTGGGTGGTTTAAAACAACAGGAATTTATTCTCTCCCAGTTTTTGGTGCCTAGCACTCTGAAATCAAAGTGTTGGCAGGGCTGTGCTCCTGCTGAAGGCACCAGGAGAGAATTCTTCCTTGCTTCCTCCTGGTTTCTGGTGACTCCTGGAAATCCTCAGCATTCCTTTGCTTACAGCTGAATCACCTCAATCTCTACCTCTGTCATCACATGGCCTTATTCCCTGTATCTCTTTGTGTCTCTGTATCCAAATCTCCCCCTCCTTTTTCTTATAAAGACATAAGTCATTGGATTTAGGGCCCACCTTAATCCAGTATGACTTCATCTTAACTTGATTACATCTGCAAAGACCCTCTTTCCAAATAAGGTCACGTTCACAGGTATGAGAGACTAGGATTTGAACATATTTTGGGGGAAGAGATAATTCAACCTACTATAACCAGGAACTTTCCTGTACATATTTTCTTTCTTTTTTTTTTTTTTTTAGACAGAGTCTCGCTCTGCTGCCCAGGCTAGAGTGAGTGCCGTGGCATCAGCCTAGCTCACAGCAACCTCAAACTCCTGGGTTCAAGCGATCCTCCTGCCTCAGCCCCCCGAGTAGCTGGGACTACAGGCATGTGTCACCATGCCTGGCTAATTTTTTCTATATATATTTTTAGTTGTCCAGCTAATTTCTTTCTATATTTTTTTAGTAGAGACGGGGTCTCGCTCTTGCTCAGGCTGGTCTCGAACTCCTGAGCTCAAACGATCTGCCCGCCTCAGCCTCCCAGAGTGCTAGGATTGAGTGCTAGGTGTGAGCCACCATGCCCAGCCCCTGTACATATTTTCTATTACTGTGTAACACACCACTTCAAAACTTGGCTGTTTAAAACAACAGTTTTATTTGCTCACAATTCTGTGAGTCAGCAATTAGGGCTGGGCTCAACCGACAGATTCTTCTGCTAGTCTCACCTTGGTCATTAGTGTGACTGCCGTCTTCCGGTGGCTTGACTGGGGCTGGAAGGTCCAAGATGATCTTGGTTCTGACTGTTGGTTCTGGCTGTAGTCAGTCAGTTTAGTGAGCCTCAGCTGGGATGGCACTTGTGTACTCCATGTGTTCACTCATGCTCCATTAGGCTAGCCCAGGCATGTTCACATGCAGCTCAGCAGATGCTAACAGGACAAGAGTGAAAGCTATAAGGCTTCTTGGGGACTAGGCTGCTGCATTTTAGTGGTCAAGCAAGTCACGGGCAAGAGGTCAGGAAATAGACTCAACCTCTTCATGGAAGAAGCAGCTGTATGTTCTGACATGCAGCAAAGGGGCATGCACGTAGGAATAGGAGGAGCTACTGTGGCCATCTTTGCAAACAATCTACCATAGACCTTAAGTTATGGAGGGCAAGAGAGACAGACCTAGACATTGACCTTAAGAAGCAAGTCTAGCAGCTGACCATAATGCACTGGAGAAAGTGCCCTGTGTTAGAGTAAAGATATGGGAGAAAGCAGTGAACTCCCTGGTGTGTGTGGCAGAGAGAGTAGGAAGTGAAAACTCAGCTGTCCACTTGCCCTCTAACTCCCAGGTCAAAGACCCTCTCATCTGTGTCTGGTTCTGGATAACGACTCCCATGTTATCCAGACTGGGCCCTTATGGCTCCAGTCACAAGCCAAGATAATCACTGTGGAGGATCACAGTCTAACCCTACAGCAAGGATGGCATGATCTCAAATGCTATGTTCTCACATACAGTGCTGACTGAGGCAAGAGAAGATTTTCCAACAAGAGAGTCGGTGCAGAAATGGGCTTAGAGATAATCCTTGGCAGAGTTCCTTTTCTCTCTCACAGGTGAACACTCACCCTTTTCTCCAGTAACTGCTCAGGAGAGGTCTAGCTGCCCACACTTATGTGGGAGGAAAACTTCTAAGCACTCACATCTAATATGCCTTCTGGAGGTGAAATCCTAGCTGCATTTATTCACTGTGTGCCTTTGAGTCTCTTTCCTTATCTGTGAGATGTGGGCTCATAGAGCTTTTGTGAGAACAGATGAGAAAGATTTGCAAACATTCCAGAAGTTGTAGCATCGTCTGTAAGGACATGTATAGCTCTTGGCTCACTCATTTATTCATTTGTTGACTCACGTAGGGTTCCACTCCATTTTGTCTGCCCAGAGCAGCATCCTCCTTCTCCTAGGATCCACTCTTCACTCTTTTCCAACCATGAGCTTTGAATGGGAGCTGCCATCTTCTTAGATACCCTCCCCATAGAGGTTGGTCCAAGGGTGGGCAACTGGCTCTAGCTGGGTCAATTAGCATTCTTCCCCGGGAGATACAACAGAGAAGCCATGGATCCTTTCCTGTGAAAGGGAAAGAGAGTGGCAAGGTGATGGGGGCTGCCACAGTCACAGCACAGAGCAGGCATGCTCGCTTTGCTTAGAGGAGTCTGCAAAGGCCTCATAGGAGGAGGTGCCTACCTCAAGCCCTAGGTCTGTGAGTGAGTCTCCCTGTGGGGAGTGGGATGTGGGAGGGGTCATGGGGGACATTTTAGACAAAGCCTTAAAAGCTTGTACAAAAGCACAGGATGTGGATTGACACAATCCTGCTGGGAAGCAGCAGTGACTTCTGGGGCTGAGACTCAGGTGGAGAAGGAGGCAAGGTTAGATCAGAAGGGCCTTGCGGACCAGGCTTGAGAGCATGATGGTAGTGGGTGTTTACTGAGAAGCTGGGTGCATCCAGGTTATTATACCTATAGGAGGAAGTGGACCAGGCGAGGCTCAGGCACTGGTAGGACTGCTGACAGCATACTAGGGTGGTTACCTAGTTTCTACCTACAGCCTTCACCCTGCACCTTGGGACGCTCACCTGGCAGTGCTCAGCAGGTGAGAATGGAGCTCAGCCTCCACAAGCAGCCTCATGTCTGGGCTCTGTCATCAGGACCATGGGGCAGGCCAGCCGCTCTGCACATCCTGGCTGCCCCACTCAGCAGGAGGCACAGCCGGCAGGCCCATGGTAGGCTGGCTTTGCTGTAGGTGCCCTGCCCTCTGCTACCACTAGAGCCTGGAGCAGGCTGCCCCGGCAACAAACATACCTGCTCACAATTTAAAAAGCAGCAGCAACAACAGGTGAGCCCTTTGGTTCAGACAGGAGGGAGGCAGAGAATTTAGTGGGGGGGGGGACCCCCATGGAGGCTCCCTCAGCTGCCTAGGACCAGAGGGGTGGCCTCCTTCTAGGGGTCAGAGCCCTTCTTTCCTCAAGCTGTCTGTGAATCACAGGCACCATGGTAGGAGCTGAGTACACCAGGCAGAAGGGGCCACCCACATGGAGCTCATGATGGGGACACAAGAGCAGGTGGTCAGCTCAAGGCATGTGTACCCAAAGCTGTGTACCCAAGATCAGTGAGCACCACAGAGGCCATCAGGAGATGGTGAGCAGATAAGGGGCTGAGCTCAAATAGCCAGAGGGTCCACAAAGGCTCAAATACAAATTCCAAACGCACTGTCATACAGAACCCTGTTTGCCTACCCAGCCTCCACAGCACCTTGCTCTGCCTCCTGCAGTAATGGGTATCATGATGTTGTAAATTATTTGCCCACTGTGCTGTGAGAGCCCTGAGGTCAGGGCCCGGCTTGCCCACACAGCCGCCCCAGCCCCAGCCCAGGCCTGGTGTCGGGCAGAGCTGGGAGTGGGAGCTGTTAGACAATAAACAACCACTTGAGGAGCTTTGACGAGGGCTTTAGGGAGAGCTCGCAGTGGGTGTTGGGGCCAGGACAGCCCCAGAGACTAGAGGATGGGATCTCAGAAAAGGGCCACAGGACACGTAGCAAGCTCAGATACGGAAAGCTTTATCTGAGACAAGCTCAGGAAGAGGGGAGGGACAAGTAGAACCAGGCTACCTGCTAGGAGTGTCTCAGCCGAGGAGGCCAAGAGCAGGGACGGCAGAGATGCAGAGAGGTGATGGCTCTGGTGTAGCAGGAACCCACAGGTGAGGGGACCCAGGACAGAGAATAGGGACCCAGGGGCCCGGGCCCCCGTAGAAGAGCCCTAATGTGCATGACTCGAAAGCTCGCAGCACTGGTCTGGACAGCTCCGTAATGCCCACATGACCCAGGCCCCGCACCCAGGCTCAGTAAACCCCCAGGAAAGGGGTGCCCAGGACCCATACTCAGGAAGGCTGGGCGCTCTGGTACTTGGCAGAGCAGGATGCACCCTACAATCAGACTGGTGAGTACGCAGAAGCGTGCAGGCTGGAAGGGCATTCTGAACAGGGGCTGTTACCGTGGCATCCTCAGTGACTTGTCAGGAGTGTTGCATCTGGGCCCAGGCCATGCACTGGGCTGGCAGGGGAGAGGCAGGAGCTCTGGGGCTGTAGGCAGGGAGGGGCTTCCAGCCTGGATGGGGGCCAGAGTCACTCCCCCGGTGGAACAGCAAGTGGAGGGTGAGCAGGACTTAGCTGGGTGCCAGAGTTGCCTTTGAGTTTCACAGCTAAGCACTCAAGTGCTTGGGACAGAGGGAAATGGAAAGTGATTCACCAGGTGGGGAGGAATGAGCGGTAAGGCTGGAGGGGGCTCAAGACCATCCCAAAGGGCCAAGGAGGCTGAAGCTGGAGCCGAATGCTATCCTGACTGCCTGCAGGACACCAGGGAAGAGTTGCAAACAGGGAGTGGCGTGGGCAGGTTAGCTTATTTGGAAGAGCTGTGGCCTCACCCTGTCTGCCCCACCATGCCCCACTCCCAGGCCCACAGTGCTATGCACCGTGGTATTTCTTTGGCAGCTGTGGCCTCAAGCTCCCAACAGCGACCCACAGGAGGGCTGGAGAAGGCAGCGAGGGGCAGGAGCAGGCCAGTTGCCCACGGGCAGCTCCACCCGGGGGGCACCCCCTGCAGCAGACCCAGACTCCAGGGCACGGGAGAAAGCACGACCACCCTGGCCTCACCCAGAAGGGGTCCTCTTTAGGAGCCCCTGGGCTTCTCACAGCACCGGGCCCGGCCTGTGAGCCTCTCCCTCCCTGCCTGGCCCTCCCAGCCCTGGCTTCCCGTTGGGCTGGTCTGGCCAAGCTAGAAGGCTTCGGGGCCACATTTTGGGCCCTGCCCTCACCTATACCTGTGTCAGTGCTGCTGCCCCCCTCCCACCTCAGGCTTAGGAGGGAGCCACCCTGGGCCCTGGCTCCTCACCAGCTACTCGGGGCTGCCCCGTCACCATCGTCTGTCAGGCAGTCTGAGCTGGGCTATGCTCTGACCCCCCGTCCCTGTCACTGCCCAGCTCAGCATCTTCCAGGGCTGCCCATGTTCCCAGGACCCGCCTCAGCTGAGGGCCACACTGCCACACCTCTGCACAGCTCCACCTGTGCACACGGTGGGGGGTGGGAGGATCCCCTGGTACAGGCACCCTGCCACCCCTCGCTGGCTTCTTCCCTGTGACCAGGCCCAGCCACAGTCTGCAGCACTTCCCCTGTGCTCCTACCATCTGGGACTTGGGGACAGGTGATTCATCACGTTCAGCAGCGGGAGGATGATGCAATCCTCAGTTCCCCACAGGAGGAGGGAGGGAGGGAGAGGACACCAGGAACAGGTCCGGAGGGGCGAGAGGGAGCCAGGAATCACATGCCCAAGCACTGTCTCCAGCATCTCAGGGCACAGACAGTGCAGCAGCTCTGACTTGGAGCAGCTCGGGCTAGCTGGAGGCAGATGACAGAAGCTGACAATGTGTGGAGCAGGTATTTATGATGTAGGAAGCAGAGATTCCACGCGAACACAGAAACTCATGATCTGGGGGGAGCCAGAAAACCTCCCGGAGCGAGGAGAGCACCTCAGCTCTGTCTCCGGCTGAGGCCTGCAGTTAAGCTGCCTGTTAAAGCAGGGAGGGAGCATGGGAGGAGGGTAGGCCAGGGCGAGACGACCGAGAACAAGGTGTGGGGGAAACAGCAGAAATTCTGTGTGGCTGCAGAGCGGAAGGCCAGCTGCTACAAGGTGGGCCTGGAGAGAGGGCCGCCAGCATAGTGTGGACCCCAGGAACTGCCTGCTGCCTGGAACGGGGCTTTTTGGTCGGATGTCCATGGGCTGGGTAGGGGGATACTGCTCCTGCCAGGGCTCCTGGGCATGCAGCCCAGAATAATGCCCTCCAAACTGCTCACTGCTGCTGCTGTCCCATGAGCCCGGGACCATAACCACATGGTTAGAGCCACAGGAGTGTCCTATGCGAGCTAGTCTCTCTTCCTGGGACCACTAGCCAGACCTGTGCTTCACTCTCACTGACCACATAATGAACTTATTTTGCAAATAGGTGTCTGAGGTTCAGAGCACCCAGGAAACTTGACTGAAGTCAGGCAGCACATCAGGCACAGAGGAGGTTCAAGCTTGTCAAATACCAAAGCTCTGGGCAATGTTAATAGGTGTCACATGCGTCACACACGTACACAACAGATTCTCTGGTTACATAAACTTGGGAAGTGCTGGGTTTGATCAGCTCACACTGGTCCTTTCCTGCAGGACTTTTCAGAGCCTTTAATGTGCTAGTGGATGAGAGGCATATATAGCATGGAGACGTGCATCTGGCCATGGACTCGTTTTGTCCCTGATAGAGTCACTATCTTCAAGGAGCCCACTCTGAGGCCTGCTGAACTGGACTGTGGGGTTAGAGACAGATTTTGGAAGCCTCTGTGCTCTATGTTGTTTGTATGTTGACTTTAGCACTGTCCTCTTCTGCTTTTCCCTTGCATTCGGGAGTGTGGGTTTTCATCGGAGGTTTTACTGAGCTTGGGTGAAGGAGAATGGGGAAGCCAAGCTCCTCTGACCTCCAGCCTGCACAGGAGACTTCTCCGTTCCATGCACATTGCCTGAGGCCTGGATCACCTGTGTTGATGTGTCTGTGGTTCAGGAAGGGACACTCCCAGACAAAAGAGCCATTCTGCCACTCCAGGTCACCAAGGGCACCAGTGTGTTAGGGGAAGGCTTCCAGGAAGTGGTAGCATTTTGTCGTGAGGAACAGGCGGGAGAAGCGCAAAGTGCAAGGGCAGAGGCGCAGAGGCAGGAGCCACAGTGATGGGAAACGCAAGGCCGTGGCGGCCGGGGCTTGGGAGAACCCAGGAAAGCAAACTGGTACTGGCGGTGGAGGCCTTGTAGGTGACAAGGGATTTGGACTTGGATCTGGGGGCACCAGAATCACTGAAGGTGCTTGAGGCAGGGATGACTTGATCAAATTCACAAGCAGTTCCAGCCTGGATTCCTTCCCAGCAGAAGAGATTCCTGGCATTCCTTCCTCCCCGTGGGCTCCTGTCTCACTCCTGCTGCAGTGTGCCAGCTCTGACCCAGCCCAGGCCACCTCCTGCCTCAACTTCCCTCCCTACAGCTCCTTGGCCTGCCATCTCTGTCACCTCTGCACCCCTGTGGGCCCCTATGGACAGCTTCACACGGCACTAGCTGAGAACCCTGCATGGGGCTATTTCCACCGTTCTTGCCCTCACTGCAGATTCCTCGGCTGAACCATCTGCATCCACCAACTTTCTGCTCACCAGGGACTGCCCTAGTGCCTTTAAAGAAAGGTGGTGGCTCTGGGGGCCCAAGCAATGGCTGGGGCCTCAGGAAAATGCTGGCAGGTGCCCCCCCTACTTCAGAGAACACAGGATAGCACTCTCTCCTTGATGCAGTCTGCTCTCCGTCCCAGCTTTCCTGGAGCCCACACCTGGTCCCTGGGAAAGGGGCACAGCAACCAGGCCAAAGACTGGCCTGTTGGGGCCCCCTGACCAGGATGCTGGACACTCAGTTTCACTCCCAATAGGCAGATGCCAAAAGCTGCCTGGGGACAGAGGTGGAGACAGAAGAAAGGGGCCTGACTGATGGCATCAAACTGCAATGACCTGCTGCTGCCCCACCCCTGCCTTGGGACCTTGGGACAGAGAAGGATCCAGATGGCTGGGCTAAGGCCGCTGCCCCCTCTGCCTTCTGGGCAGGGCTGGGACAGGACTGGCTGCCTCCGGGCCCCTGACTGACACATCCTGTCCTTGATGGGCTAGTCCTTTGATATGGTCCTTTGGCCTCAGAGAGGTGGCTTTTCCCATCTCTGCTGGGATTCCGGGGATGAGGTTACTGTGGCCAGCCCATGGTGGCCTCAAGAACTTACTCTCCAGGTCACTAGGCCCTCTTTCTACGCAAGCACCACCCCCTCCTGGCATGCCCTAACACTCTCTCCTGGAAATTCTCTTGCCCTTGGTTTCCATGAAGGGTCAGAAGCCTTGGAACCTTGTGAATCTGCTGTCTCATTCCCTGCTGGCATGTTAGGTATTTTTACAATTGTTCTGAAATCCCATTATCTCACCCTTCTGAACAGGCTCAGTGTCTCGTGCTGACTGAATACGTGACTGGCCACCAACCGTCCCCTGCCGGCCTCACTCGGGGATGTCAGAGAGCTAGGCTGCGGCTCCGCGAAGCCCACTTCTCTGGCTGCGACACACGCCCCACTCCTGAGGCTGGGGCCGTGGGAAAAGCACAGAGGTATCAAAAATAGAAAGAACGGTTTTGGCCACACAGGATACTCGTAAACACTGACTGATGTTTCAGAGAAATGCAAAAGTAAAATTACAGCATGAATGAGCTGGGAGGAGCGCAGAGATTCATTTTACTCATTCTCCCCAGCCAGCGTTTTTGACAGGTGTAATTTTACACTTACCTGTGCTATTATTTGCTTAATCCATTCAACAAGTATTTATTGAGCACCCACTATAGGCCAGTGTTGCCCTAGTGTTTAGGCTGCCCTGTGGGAGTGGTGGGAGGCAGAGGAACATAGACAATGGAGATATAAATCAGAAGAGGACAGAAAATGTGGAAGGTGATAAGTGCTGGGGAGAACCAAAGCATAAGATCAGGTAAAGCATTGCTGGGGCGAAGGGGCAGGTTGTAGCCACAACAGAGTGAGCGGAGGGGGCCTCTGGGGTGAGCATTCCAGAAGGGGCAGCCAGAACCCAGGCCTGCCAGAGGGTCTGGCCAGAGCCCGGCAGCTGGAGCGGGGAGTGGGGGTTGGGGAGGTACTGGGCCCAGTCACTGGCTCACTGGAAGGACTTTGGCTTTTATGAGAATGCAGTGGGAGCACTGCAGGGAAGGGGAGTGGTGTCCTGTGAGACCCCCAGGGGAGCAGGGTCAGTCTGCAACTCCATGCCTAGCACAGGGCCTGGCACCCGGCAAGGGCTCAGAAATTCCAATGGAGTGAATGAACGGATGAACGAACCCCAGAGGGGGACTGTGCCTGCACCTTCCCGGAGAGATAGGACTCTAGGCACATCTGGACAAACAGATTTCCAATCTGGTCATCGTATTTGGACCAGAGATTCACGTCCATATCAGCTGGGGAGCTTTTCAAAATCCTCATCCCCGGACGCCTTCTCCACAGTCTTAATTCTCAGGTTGGAGCAGGGGAGGGTCCTGGCTGGGTCCGCACGGGTTCGCGGCTCTCAGGCATGCCCACTCCACTCTCCGGGGAGAAACATCACTCTGGACGGTCTTGGACACTGTCAAGCACTCAGCACCTGGCACCGTATCCAGCCCCAGGGCACATATTTAATGAATGAACAAATGTTTGTTGACTGAATTCATGGGTGTATAAAGGCATGGACAGAGCTAATGGATTGCTCCTTTTCATTCTAAATGCAGATGTTTGGAATTGTATAAATAAATAGCATTCCAGAGAACGAGAGGCCTCAAGCTGTTGTTATCCTTGTCCCTCCATCTCCAACCCCCAAAAAGCACTCTTACCTCTTATCTGGGTCTCTTCTGCTTTATTGCCTTCTGCCCTAACAAACGGAGAGTGTGGAGATTTTGGGGGTTCCGAAAACAGAACTTTTATAACCCCGTGTGCTCCTGAGGAGCTCTGAGCCAGCAGGGCCTCTCCTCAGAGGATGGGGCTCCTCAGGAGGGAGGCTGTGCCAGACAGCCCGATGCTCCCAGAGAAAAAGGGAGCCAGCCTGGGGGGGCGGTAAGAGCCAGAGAGAGGCAGCCGGTTCACTTCCCTTTCCACGCAAGAGGGGCCACCCACATTCCAGGGACAGGGACCACATGCTGCCTGCAGGAAATGCTGGGGCTAAGGGGACAGTCCTGTCTGCCCTTCCCTTCTCACCTCGCCCCTTCTTGGCCCAGCTGCCCCACTGGGGAGCCTGGGGCCCCAGCTCAGGGCATCTGGGTCTCACAGACTCCCGGCCTCTTGCTTCCAGGTGCTGGCTGCCAGGGATTTTTGCATGTAAATAAAGAGCCCCTTATTATCCTGACATACTTGGAATAAGCATGGCCATTTTTTTCTCTTCCCAGAATTCAGTAAAGGCCAGAAATTCCACGAGGCATCTGACTCAACTCTATTTTCTCCTTCCTCTTGCTTTTCCACCCCTACTGCTGTGACCTTGGAAGGACAGCCCCAGGATCTGGTGCTCTGCGCCCCCTCCTGAAGCTACTGCTGCACGTGGCGGCCAGGAGTCCCCTGACCAGGGGCCCATTTGGTACACCCCACTGCAGGGTCAACTGTGTACTCAGGAGAGTAGGCAGTGGGTAGGAAACGGCCTAGCACAAAAGCCAGGCAGCCAGGGTTCGAATCCTGACTCCTCCACTTCTCAACTGTGCAGCAAATGAGTTACCCTCTCTGAGCCTCAGTTTGCTCATGTCTAAAACAGGTGGGCCAAAAGATCCTTTCTCTTAGGGTGGCTGTGAGGATTGAATGGATACTATACAAAGAGCACTTCATGAACAATAGCTATAATTATTGTATTTTCATTAGTATTCAGCGCTTGTTACCTATCCACTACTGTACAAGGTTCCAGGATCCTTAACTAAATAAGATATGCTCCAAGCCCTCAAGAGACCACCTCAGCAAGGAGACAGACAAGGAAACAGGAGGCTCTGGGTTATGTGTGACTAAATATGTGATTCAATTAAATGTTGATTCAAGGCAGGGGGCGGGGTGACATTAACCCTCCACCAAGAGATCAAGACAGGTTTACAGAGGAAAGGGACCCCTGAAAAGGTTTTGAAGATTGAGCAGGAGTTCTCCAGTCAGACAACAGGGAAATGACATCACAGGTAGAGGAGATAGCACATTCCAAAACTCAGAGGCCAGCCAGCAAGCTGGGTTTGGAAGTGCAGGGTGTAGGAATCTAAAATGGGAAGAACGGAAGGATAACAGGAAAGCAGGCAGATGGGCAGAGTCCACCCTGGAAGGCTTTTGGGGCCTTGCCAGGGAAAGATCTAGACTTTTCTCTAAGATGACTGTCCTGCCGTGAAGGGTGAAACTGTCGGGTTTCCTTCCAGGCAGACTTCTCTGGCTGTAGTGGGAGGGGGACAGGCACACTCCGGAAGAGACCAAGGCTGGATCGGAGTGAGAATATGGATGCAAGAGGATAGGGCAGTGGCCCCACGCATCAGTCATTCCCCTGCCTCCTTCCTGACAATTGACATATCCGGGAACACACCATTTCTCTTTACGCTAGCTCATTCTTTAACCATTTTATGTTGCTTCTGTTGTACCATTCGAGCTGCTGTTTCATTTTTTCTTAATAGATCTGAAAATGCTACACTCTTAAAATGAAAAGCATATATCCACTTGCCACTTGTCACCTCCTTGCCCACCAGTAGCACCTGACTCAGGCTTGGGGAACCACCAATCCTGCTAGTGAAAAGAGTGCCTGATTTTGGAGAAGAACTGGGAAGATACTAATCAAAGGATACAATATTTCAGTTAGGAGAAGTAAGTTCAAGTGATCTATTGCACAACATGGTGACTATAATAAGAATGTACTGTATACTTGAAAATTGCTAAGAGAGTAGATTTTAAGTGTTCTCACCACAAAAATGATAAGCATGTGAGATAATGCATGTGATAATTAGTTCTACTTCGCCATTCCACAGTGTATACATATTTCTAGACATGTTGTTCACCATAAATATATACAATTTTTATTTGTCAATAATAAAATATTTTTTTAAAAAAAAAATAAGGGCCTGAGCCCAGGCCATGGAGAAGGGTCTGCTCAGTGTGTGGGGTCAGCCAGGCTTCAGCCTTCAAGGTCCTTCTGACTTTGTGTGGGCTGCACGTGCACGGTGCTATTGCTGCTCTGAAAGAGGGGACCCGCCAGCCTGGCCGGCCGGGCAGACCCAGACTCACCCACAGCTCTGCCCGGGGCACACACACACAGCACCTCCCCTTGAGCGAAAGAGATTTAAGCAGATCCAAGGATGACTCAGCTGTGGAGCCCTTTCTGGAGTAACTGGATTGTTCCTTATTAAAGAAAAATATGCAGGGGGAGGAGGGAAAGAGGAGGAAGAAAGGAAGATGAGAAGGGAAGAAAGGCACCATTTGATTCATCTTCACAAGAATCTTGTAAAGCAGGAATTACTGTGCCCATTTTACAGATGAAGAACCAATCTCACTAAGCGACCTGTCAAGATCATTTCTAGTAAGAAATAGAACTAAGCTACTAGCCCAGATCTGTCTGATTTTAAAGCTGCTGCTTTCTTTTAAAAGACTAAGGTCCCAAATAGCACAGCAACTATAATATTTTTAAATCCCCTTCCAGTCTTCTTTTGTTCAAGTGCCAAAAAATCGTGTATCTTTCTTTTGTTCACTTACTATTATACCATTTACAATTGTAAAGTTGCTAAATAGTCTTTATAATAATCACTTTTACATGATATGTGCACAGGGTGGACATACCATGACTCACTTAGCTATCACTGAACATTTGGGTAGTTTCAACGTCTCTGGATTATAAATCCTCCCCACCTCCTGCTCCCCCACCAGGCTCCCCTAACTGAGTCAGGGCCCCACCTGCCTGATGTCTGGAAGCCTATGTAGGTCACTGGGACCCGACCCTGCCTGCCCCAGTGCAGCAAGACATTCCAGAGTCCCTTGGAGGACTAGAGCTGCTCAGAAAGTTAAGTCCTCTGCCTCCCCCTCTCCCTCCCTCTGCCAGGCCTGGCATGGACAGCCTCCCCCCACGCCCCCTACCCACTCAGGCCACAAAATTGGAGGTGGTGTGGACTGGGGACTGCAAAGGCTGGTTGAGGGGGGTTCTTGTATGCCCAGACATCTCAGGAGCCAAAGGGCACCCAAATGCCCCCAAGGGCTGGTCAGTAATGATTCCAGCGCTGCCGTGGGAGTCAGATCCCTGCAAAGGGACCAGGGCACCGCTCGTTCTCCATTCTCTTGAAAAGCCTCTTCCAGAGAGTTCTCTGTTTTCTGCCCCCTCGGGGAACATGGCCACATCCCAACCTGGCTCCCCAACAGTCCCAAGCTGGCCTCTGGAAGCAGAAGCACCCCTAGCAGGCAAGCAGACAGGCACAACCGCCCAAGGTGAATGGCCGAAGAGCACATTTTCAGGATGCTTCTGTGTTTTATCTGTTTGCAAAGCAGATATTTGGGAAGGTTGGGCTCAGAATTGCTTCATGGCTGCCAGTCCCATGGGAAATGGTTCGCATTCTTAGCATAGTTAAAGGGCTGTGAAGCAACAGAGATGACTGCTCTGGGGCCTCTGCTGACCGAGGAAGATGAGCCACCACCTCGGCATCTTCTGTCCTTGGACGGGTTCCGGTGTGGGACATACTGGGTGTTCTTTCCAAGAAGGCAGAGTGATGAGAAGTCTCTAGAGGGGCTATTTGGAGAGAGTCATCGCGTTACTTATGTAAGCCCAGGACTGAGAGTGCTTTCAAAGGTCATGGTAGCCGTGCCCCTGCCTAGAGAATCATACCCAGTGCCCCAGAAATGGGCTTTGAAGATGCTCATTAAGCATCAATGAGAGCTGTTTTCTCTGGCCAGTGGGATTTCGATTTCTTCTGGGCACGTTGCTGTTTGCATTTTTTCTTCTGCAATTTTTTTTTCTTTTAATAATGAACACATATCATGTTAAAACAAAATCAATAAAATTATTTTTGAATAAATAAATAAAAAGGCCTCAGAGCCAGGGCATTTTATCTCCTGCCTTGACAGTAAACCCCAGGGTATCTCACTCTTTCTTGTCAGAAAATCATCAACCCTCTGTCCTCCTTCCTGCAGCCAACTCGATGACTGTGCATTGCTGAAAAGGAGGTAGAGCAGTGGCCCCCGTGAAGGTGGGGTCAGACCTGTGACTGGTGCACGTTTGACCAGGGGACACACTGGTTGGTGGCCAAGAACCACACCTACAGAATTCCCTAAATGAGGAACAGCATTCCTGAGACCACTCAGTGGAGACAGCCCCAAAGGCAAGTTGGGCTTTACTCAGGCCCTGCTCAATGCCAGGAAATGCAGGGAGAGAAAATCGCCTTCCAGTGCCACCTTTGTGGCCGGCACGTAGGTCCCCTGCCCAGCTGATGTGCGTAGATGTGCCCTCAGGAAGCTTGGCCTGAGGCCCTCTGGAAATGGCCACAGCTGGGCCACAGGGGCCTTAACCACCTCTTCTTCGGAATTTTGAGAAAGCAATAGAAACAGGCGCTGAGGCAGAGGGAAAACCGGGCAGCCTGTGGCTTGGGACACTGTGACTGCCTGAACATGAAGCAGGCAGAGAAATCCCGCTGGGAGGCTGAGGCCAGGTGTAAGTGGGATTTAGGAGAGGCCAGACCCCTCCCTGGGGTGGTCAGGGGCCAGGAGGAGGGAACGAGAGGCCCGGCAGGTGCGTGAGCTGGAGGGCTGGCAGGCCAGGGCTCTCTCACCACCGACTGTCCTGCAAGGCTGGGAACAGCCCAGTGCCCACGCCACACCCCAGACCAATCCAGCTGAGCTCTCTGGACGTGCGACCCAGCTACCCGTGTTTTTAAAACTTCCCAGGTAATTAAAATATTCAGCCAGGCTTGAGAACCAGTGCTTTAAAGAGATATCTGTTTGTTCATCAAACAAAGTAAGTAGGGCTCATCCCGAATGATTCATCGAGCCACATTCTCTCATCTTCTTCTCTTCTCTCCTCGCTTCCCTAGTCTCTCCAATCCCTGTCATTCTTCAGCACCCATCTCAACCCTCCCCTCCTCAGGGAAGGCCTCCCCGGCTGCCCCAGCTGCAGTGAGTGCCTTCCTCCAAAGGCCCCTGTCACCCGGGACCTGTGCCTCTTATCACGCACAGCCATCAGTCGGGGGAGGGTTGTCTGACAAATTGGGCAATCTGGTCCCATGGGGGCAGGTACTATTGTAACCTGCTGACCTCCCGCCACCCACTGCCCACATCGTATGGTCAGTAAGTGGTTTCCGGCTGACTTACATGCTAGTCAACATTTCAAGCAATCTTAGTAAGAGGACTAAAAGAATGCCTGATACGAATTAGTGGTTTTATTGTTGATCAGCGATTGTGGTCACAGACATATGTATGGTAGAAATGGCTACAGGAAGAATGGCAAGAAGTGCCTCTCAGGCTGTCTCCCAGAAATGTATTGTAACCCATATAACCCAACCCTCATGTGGTCCAGTCTCTGCACTGAACATCGTCAAAGAGGTGGCAGTTCCACAGTGTGGTAGGTGATGAGGGGTGTTTTCTTTTCTTTTCTTTTTTTAATTTTTATTATTCAAAAAAGCTTCATTTTCTTATTTAGCATTCTGGCTCTGTGCTTGTGCCTTCAACACTTCACAATAATTTTCTGCTCCTCGATAAGGAAAGCACACTTGATCCTGTCACAAACACATTTAGCACACATGGAACCACCATAGGCCCCGTTGACATATTTTTTTTGTTTTAGACAGCCTCATAAGAACTTTAGGTCTCACAGCACGAACCCCTCGAAGTCTGCCTGGGCACACGCCACATGCAGATTTTGCTGCTTTCCCAACCTTCTTCGTATAAAGGTAAATAATTCTATTGCCAGGGGTTCGGGACCGCCTAGTTTTGTTAGAGGCTGTATTGTAGGAAACTGGTATGTCAGTTGCTGGACCATTCTGAGTGCCTGCAGACACCGACCCCAGAAGAGAGAGGGGTGTTTTCAAATTAAAATCACTTCAAATATTTACTGCAGTCTCTTAAGGAAACTTGAAGATGGCAAACCAAACACAGATAATGCATTTGTATCTACTCTCCTTCTCTCCCCACCCAAAAAGCACATTCAAGGAGCTGATCCATCAGCTGGGCTTTGAGGGGTGGAGAGAAATGGGAGGGCTGTCCTAGCCAGAGAGACCAGCAGGGATGGGGCAGAGGGACACAAGCCCACCTGGTTCTCAGCATGGCAGGTGGTCCTGTGAGTGTGGAGTGCAGGCAGAACAGGATGGGCTGGTTAAGAGACTGAGAAGGGGAGCCAGCGTATGAAGGGCCTTGAGTCACAGGCCAAGGGGGTGGATTCCAGGTTCTACCACCCAAAGCCTACAGCTGAGAAGTGGTGTGATCGGATCACTCTGGCAACATGCAAGGGGCAGGCGACCAGTCAGGACATTACAGCAGGGTCTGGGAGAGAGGACCAGGCACAGAGAGGTTGGAGACGAGGGTTGGCCTCTGTCAAGTCCACCAAGGGCTGCCAAAGAAGATGCTTCTGAGCCCCACGCCCTGTGCGTATGTTCTCAGGCCTGGGTCTGGCATTGAAGGTGCTCCCTCACACCTTACTCAGGACACGCTCCAGAGGTCCCAGGCCTGCCAGCCAGGCACCCCAGTGCCAGCTGGCCACTCCACACTGCTCCTCCAGTCTCTGAGCTGAGACCAGACTCCCCCCAGGTGCTGGGAGGGCCACCCTCAGCTGCCTTCCCACAGGCCAACATTTTCACTGTATGCTACAGTCAAAGACGTCTATAATTGCCACCAGATAGAAAACAACAAATGAATCTTTAAACTCAGACAATATGAAATATATTTCAGTGACTTTAAAAAGTTCTTTTTTGTGTTTTCTTTTTGTTCAATTTTTACCAAAAGAATATAGGAGTCTGGGCAGCCTAGGTTTTCCAGGAAGCTGATGCTGAGATGGAGGTAATAATTTTTTTTCAGGATGACCTCTGGCAGGGGAGGGTGACTCCTGTGGATGGAAGAGGACAGAAGCAGGATTGGAGTCTTCAGACCTGCAGATCTGACAGGTTCTGCCAGTCGTCAAACTCAAACAAAGATCACCCATTGGAGGACTCTCACGTTGGATGGGAGTGTGGAAACGGCTGGCCCTTGTACCACCATCTTGCTCAGTCATTGGCCAGGGCCTCCTCAAGAAGAGCATGAATGTGGTCTGAAAGCTGAGTGAAGCCTGTGGGAGCCAACAGCTGTAGGCTGCCGGCCGAGCGCTGCCTCCAGGCTGGGCGGTCCTTTCTTGGAGCAATGCATCATCCTGTCTGTCTGGAGTCCCTCCTCCTAGCCTCCAGTCCAAGTGGGCCACATCTGTTGTGTTTGAACCCTGCGTGCCTGTCTCCATAAGGGGCCTCTTCACTCTCTCCATCACCTTCCTTCCCTCCTGCCTCACTAGACAGAGGCACCTCTCTCCAGCGATACGTTCTGCCCTGTCCCCTCACTTCCCAACACTGAAGCCTTTTTCCTTTGTCTGCTGGTAATACTCTGCCTAGAACCCACCACAAGCGAACTCAAAAGATAAATGACTGGCTGGGCAAAGATCTGCACCTCTTGAGTCACCAAAGGCTAACTTTCCAAAGACAAAAAGCTCAATACAAGTCACAGATATAACCAAACAGAAAAATGAGCAAAAGATACGAACGGACAGTTTATAGAAAAGGAAGTACAAATGACCCTTAGATGAAAAGACACTCAACCTGACTCATAGTAAAAGAAATTCAAGCTAAAGCTACACCAAGATACCATCTTCACCTATCAGATTGGCAAAGATCAAAAAGTTTGATTCAGTACAGCGTTGGCGGGGAAACAAGCACGCTCACTACTCATGAGAATGTGAATTGGTAAAGCCATGTGGAGGACAGTTTGGCAATGTCTCTCTAAGTAACAAATTCCCACGACCTTCAAAAGGCAGTAGAATGTAATGGTTAAGAATACAGAATGGAGTCAGAACACCTTGGTTTGAATGCCAGCTCTGCAAGTCATTTAACTTCTCTGTGCCTCAATTTTTCTCATCTGCAAAATGGGATAATAATAGTACCTGCCTCTGGAGATTATTCCAAGGATTAAAATACATTAATTATTGTAAAGCACTTACAAGAGTTTCCAGCTCTCAGTAAATATCATGTAAATGTTAACTATCATTATTATTAATTGCCCCTGCAATTCCACTGTTAGGAATTTATCCTACAGATATGCTTGCACATGTGCTAAATGAGTATATAATGCTATGCGTTGTAGCACTGATGCAATTGAGCAGAAGATTAGATATAATCCAAATGTCCATTAACAGGCTAAATTAATTATGGTGCATGTACATAATACAATACTATGAGGATACCAAAAAAAATTATAAAGAAGCTCTTTAGTACTGATCCAGTGTGTGTGCATAGCATGCTTCCATAAGTTTTTAAATAAACAGAGTAGTATGAACACAAGTCTACATTCCTTAATCCACAATTATGAAATTCAAAAATCTTTGAAAAATGAAAGTTTACAAAAAAATAAATGGTACAACACATTTGGTAGCAAAACCTCAACTGAACTGAATGAACTTAAGGCTGATTCTGGCTTTATTTATCCTACTTGATGCAGAAATATTTCATGCCTTATCACAGACTCTGCTGGGAGTGTGGCGTAATACACACGATACCTTTTGATACTCCTTGAATTCCCAATTGCAAAATACACCTGCCCCCAGGGGTTCCAGATAAGGGATTATAAACTTACAGGATTATTTACCTTTTTTTTTTTGTTTGTTTTTGCATTAAAATATCTCTTGAAGTATACACAAAAAATAGCACCAGTTGCCTCTAATAAACTGTGCCTTTGGATTGGGTGGGAGAATTTTCACTGTATTTCAATCCAGAAATTTAAAGATTATATGGAAATTTTACTTATTCAAAAAATAAATAAATAGCGTTGAAGACCTCCTCTGCTGCTGGGCCATCCTAAAGCCTGACCCGCCCTCTCACTGGCACTGGCTGTGGCAGGCTGCCTGGGAACTTGGACCCAGGAAGCAGGACTCAAGGGTGGGAGCGGGTGGGCCAGGAGCCTCATCTCTGACTCACTGTGCTGCCCTGGGCATGGCGGCAAGGCCTCCTCCCTAGAAAAGTGGAGATAATGAGAGTGACTCAGTGGGAAGCCCTCCAATGGGCCCAAAGGCAGGAAGACAGGTTCCCTCGTGGGCCCTCCTGCACACCGTCCCGTGAAGGAGCAAGGGCCGCCCCTCCAGACTCCTCAAGCTGCCACATCTCCCCAGCAGAGACCCAGGGGAAGGGTGTCAGATCCCCAAACTGAGAGACAAGAGCTAAGTGCCCATCGACTACTCAGTACAATAAATGGGTAAGACCCAGGGCGAGACAAGTGACAGTGAGATTCCAGAGCACATGGCAGAAAGGAGAGATTCTAAAGGCTTCCAGCAGGAAGAAAACAGGTCGTGTACAGAGAAACAAGAATCAGACTGGGGAGGGTGGCAGGTCTGAACAGTGGAGGGAGGCAAACTCAGGAATTCATTTTATTTTTTTAGGAATTCATTTTTTAAAAGTGTTAAAATTGAGATGCTTCTTCAAATGTCATATAGGCAATTGAATGTAGAAACCTGGAATTTTAGGGGTTTTAATGCAGTTTTTTATGTAATAACCTACTGTGTGCCCTTCTATACTTTTCTTTATGCCGATAGGTACAAAAGTATATAAACATTTATATACACATAAAACATGTCCATATGTTTACATATGTGATATACGTATACACATATCCACATGCCTACAAAACATATGTATTCATATATGTGATATACAATATGTATACATATATGTATATCCACATGCATACATAAACATACACACTTGCATATCCTTATGTGTGAATATGTAACAGCTTTGAGAATGCCCCTCTCATTTTTCACTTACAGGAGTTTTCCCAATAAATCTCTTGCAAATATAATCTCATCTTAGTCACCGCTCCTTGGAGAATCCAAACTAACAAAACATATATATACACACATTGGTTTTTAAATCATTGTTTTACCTAAATATTGTATACACTTTTCTTTATCTTGCTTTTCTTATTCATAAATATCTAATGAAAATTCATCACTGGTTTATATCTATTTCATTCTTTTTACTGGCTACATAACATTCCTAAATATGGATGCACCATAATTTATTCAGCCATTCACCTATGAATGGACATTCACTTGGATTCCAATTTTTGGATGCTATGAACGATACTGCAATAATTATTATCTTGTACAGATATTTGAGAACAGATGATCTCAAATCTCTGGATTGGTGGTCAAAATATACCTATATACATGTAATTTACATAAGTTATAATGTACAAAATTATTAAGTTTATATAATGATTTTAATTGATTTTTTTAAAGGCAAGAAAAATGCACACTCCCATTAACACTGTATAGGATTGCCCTTTGTAGGTCCACCAGCAATAGGTATTATCAATCTTATTTTTTTCAAGTTAACCTAACCATTTCACTAACAGTGATTTTTCATATTTTTTGGCTCCTCAAAACTGCTCTTCCATATATTGCCGATATTTCTATTGAATCACTTATCTTTTTCTTGTCAATTTGTAAATGTTCTTTGCAGCCTTTGTCCTCTGATACATAAATATGGTTTGCAGATCTGTTTATCTTTACACTATCTTTTGCCACAAAAAGTTTAAAATTCTAATATAGTCAAATATGTTTATCTTTTCTTTCATAGCTTCTGGGTTTCTGGTATTTGTTAAGGCTTTCCCCCATCCCAAGTCTTCATGGTGCAAGAAGGCTGCTAGAGCTCTAGCCGTCACATCTATATTACAGGCAACAGGACAGAGAAAGAAGGAAGGGCACTCCACCTCCCTTTGAAGGCATCTTTCCAGAAATTCCCACATGATAATTCCACTTACATGTCATTGGCCATAATTTAGTTACATAATAGCCATAGTTAGCTGCAATGTTGTCATCACCATCTTTGAGAAATGCAATCTGCTACACCCACACTTAGAATCAAGAACACTCTTGCTTCTTGGCATTCAATAGGCAAGGTGAGAGCACACACTGCTAAGTGAACTGAAGCCTGAGAACCCACCTCTTGGGAGAGAAAGGGCTTCTCTTCTGGCCCCTGAGGCTTCATGCTTAAGACAGCAGGCCTACTAAGTCACAGAGAGGCTACACGGGAGGATCTCAGCTCGGAGGCTTGCATGAGCAAAATCCCAGAATGGCCGCAGGCTCCAGAGGTGGCACCGCTGCCTCAAGCTTCTCTCCCCTCAGTGTCTTCCCCAGGGGATGGGCAGGAGTTTGTGGCTGGGTGGGGAATAGCTAAGCCTGCTGGCATGCAGGACTGATGGCTTTTGAACTGTGGGAAGTACCACTAGGCATTTCCAGGCAGATGGGGGCTTTAGGGAATTACTTATGATTCATGCCAGGCTGCAGGGCGTGTCTGTGCCAGAGAGAAAAACACAACATTGGAAATACTTTCTAACCAGAATCACTCCCTCCCTCCCCCAGTCACTCATAAGCCCACTTGTCATTTGCTGAGGGCCCAGACAGGGGACCAGGAACATCCACCCAGGTTTTCTTCCTACCGTTCTGCTCTCAGCTGAGGAAAGCATCAGTGAAAGAGATAAGCCAATGGAGAGCAGCTGGGCTGTGAAGGGAGCGACCTAGAAGATTCAGCTTAAGCTGGGATGCAAGAGACGCAGCCTGCCGTGCTGAGGGGCGATGTGGGGCCTGAGGACAGGCCTTCTGCCATGTCCACATGATGTCTTCTTTGTGTCCCTCAGCCTCCCTGAGCCCCGGCTTTCTCCTCCATAAGGTGGGAGGGGTAATCTCAACCTTGAGAAGGGGTTCAAGTGGGGAGGCCTCCAGCCCCTGGTAGGTCTGAAAGTCCATGATCATCTGGGCTCTACGGATCAGGTGCTCTGCTAAATTTCTCTTGAAATTTTCTCTTAAAAATACCTTTAAGAAAATCATACAAATATATGTTCACTGTTAAAATAGCCAGGAAGCACAGATAAGCAATAAGGTGACACAATGACAATTAATTCCAGAGAAAAGACCTGTTAACACCTGCACACAGGCTCTTACAAAGTTTCCAGCACCTAAATATATTTTTAATAGGACCTTACTTTATGTGTGGCTCTGTAATCCGCTTTTTTTTTCACTCAACAGTACGCCATGAGTTTCTTTCTATGTCAGTAAACAAACTTTACAGCCTATTCTAACGCTTGCTTGACACTCTGTCAATGCTGCATGCAATTCTGAACACAGGAGCAGTGTGACTGAGTTTTCTTTTCCCTCAGGTCCCAATGTGGCCCAGCACAGAGCTGTTACAGATCTTGTCTTTGTTTAAAATGCTGATATTTGGTTCACCATGAATTCATGTTTATTTTTAAAAACGCCATGCTACAATATCATTAGTCTTGGTTATGGGGTTTTGGGACACCCCCGTTTCACTGCTTCACCCTCGCTGCAGCCCTGCGTCATATGGGTACTCCATACTTTACGCCACTAATTGTCAGGATCCTTAAGTCACTTCCAACTTTTCCAGTCTATTAATCTCTGCATTTCCAGAATCCAGCACAATGCCTGGCACCCAGTAGGCACTCAAATATTTGTTGGGTGAGTGAGTGAATTGGTGAAGGAAGGAAACACTACAATGATCATTCTTGTGGCTAAATCTTTGTACACGTCCATGCAGGGAGAGGGAACGGGCGTCCGGAGAGGAGGCAGAAAGGCAGAAGCCACAGTGGACAGGGAGCACACCACCACGTGTCCACAGCACGGAGTCCAGAGGCTGAGTCGTGTGGATGCGGGTGTGGGACAGCTCCTCTGGAGAGCAGGGGTGTCTTCTCAGCTTATGCACTGCCAGGCCCACCTGAAACCCCCTTTGGAAGTCCCCAGTGGAGCCCTCACTACTGTGGCCTGGACCTGGACCAGATAGCTGGAACCAAAACATGCCACGTCCCAGCTGTGGGACCAGCACATGCTCACACAGACTCACACACCCAGCCCTGAGAGCCCCCCTCACACAGGCTGACTCAGGAGCACACTTGGAGACTGGGCCACAGGCCCGCTGGCCGGGCCGCCGTGCCCCCAGTGTAGAGCTGCCTCTCCACAGCAACGGCAACAGGGGATTTTCTCAACCCTAACTAACGTGTGGAATTTTAAAATAACAAAGCCAGAATCCAAGAGAGGAAATTCTAAGAACATGAAATAAGTCAGAAGAGCAGAGGTGGGTGTTTATTTTCCATCGACTGCCTGGTCCTCTGCCTCCCTCCCCCAACCCCAAAGGCTGGGGGAGGGGCCCGGATTCAGATGTCAGCACCACAAAGCTAAAGGAAACCCATCTTCCTGTGTTTGCTGGGGAACAATGCTGGAAAGGCCATTCCAAGGCCTGCACTTTTCCTTTGTACACAAGAATTTAGGTCCCAGTGCATTCCTGGGAGGGGGGCCCTGACAAGGAACTTCTGGATATAAACATTCCTGTTCCATCACTCAGTGACATTTGGTACACACAGCGGTATTGAACCCCTGTGGTCTTCTGTGCTCAGATCCATACTGGCTCATGCTGGGTGAGGATCTAACAGTGGCTTTGGAGCCCTGGCCCCACCTTGCAGCCCATCAGCTGAAGGGTCTGGTCTCATATGCCTTCTCAGTCACTACCTCCCAGCTCTGCTTCCTGTCCCTGCCCCCTGAGCTCTCATCAATCCCCTGGATGATTGCCCAAGTCCAGCCTTCCTGGCCCTGACCTTCCTTGCTTCATTCATCCTGTCCTCGGCCCACGGCCTCCTCCCACACTGCACCTCCAAGCGAGGCCCTTCTCTGCTCCAGAGAGTCCTTGCCTGCAGGGCCACGTGCCCTCCGTGCATCCCAGGACCTTTATGATGGTCCCTACATGAGTCTCATCACCTGCCCACTATCACCCCTAAACCAGGGAGGGACAAAAAACAGGATGTTCCATGACCAGACCCACATGGTCCTCCTGGTGGCAAGGCACCTCCCCAGCATGAAAGGCTGAACAGCTGCCTTTTCAAAGGCAGAAACTGCTACCTTGGAGGGGAAGAGGAGTCAGAAAAGTAGACAACGTGTTGAAAGACTAGCCAAAGTTTACTGAGCACCTACTAGGTGCTAGCCACCATGCCACATGCTTTATGGGCATTATCTCAGTTCCCACAGTACTCCCAAAACAGCATGCTGAGTCTTGATACTCTACACCTCTCGCAGGCCTCCCACAGAGTGGGGGCTCCATAAACCTACCAACCTCGTGGGTTGACTGAGGTGGACACCCTGATCCTTGCTGTGACTTAGCTGGGCCTTTGGTAGCCACTGGGGGTGGGGAGGATGGAGGTGAGGAGGGTGGAGGTCTGCTTGGGGGCCACTCAGACTACATGCTTTCCCTCCACACTCAAGGTTCCCTCTGTCTAGAATACTCTTCCCCTCTCTTTTGGGCTAATTCCTATTGGTCTTTTGGGTCACTTTGCAGCTTCTCCCAGGAAGCCCTCCTGGATCTCCACCCCTAATCTGAGTTATTTCTCTGTGTTCCTCAACAGCCTCAGCTTCTCTGGCTCTCCCTGGGTATTTCAGAGACTGTCTCTAGGATCAGAATGTCAGCACCTTGAGGACAGGGAGGACTTCACTTCTGTGCCCCTAGAATTAAGCTCAGGGACTGGCACAGAGCAGAGGCTCTGTAAATATTTACTGAACGAATTAAATGTTTACTCCAGGGTATTCAGTCACTCCCTGGCTGGTCAGAGGCACCTAATCCCATACTGGGTTGTCTGCTTTTCTCTCCTCTCTCCCCAGGTCTTGCCATTCACGACGTGCCCCACAGATGGGCAAATTTTGGGATCTGAACCCTGCGCCCCTTGAGGCTGGTGATGGAGAGGGGCAGATCCTAGCTCCACTTCCAGCTGTGGGCCCCGCTTTCTCAGTGCCTGCGTAGACTACTTTCTCTGCTTTTCCGACCGCCGCTGGTCTCAGAGCACCCCTGTCCCGGCCTAGGGGCGAGGCCCCGCTGGTCTGACGCGCTCAGGGGCCGTTCTCCCCCCAGACACGGAGCGCCGTGGGCTCGGCGGGGTGGCGGGGAGGGGCGCCCTCCGGAGCCGCCTGGCGTTCTCCGACGGGAGGGGAGCGGACTTGCGCGTCCTGGGCGCGCAGCGAACACCCCGTTCACATTCCTGCGCCGGCCGGAATGCGGGCCGGGCCGCGCCAGAGGCCGCATTCCTCGGAGCGCAGCCCCGCCCCGCCCGGGCCGCGGGTCCCCGGCCCGCGCGGGCGCCCCCTGGCGGCGCCCCCGCCCGGCCTCCCCAGCTGTCCGCGCCCGCACCCGCCCGCCCTTCGGAATGGATAATCCCCGCCTTCCTCTTCCCTGGGCACTGTTGCTTCCATCTCTGCACCCCTGATCCTCTGTCGTTTTTACTTTTGTTGTTTGCTCCGAACCAAATCAGGTCAGAAAACCTTTAATGGCTCCTCAGAGCCTTAGTGACAAACTCCCACCTCCAAGGCAGCCTCCTCTCCTGCTTCCCATCGGGCACCCAGGGAGCTGCCGGGACCTTCTCTGAGGCTCTCTCAGGCCGGTCCCTCCTGGGAATCTCCCACCTTGCGTGCCACCTCCTCCCCACAGGCGCCTTCAGGCCCAGAGACTTAGATGAATGAACCACAGGCCTCACCCTGGCCAGGTCACCCAGTGCCTACTTCTCCCGCAGCTCCATGGAGGGCCTGGGGGAAGGAAATGCAGGTCCCCTGTCCCTTGGCTGGGTTGAAAACTGTGAGAAAATGGGCCCAAGTAGGTCCGCAGTGTGTACACTGGCCCCACCAAACAAAGCACCATTGCCCCACAGTGAGGATCGCTGCTATTGGTGAGAGTCGAGGCCCCAAGAAAGCCACAAGCCACTGGGCTGTGGATTTCCACCATGGTAGAGAAACCGCTGGCATCACCACACACACACACACACACACACACACACACACACACCTGCGCCAACATCAAAACACCAACTAAAGAAGTGAAAAACGACCTGTACCTAAAACCAGGTGCAGGCATTGCAGTTTGAGTCACTGCCATCCTGCGGGGATTTGAAGGAGGGGGTGTGCATTGCTTACTGACCCCCTGCATGGGGGGCCTTGCCCAGCTTCCTGGTCAGCATCAATGTTGGACAGTGTGGGCAAAGCATGGGCTTTCACCCATTTCCCAGCTGGTTGCCACATCTTTCTTAGTGGGAAAGGAGCTACAGCCTAACACTATTTGCATAGGGAAATTTTCATGTTTATCAGCCCACAGACCTGTTGAGGACTCACCCTGTGGCAAAGTGACACCTGGGAACCCAGTAATGAAGAAAGGCATGCCTGGAACTTGCATTGCTCACCATCGGGGAGGCTGTGCATGTTGCCAGGAAAGGTGGGAAAGTAGAAGCCAAACTCTCATTGGCGGATGGCTGAGAGAAAGGGTGGGGAGTCAGGAGGGCTGCATACAAGGTCCGGCTTCATGGCTGGCTTACCTTGCTTGGTTGGTTTCTGAGCCTCTAAGAGTGGGAAAATAAAGTGACCCCTTCCTGCCTGGCAGGGGTGTTGCCCACAATGCCTGGAGGTAGGCCCAGAGTGACAAGGTGGCAAGTGGCCATGCAGCCTTGGTTTGAGGTTGCAGCCCTAAGCGCAGGGTCTGCCTGTTCTCCATGACACAGAAAATGGGCATTCTAGACATTTCACACTGCCCTGGCAGTTCATCAAATGGCAGTGCCAAGGCCCTGTCTTAGTGGGGTGTGAGGGTGTTTGAGGTGATGCTGACTAAGTCAGACACCAGAGAAGCCCCAAAGACTAGCCCATTCATTTTATAAACATTTACTGAACCCAGGCCCAACCCCTAAAAGACTCACTGTCCCTGGGAGAGGCAGACACCACCATTTCAATGCAGTGTGATGAGTGACAAGACAGAGGTGGGCCCAGGATGCAGTGGCAGGACTGCGAGGGGGGCTGGACCAGCCCGGAGAACAGCAGGGCAGGGTGGGCCTTCTGGAAGGGGCTGCTTCCCAGTGACAGGGACAGACTAGCCAGGGAGCTGGGGGGAGCAGGGGGCGTCTGCCGGGGGAGGGAACTCTTTCTTGTCTCTCCTCTAGACTCCTCTTCAGTATTTCAAGGCCAACATGCCATTGTGCTGATTTTTTGCTAAAGAACCTCCATGCATTTTGCTGGTCATGTGGTTAGATTGGCTAGCCTTTACACCTCGCATTCTGAGGTCATTTTCTGAAGATGAGTGGGATTGTAAATTCCCCTGGGCCCAGGTAAGGATCTGGTTTCAGGGATGAATTTGCTCCAGAAATTCAGCCCCTTCTCCTTTGAGTTAGTTCAGCCAGAGCCCTCCTCACTGACATGTGGCATGTCATCTCACTCCCCACACGCACATGTGTCCAGTGTGTGCCGCGGAACTGGGCAGGGAGGGCTGGGTCTCGCAGGGAGGACCAGCCCCCATCTCCCCGCGACATTTCCTGTGCACTTAAGTGAACAGCTGACCTCCTTCAGGCCTCACTTCATCCTTGTGTTTAAAATAAACAGAAGGCTACCAGGCCCTACCTATCCTGTGTCTAAAGAAGTGAATTTAAATAATAAACACTTTGAAAAACTAGAGTTTTTGAAAGTACCGTCATATAGAATAATGTTTCTCAAACATCAGTGTGCTTCAGAATCACCGATTTGTGGAGCGTAGGGAGAGGGGGTTTGTTTAAAATGCTTTTTCCTGGGCTGCGCATAGATTCTTAGTCAGGAGGTCTTAAGTGGGGCCCAGGACTCTGCATATTTAAAATTTGTCCTAAGGAATCCTGATGCTGTTGGACTTTGGGCCACACTTTGACGAGAACTGATATGGACAGCCTTACATTTGCTCTCAGTAAGTCCACTTAGAGTGCAATATCCCTCTGTCAAGATTCAGACAAATCCCACGAGATTTGTTATCCTCTGTCCCTGAAAAAAAAACACATAGGGGCTGGGATCTAGAGGGAAACTCTGTCATTGTGCAGGATGGGAAAATGCACAGTAAACCAAGGGTGGGACCTCAGGAGCCCCTTGAAGTAGACACACTCCGGGGAGCACTCCCAAGCGCCACACAGCAGAAGGCTACCACCGGCTTCCCCCTCCTTCTCCTGCTCCTCCTCCTCCTGCTCTGGGTTACAGGAATCCCACACTCATGAAGCAAACCAAAAACAAACAAAAGCCACCTGACTTTAAATGCTTCAGCTGGAATCAGAAACAAAGTCCCCAGGGGTCACAGTTCCAATCAATGCCTAGCATGTGAGCAGTGTCAGCAGCAATCTTCACAAAACCCAACAGCTCAAGCCCTTGGCCCAAAACAAACTAAGAGTGCTGACCTGTCGGCAGCAGCACACACCAGCGACCTTTTGATCTGCACCTCGGCCTCCAAGTGTGTTTCTGCTTGCCCCGGATGTGCCGTGTACTCGCACTCCTGTCACTAGCTATCACTGCTATCAAGGCACAGCGAGTTCTTGACGCTACAGCAAGTCTCATCTTAAATAATAATGAGTATAATTTCAAATTGTTTTGACAGGTTTGAACTTGGGAGACTGCTGTCTTGTCAGATCTGTTTAGACTGTCGCTTTTGTGTTACACTGCAGCTGAGTTCATACAAGGGGAGGAAGTGACAGCCCAGGTGTCTTCCTCTCTGGCTCCCACGTGCAATACCTACTGACAGCGTTACCTTCAAGCCTTGTATGAAGGAATCACAGGAATCCTTAAACGTTAGCTTGTCCTTTCCATGAGGATTACTTTGGTTAAATTAAGTAATATACTCCATAAATCCAGTCCAGCAGGAACAGATAAACTGTGCTAAATCCTGTTCCTGTTAGGGCGTCCCTACTCTTCTCTCAGTTCACCACACTTGCTTTCCTGACTCAGGACTGTCTGACATACACCCCAGTGAGGAAGCCAGCATCAATCTGAATATAACTTATTAGTGAAGCCACATTCTTCTTATTATTTTTTTTAGAGACAGGGTCTTGCTGTGTTGCCCAGGCTGGCCTCAAACTCCTGGGCTCAAGCAGTTCTCCTGCCTCAGCCTCCCAACTAGCTGAGACTACAGGCCCATATCTGGCTCTTATTTTAGATTAAAACTATAAATGCATAAATAAAAGTTTTAGTATTTCTTTCCTGAACTCCCAATAGACCATCTTATGTACCCCAATTTGATGCTCACTGACCTGACCAGGACCCTCCCATCCCAGGGGCCCATATTTCTGAAATCCAACCTTCTTCTCTCAGGAAGGGGTCCCAGCAGTTAGCCATTTCCTGGAAAATCAGGGAGGCAGGCCTCTCAACGTGAAGAATTTCTGACAGAGCAGAAGAATCTCATACTCCAGTTCAGACTTCTACCCCTGGCATCTGCAACTGCCAACTCACTCTCCCATGCTCCCATGTGGAGTTGGGGAGTTGGGAGTGGCTCTGAAAACTGTGCTGGGGCAAGGTGGGGTGGGCCCCATTGAATCTGAATTTGTGGGATTCTCTTGGGCTCACAAGGCCATACTCAGACTGCCTTCTTGAGGTCTTTGGGGACAGTGGCTGGGTTCCTGGCCCAAGCATGGAGAAACAGCGGCCCCTGGTGGCTCTGACACACAGCGCCTTGGAACACCAGCTCCCTCCTGCTTTTATATTTGCTGAACCCTCACTTTGACAGTGAAATGTGATGGCATGATGATTTGTGCGGATTTGGGTAGGAAAGACCCAGGTTCCTATCCGGGCTCATCTATGTGATCCCAGGCAAATTAACTTCCTTGAGTCTCCGGTCTTCAACATTAAAATGGAATAACCAGACCTACTTCTTAGGGTTGTTGCTAGAAGTACAGGAGTGAATGAATGAAAAGCAGTAAACTGTGCCTAGTACACAGGAAGGACTTTGCTGTGGTGGTGGTCATGATGCTTGAAGTTGATGCCTGTAGACATTTCAAAGCACCTGGAAAATATCTCTGGCCACAGCCCTGGAGGGAGAGTGGGAGATCGTGACAGGAACACTCATGTTCCTGTGCTCACACACACAGATGAGCAGTGAACGTGTCGTGGACAAGTGTAGTAAGTGCAAGCCTCTGTGATGTGCGGGGGTGTGTGTGTGCACAGGCACATGCACGGCAGAAATGCGGGACATGATCAGTGCACAGACATCCCAGAGGGGAGGAGTAATGGCAACAGGGAAATTATTGTCACCTATTTCTCCAAGCACACTGCAGGGTTACATTATGAGAAAGGATAGGAGTTTATTAATTCATACAACAATTACTTACTGATCACCTACTATATGCTAGGCAAGGTTAACAAAACTGAACAAACACTAACACAAGACTTTCCAATAGAGGTAAATGTTAAATAACAAACTCAATGAGGGTGGAGGGTTAGTCTAGACTGGTGGTCTGAGGACTGATAATTGTACTCCCTGAAGCCACCAGGACAGAATAATTGAAAGCACTCAAAGCCAGGCCCAGGCAGTGTAAGATTCCTCTGCTCAGGTGGCTTCCAGAGGCACCTCACCACCCAGCTCTTTGGAATGTGCTGGGCTCGCATAGTCCAGGGGAAGCTAGGACAAGGTATGAGGTGAGTGCTCTGTGATCAGCCTGCCCATCACTGGGATTTCATCCAACTAAAATGTGGTTCTATTAAAAGCTTGTAACCCTGAGTGGTCCTCCAGCTTTCTCCTCACCACCTGCAGAAAGGTAGATGGGCCTTGTCTGAGTTTGGTGACAGAAGGAGAAGGGACTGGTGGCCCAGAAGAGGTACACAGGATCTGCCAACTACTGACAGGGCCCAGAGTAGGCCCTTGATCCTTCTACAGTCCAGAAGAATTTACATCTTCACCCTTATGAATTGAAAAGTCAAAATGCATGGACCATTTGTTGCTGCACTCCCCACCCACTCCTAAATTACAAGCCTCCAGCTTCGGGATAGTCATCCTTACAGCCTTGAAAGAGTCTCTAAGTTCACAGAGCTTATTAGTTATGTTACTTAGTAAACACCTACCATTGCTGGGCAGGGTTGACAAAATTAGGAGTCGGAAGGATGGGTGCTGAGGTCAGGGAAGGCTCCTGACCAGGTTGAGGCTTCCCCCTTGTCATGATCTCCCTCTCCCCATAGACTCCTTCCCTCCCACTCATCTCACCCCATTTGTCCATCTAGAGCTGTGGTCCCCAACCCCTGGGGCCACATTCCTTATGGGTCTGAGGCCTGTTAGGAACCGGACCTCACAGCAGGAGGTAAGTGGCGACAACCAAGGAAGCTTCATCTGTACTTACAGCCACTCCATTGCTCCCATGGCCACCTGAGCTCCGCCTCCTGTCAGATCAGCCAGGGCATTAGATTCTCATAGGAGCGTGAACCCTACCATAAACTGCATATGCGAGCTATCTACGTTGCGTGCTCCTTACGAGAATCTAGTGCCTGATGATCTGAGGTGGGGCTGAGGCGGTGATGGGGAGCAGCTGCAAATACAGATTATCATTAGCAGAGAGGTTTGATTGCACAATAAATGTAATGTTCTTCAATCATCCCCAAACCATCCCTTCCCCACCCGGTCTGTAGAAAAATTGTCTTCCGTGAAACCAGTCCCTGATGCCAAAAAGGTTGGAGACTGCTGAGCTAGAAGAATGGAGGGCCTGCCTTTGGCCCACTTCTGTCTGCCAAGCACAAACCATCGGTCCTCCCTCTTGTCCCCAGCACTGCCATTCAAGACAAATGCAAAACTGTTGCTGCTTCTTGCTGGTTTGAAAAACAACATTGCTACAGTATTACAACTTCCCTGGAAAGGTCCAGTACAGCTGCTCAGCTTCGGAGTGGGTTGGGGTGGGAGAGGGGCCGGGAACCACCCACCGTGGAAAACATTGTTTCTGTACGGAGGTTCTGAGGTTAAACAACTGACTCCTAAAGTTCCAGCTCCCTGGATCGCTGTGGATCTGCTTTCCCCTTTCCAGGTCAGGGGCCTGGAAACATCCCATCCTTTTCTTGCCTTTCTTCCCTCCCTGACACCCTGTTCTGCCTTTCTTGCCTCTGTCTTTGCACTTCAAGAAGGAGAGAAACAGGACAGGCGTTGGGGCTCACACCTGTAATCCTAGCACTCTGGGAGGCCGAGGTGGGAGGGAGGATCACTTGAGGTTGAGCATTTGAGACTAGCCTAAGAAAGAGTGAGAGCTTGTTTCTACAGAAAAATAGAAAAATTAGCCGGGTGTGGTGGTATGCTCCTGTAGTCCCAACTACTCAGGAGGCTGGGGCAGGAGAATTGCTTGAGCCCAGGAGTTTGAGGCTACAGTGAGCTATGATGATGCTGTTGCACTGTAGCCTGCGTGACAGAGGGAGACCCCGTCTCAAAAAAAAAGGAACAGAAAGAAAGAAAGGAAGGAAAGGAAAGGAAAGGAAGGAGGAAAAAAAGAAAGAAAAAGAAAGAAAGAAGAGAAAAGACCAATAGAAGGGAAATATGGGATAAAAATAAAACAACGCAAAGACAAATCTAGATTTCTGGGTCCAGGAAAGAGGCAAAGGAGATAGGGGAAGAGACAATTGAGGAAGCAAAGAAAGACACAGGTCTTCAGAGAAAGGATCCATTGAGGGCAACAGTATGAACAAAGAAGTCAGGAAGAAGAGACACTGATGGCCAGTAAACATAGAGAGCAATACTAAACCACATATAGCTAAAGAAATTTGCATTAGAAGCCAGGTGTGGCGATGCCCACCTATAATCCTAGCTACTCAAGAGGCTGAGGCAGGAAGATCCCTTGAGCCCAGGAGTTCAGGGCTACGGTGAGCCATGACTGTCCCTATCAATAGCCACTGCACTCTAGCCTGGGCAACATAGCAAGAACCCATCTCTAAAAAAAGGAAAGAAAGAAAGAAAAAGAAATGCAGAGTAAAACACCAATGTTTTCACCTATCCAGATTGGCACAACTTCAAATGGTTGATAACATCCAGTATTAATAAGCAGGTGGGGAATCAAACAGACACTCTGTTATTGAGAATGCAATGCTGCAAACTTTTTGCCAGGCAAATTGGAAAAAAAAAAATCAAAATATAAAATGCCTTTACTCTTTATTCCAGCACTGTCACCGCTAGAAATTTATCCCTTGCATAAACTCATTAAAATATGTCACTATACCTATAATCATTCAAAGATATTTCCTGCAGCATTGTTTGTGGGGGCATAAAACTTGAAATGATCTAACTGTCCACCCATGAGGTACTGCTTAGACCCATTTTGGTACATCCACAGTGTGGAATGAGGGAACGCTAACTATGTGCTGGCCTCTAGTGCTCTCCAAGAGCTGGCAAGTGTGTGTGATGTGTACTTTCTAAAAAGTGAACATAATCTGTTGCTATAAACATTTTTTCCTGGATGACACCCAAGGGACCAGTGAAGAAGGTGAACTTTGAGGAGGGAGCCTGTAGGTGAGAACTGAGGAGAGCTGTACTCTCCATATTATACTGCACAGAGTTGTTTTGCTCTTTGCATATCAGGTTATTTTATGCTTTAAAAATGTTAATTGGAGTTATCTGGGTGGTGGTGTCGTGAGGCATCTCTTTCTTCTTAATACTTTTTGGTATCAAGCCAAATAAATGTTTCGTCTTGGTTTTGTGTTATTTTAAGGGACACCCTGAGGGCAATAAGGACAAGTAAAGAAAGGTCACATTTAAATGCAATTGGGTAAAATATCGGAACTGAAAGGACAAAGAAAATCATATAAGCTCCCAGAAAGAACAAACAGGTTACATATAAAGAAATGAGATTCAGCCTGACATCGAATTTTGCACCAATTAGATGCTACAAGACAAAGAGCAGTATCTCCCAAGTTTGGAAGGAAAATTCATTTGAATCTGGAATTCTATTGCCAGACCAACTACACCCAAAGTGAAGACAATATGAAGACATTTTCTGAAATTCAGGTAGTCAGAAAATGTATTACTCATGCACTGAATATGAAGAAATTACTTGAGAAGATGTCTCACTAAAACACAATAACTCAAAAAAGAATAAATGTTTTGTTTTTTTAATGGAAGCTGAGTGTGAGAAGAAATATAAACAAGGAAAAAATGAGCTGGTACCACTTTGGATATTGATGCCTGTGACATTCTCCTTTGATCTGCAGATGTTTAATAATCTAAGATCATTTTCTCCTTAAGAGCTTAAGTCATGCTGTCTGATTCTGCAGCAAATAATATTTATACAAAATAATATCATAATTACATGTTACAATAATTTTATTCATATGGGGTTTAATATCTTAGATTCAATCTATAGACCAAAAAAAAAGTAAAAAAATGAACAGAACAGAATGTAAACAGTATAAACCTTGACAAAATAAAGGGAAAAATCTTGCTGAGAGCTGGGGACCTAAACTCTCCAAATTCTTTTAGCTGCAATTAGTACAGATGCTCCTTGACTTACCATGGGATTATATCCTGATAAACACATCCTAAACTGAAAATATAGTAGGTCAAAAAAGCATTTAATGCACCTAATCTACTGAACACCATAGCTTAGCCTAGCCTACCTTAAACATGCTCAGAACACTTACATTCCTCTACAGTTGGGCACAATTGTCTGGCAGCACAGTGCACTGGACAGTATCAGTTGTCTACCCTCGTCAGCACGGCTGACTGTGTTGCAGCTTGCTGCCACTGCCCAGCATCATGGGAGAGTATCCTACCTACCACATATCATTGGCCCAGGAAAAGTTCAAAATTCAAAATTCAAAGTACAGTTTCTACTGAATGCGTATTGCTTTTGCACCATTGTCAAAAAATCTTGAGAATCACAGTAAGTTGGGGATCATCTGTATGTCAAAGACCAGGCCTGGCTGATTAGATTTTAGGGTTCCATTAAATGCAAAGTTGAGAAGAGCCCAGGCCCAGATGTAAAGGAAGTGGTTCTAGTGCGGTACTGGAGCTGTAACTGCTCCTTAGAGCTGAGCGTCTTCATCGTCTCCCGGCTCTCAGTGACATCATGTTGGTAGCTTGAAATAAGCCATAGTAGGCTAATTATACCTCAGCTATGGGCAAATCCTGTGCAGCAGGGCTTTTTCCCCTCCCAGAGAGCCAGTTGTTAAATACTTACCAGCGTGGCCCTGGAAAAGTTGGACCCTTCTGGCCTGAAGAACTGTCAGATGATAAAAGTGGGGAAGCAGGCAGTGAGACCCTCTGGGCTAGATGGGTTGCAGGGGAGCTAGTGGCATTCCTGGAGGGGGAATCTGCTAAGATAGTAGTCAGCAAACTTTTTCTTAAGAGATCAAATAGCACATATCTCACAACTGTTCGACTCTGCTGTTACAGCTAAAAAGCAGCCATATACAATACCTAAATGAAGAAGCATGACAGTGTTCCAGTAAAGCTTTTCTTTACAAGACAGGTAGCCAGCCAATGGGCCCTGGTTTGCCATCCCCTGGTCTAAGACAAACTCCATAGGAGTACACTTCAGATATGGCACAGAAAATGGCTCAGCAGCAAACTTGGAGGCAGCTGGGTCACTGGATATTTGAGCCAGACATCCCACTTCTGGCTTCCCATGGCCCCCAAGTGGCCTGCCAGTGATCCAGAATTTCCTGTGTCTCAGGCGAGGGACACATGGTGCTATATCAGATAGAATCAGGTTTGTCTTTATAGCAGCCTAAACACACGTGATTTAATAGTGGCTTAGAACACATGCAGATTTATTCCCTCACGTACAGGCCTGGAGGTTGGGCACCCAGGGCCAGTAAAGTGTGAGACCACGTCTGTCTGAACCTCCTCTCTGCCATTGCTAGGCATGGCCCCCATCCTCATACTCCAAGGTGGCTGCTGAGCTGCTGCCATCATGCCCACCAGATCCAGCCAGCAGGATGAGGAAAGCAGAGGAGGGCAGCCCTCCCACCCTCTGTATAAAGACCCTTCCCAGAAGCTGTACACACTTATCCACTTATACCCCCTTTGCCAAAACTCAGTCAGCTGTCTATGCCCAGCTGGAAAAGAGGTGGGGTATGGAGTCTTCTGCTACAAATTGGGTATTAATGGTAAGAAGAGGCAGATAAAAACCAAAGGACAACTAGCAGTCTCCATTGCTGGGAGGGCCTGTCAACCGCAGAGGCCTGGGGTTGGCCAGAAGAGACCACATGCAGGGACTGGCTGCTCCAGTGGAGGACGCGGTCACACAGAGCCAGCTTCACGGATCTGTGGGTGGCATAGGCCCCATGCTCAGAAGGGCCCACGCTTGGTTTAACAGTGGGATGCCAGCCTCTCGAAATTATTAATAATTTTATCTTTGAACTTGAATTTTGTGAATGAAGTCTGACGGGACAATGGATGTGTGCAGGAGGAGAGGGGATTCATGCAATGTGCGGTGGTCCTTGCAGCCCCCGTTCCCATGTCGCACTGGTAATGCCTGCTGTGCAGCTGCCATAACACACTTACCTTGTACTCGTGTCCACACTCCGAGGGGCCCCCATGCTTGGTTTAATGCTCTGTTGTTGCCATTTTGAATTTTTAATTAATTCTATCTTTGAATTTGTGTTTTGTAAGTGAAGTCCAGCAGGACAATGAAGGATATTTGTATCCTCCATTCCTTGCCACTCCATTTGCATATGCATATGGTATTTGCAGTACCCCAGAAGCCCAGAATTCCAGTGGACCCACGGTTTCAGGAAGACTCAAAGCAAGTATAAAGTAACCACGTTATGTCTATGACTAAGCAGGAGTGCTGACAGCCCCAAGAGGCCACACTTTCCATTTGAAACAGAACTTGCTTCAAATGCAGAAAGAAGGGAGTGGTGTTCTAAGAAACACAAACAATCAAGGCATCCTATCATATCCTTTCTTACTTACATTACTTTCCTGTATTAACCAATCACTCACTTTGAAAATGATGATAGATAAAAGATAGAACAAACCTTCCTTTCACTGTCAGTAATAATAATCAGTAAAGTAAAGGTAGCGATTGTTGGTATAATGTGCTCATATCAAGAAGTAAAATTAAAAAGTCCTTTGCAATGTTTCCATTGTTCTGGTAAGAGCAAAATACATGTGCATGTACAACCTATGAAATACAAATTATACAATTTCTGTGATTTTGCATATGAGGTAAATGCTCTTAAATTTTTTCCCTTAAACTGGCATTGCACAATATAAAAATGGATGGTAAAATTCCTGCTAATAGTATAAAATTTTAATCTTACTTTACTTGAGTGGCATTAAATAGTAAATAAAAAGAACGCCAGGACAAACCAAGAGAGAGACCCCAGAAGAAAGGAAAAACTTTTATAGTTTAGGACCTTTAGTAGTACTTTCTCCCTGCCTTTTGAACAAGGGGGCTTGCAAATTTTGCACAGGGCCCTGCAAATTTTGTAGCCACCTCTGGCAGCACATTACCCCAGGATGCCACATGGGACCAGTGTCACCTCTGGAGTCCACTGTCAGGAGCAGACACCCCTCTGTCAGTGAGCACAGCAGACAGCCAGAGGACCTGGGTGCCTGAAAGCCCTCCCCTCACCAACTTCAGAGGATACTGTAAGGGCCCCCATTTATCCAGATACTCAGATACATCTTGGGGAGAGGAAGGGAGAGCAGACAGAGTTTAGAAAGACAGAAATTGGAGACACTGAATTTTCCAAAAGATTGTATGGAAAGCAGCCACACGAGGGAGTTCAATTCCAAAGAGGATGAATAGTCAGACTGAAAGGAGCCGACTATTCAATGGGAAAAGAGGTGCCTATTGTTACAAGGCAAGCCTAGGCTTCTCCACCACACAGTAGGGAGAGGCTGGCAAAGAAGATCCTAATCTTCTCTGCAGATCTGAATGTGGCCTGCACACGCACAAGCCTGCTACCCTCAGCGCCAGAGCACTTTCTATCTGAAATAGCCTCCTTTCTGGTCTTGCTTCCCTCACTCCTTCCCTAGTCTTCCCTCCTCCACACTTCCAGCCGTCTTCCCCAAAGACAAGCCCTGTTGTAAGTGTCTTTAGCTTCCTTTCATAGATACTTCATGTACTTTAAAGCAAATAGATTGGACATCATCCCCTATGTAGTATTCTAAGAGAGAATGTATAACCTGCATCTAACTATCAGGAAGTGTCAGAAAAACCCAAAATGAGGAATATTCCATTTTTTTTTAAAGCATGTGTGCATAGGATAACTGTATTGTCTCAAAGCATCAGTATCACAAAAGACCAAGAAGGCTGTGGACATGTTCCAGAATTAAGAGGAATGGTAGGTTAAAGCATTGCATCCATGTTAAATTTACCAAAGTTGGTGAGAGTACTATGGGCATGTAAGGACTATCCCTTTTTTCAGGAACTACACACTGACATATTTAGGGGTAAAGGGCCAAGGTTGTGCATGTGTGTGTGTGTGTACATTGGAAGCAGGAGAAGGGCACAAATGATAAAGCAATTGGTGCAAAATGTTAACAATAGGTGAATCTGGATAAAGGATTGGTGAGTGTTCTTGTACTATTTTTATTTTTGCAATTTATGTTTAAGTTTGGGGAAAAAAGTTGATCTTCATTATTCATAGATTCTGTATTTGCAATTTGTCTAATCACTAAACTTTATTTGTAACCCCAAAATCAATACTCAAGGTACTTTTACAGTCATTTGCAGACATGGGCATGGGGGAGGCATGGGAAATTTGAGTCACCCAATGCATGTGTCCCCAGCTGAGGTCAAACAAGGCAATGCTCTGCTTTCTTATTTCAGTTCTAATAATGTAAACAACTATCCCTTCTGTGGCCTGTTTAGTGCCACATTTTTCATATTTTTGTGCTTTTTTGGGTGATTTTGCTGTTTAAAATGGCCCCCAAGTGCAGCGCTGGATGCTGTCTAGCGTTCCTTAGCACAAGAAGGCTGTGATGTCACTTGCAGAGAGAACACATGTGTTAGGTGAGCTTCGTTCAGGCATGAGTTAAAGTGCTTTTGGCCATGAGTTCAATGTTAATGAATCAACAATATATTTTAAATATATATTAAACAATGTACTTTATCTTAAATGTATTGAATCAACAATACACACCTAAAACACAGTTATACATTGATGGGTTTACAAAAATGTTGTGACTAGAGGGTTATAGGAACCTAACCCGGTATTTCCCTTGGGAGAAAATGGTTCGGGATGCACTAATTCAGTGTTCTCAGCAACCTTGTAGAATACAACTACTGTGAATAAAGGAGAACGACTGTTTGTATATATGCATTTCCTGCACAAATGATAGCCCACCATATATAATTTCTGTACCTTATATTTTTAAACAATATTTCTTAGAGATCATGCTATTAGTTTATATTCATTCTTCTGAACAGATGCCTGATATTCCCACATGGCTGTATCCTAATTGATCTAACCAGTCTTCTAGTGATAGACACTTGGGCTTTTGTTTTTTGTTTTTGGTTTTTTTAATTGGATACCAGCAAGTTCCTTTTTTCTATTTTCATTTGGTTATGAATTTTTAATTTATAAAGGAATTCACCATTATAACAATTTTAAATAAGTCATTAAATTGTTCTGGGCACTGCCCCCCCCCGGAATATTTAAGTGAATTTATATATTTGTTTATTTTTATTTTTTAATTGACAAAAATGCATATATTTATTGTGTACAGATGTTTTGAAATATGCATATGCTGGCTAAATTGAACTAATTAACATAGGCATGACCTCACATATTTATGATTTTTTGTGGTGAGAACACTTAAAATCTACTCTTAATGTTCAAGAATACAATACCTTGTTATTAACTATAGTCACCATGTTATACAATAGATCTCTTAAACTTATTCTTCCTACCTAAGTGAAATTTTGTATACTTTGACCAAAATCTTTCCAACCCCCCTGCACACAGATCCCCAACCACCATTCTATCTTCTAATTCTATAAGTTTAACCTTTTTAGATTCCAAATATAAGTGAGAACATGCAATACTTATCTTTCTGTGTCTGGCTTATTTCACTTAACATAATGTCCTCCAGATTTATCCATGTTGTTGCAAATTACTGGATTTCCTTTTTTTTAAAGATTGAATAGTATTCCATTGTGTATGTGCCACTGTTTTTTATCCGTTCATCTGTTGATGGACACTTATGTTGATTCCATATCTTGGATATTGTGAATAATGTTGCAATGAACTTGGGAGTACAGATATCCCTTTGACATACTGATTTCATGTCATTTGGTATATACCCAGCAGTGGGGTTGCTGGATCATATGGCATTTCTATTTTTAATTTTCTGAGGAACGTCCATACTGTTTTCCATAATGGTTATACCAATTTACATTCCCACCCACAGTGTGCTAGGGTTCCCTTTTCTCCACAACCTCTTCAACGCTTGTTATTTTTCCTGCTTTTGATAATAGCCAGTCTAACAGGTATGAGGTGATATCTCATTGTGGTTTTAATTTGCATTTCTCTGATGATTAATGATGGTGAGCATTTTTTTCAAATACCTGTTGGCCATTTGTATGTCTTCTTTTGAGAAATGTCTATTCGGATCCTTTGTCTATTTGTTTTCTTACTGGGTTATTTCAGTTCCTTATATATTTCAGATAGTAACCCCTTATCAGATGTATGGTTTGCAAATATTTCCTCCCACTCCATAGGTTTTTTGTTTGTTCTGTTGGTTGTTTCCTTGGCTGTGCAGAAGCTTTGTTTTTGGGGTAATACCATTTGCCTATTTGTGCTTTTGTTGCCTGTGCTTTTGGGGTCATATTTAACAAATCATTGCCTAGACTAATATCATGGAGCTATCCCCCTATGCTTTCTTCTAGTAGGTTTACAGTTTCAGGTCTTACATTTAAGTCTGTATTCCATTTTGAGTTGATTTCTGTATATAGTGTGAGATAAAAGTCTAATTTCATTCTTTTGATTGTGGATATCCAGTTGTCTCAACACTATTGAAGAGACTACCATTTCCCCATTGTTTGTTTTTGGCATCTTTGTCAAAAATCAATTGAATAGAAATGTGTGGATTTATTCCTGAGCTCTCTATTCTGTTCCATTGGTCTACGTGTTTGTTTTCATACCAGTGCCATGCTGTTTTGATTACTATACTTTTGTAGTATATTTTGAAGTCTGATAGTTTGATGCCCCCAGCTTTGTTCTTTTTGCCCAAGATTGCTTTGGCTACTCAGAGTCTTTTGTGGTTCTATAAAAATTTTAGAATTGTGTTTTCTATTTCTGTGAAACATGTCATTGGAATTTTGATAGGAATAGCATTGAAGCTGTAGATTGCTTTGGGTAGTATGAACATTTTAACAATATAAATTCTTCCAATTCATGAACACAGGATATCTTTTCTTTTTTTTTTTTTATTTTAGCTCTTCATGGGGGTACAAAAGCTCAGGTTATATACATTGTCCGTGTCCTGCCCATCCCCCTGAGTCAGAACCTCAGGCGTGTCCATTCTCCAGACAGTGTGCCTGGCATTCACCAAGTATTCATAACTCCATCCCCTCCCTATCTTTTCATTTATTTGTGTCTTCTTCAATTCCTTTCATTAATGTTTTATAGTTTTCAGTGTATAGGTCTTTGGCCTCCTTGGTTAAATTTGGTCCTAAGTATTTCTTTTTTTTTGTAGCTATTGTAAATGGGACTGTTTTCTTGATTTCTTTTTCAGATAGTTTTCTGTTAGTGTATAAAAGCACTACTGGTTTTTGCATGCTGATTTTATACCCTGCAACTTTACTGAAATTATTTATTAGTTCTAACAGTTGTTTAGTGGAGTCTTGGGGTGTTTCTTATATGAGACATTTGGGTTTTATCTTTTCAAAATGCAAATCTGATCATGTCACAGGCCTGTTTAAAGTACTTCCATGGAATCTCCTTGCTCTTGAGATAAAAATTAAAGTCCTTAATATGACCTGCCAGACACTCCCATGCAGCACGCTTGCATCTGCATGTCTCCTGCCTCTGTTCCCCTCTCATCCCTGGTATCATCCACCCTCCCTCCTGCCACAGGGCATTTGCACAAGCTTTACTTCTGGGACATCTTTCCCACCCCTCACCTGGACTCTGATTGTCTCTCTCTTCAAACCTCAACTTCACAGTTCAGTTTTTTCTCAGCAATGTATCCTTGGGTCTAGGATAGAACCTGCTATGTAAAAGGTACCCAATACATTTTTGCTGAGCGACTGAATGAATGAGGCAGGAAGGCAGGGAGTGAAGTCAGCTGGTAAGGATTATGTTGATGTAGGTCTCTTTTGCCCAAACACTTGGTCTTAAACTCTTAGTGGACTGAAAACTGTAGAGCTGTCTTATCTTCTCCTTTCAGGTTCTCAGTTCATTGGTACTGAAGTGATTTTTGTTGAACTAGACAAGTGATGATGGTGGGAAATCAGATAAGTTCTGAAAAGTGCCCCTGAGGAGGTTGCTAGAACTTTCTGTGCCAGTTCCTCATCCTTGGAAAGGGGATGATAATATCTAGATCTAGCTTGTAACACACCTGCTGGCATTTAGCACACTGTTACAGGAGCTCTTAGCTCTCTTCAATTCCAGCAAACTATCAACTGTTGATCCTGTCCTCTAACAATTTTTAGCACGTTGGCTTGGAACAAAGATCTGAATACAAAAATCCAGTTACAAGTCACCATGCCCTCAACAGCCTCTCTCCTACTCTTCCTCCAGCTAAGAGATGTCTGCTGGCACCCAGCTAAAGGGAAAGGCACCAAAAAGGAAGTGTCACAGCCAGTTTTTCCCAGGGGCTGATCACCATGTCCTGAGTGTGTAGGAGAGGAGCTCTTTCTGAGCTGTCACCTGACCTGTGGCTCTTTTCTACCTTTGAGTGACTAATTCTATTCTCATGGATTCTCTAAAATGATATGAAACTTGTGGTGAAACCCACATCCTTCCCATATGCCAGAGGCCCGTACCACATCCTCCCACTGACCACCACCCCCTTTTCTCTATTTTTGGTGACACAATGAATCAAACTAGCTCACATAAAAGGCGTGTGTGTGTGTGTGACAGAGAGAGAGAGAGAGAGAGACGAAGAGACAGAGACAGTGAGAGAAAGAGAGACAAACGGGCAGAGAGAGACAGAGACAGAAAGAAACAGAGAGACAAAGAGAGGGAGACAGAGACAGAGAGAGAAATAGAGACAGAGAGTCTATGGCTACTCAACAGATCTTATATGTCCAAAATGCAACCACTTCTCCCCACCTGCCGTCTACACCTCCCGGGTCTGAACCATCTCCATCCCTCCCCTGGTTTCCTGCAACACCCCCTCGCTGATCTCCCTGCTTTCACTTTGATGCCCTAAATCTTTCTCCAGGCACAAGTTGCCGGATATAATACAGTACGCTCAGTTAAATTTGCATTTCCAACAAACAATGAATATGTCTTTAGTACAAATATGTTACAAATTACATGGGATATACTTATACCAAAATTATTTATTTATCTCAAATTAAAATTTAACTGGACATTATGAAGTTTTATGTGCTGATTCTGTCAACCCTATTCTGTGGCAACCAGAGTCGTCCTTTTAAAATGTAAATTAGTTCATATGATTGCTCTGCTCAAAGTCCACCAATAGCTTCCCAGCTCGGAAGCAAAGACCTGACAAAGCCAAAGACCTTACAATGATCTGCCTCCCTCAGTGCTTCTTAGAATCCATCTCCTGCTGCCGCCTCCCTCACCCACTCAGTCCAGCCGCGCTGGCTGCCTGTGGCTCCTTGCGCTGCTCCCAGACGGCCGCCTTACTAGCTCCTTCCTCAGGTGTTGCTCAGATGATAGCACTTTCTCAGGAAGGCCTTCTCTGACACTCTTTGAAAAACTGCAGCCACCCTACTTTTTGTCCCCTCTCCTTGCTTTTCTTCCGTAACACTTGTGTCACCTTCTGACATGCCACATTATCCCACTTACTGGTTTGCTGTCTGTCTCCCACTAAAACGTCTGGTCCATGAGGGCAGGTGCTGTGTTTTGTTCAAGCCGAATCTCCAGCTTGGCACATAGCAGACACTCAATAAATATTCTGAGCCAATGATGAAACCCAGGGCAGGAAGTCTAGCCAGGAACGTCCAGAAACAAGGGCGTTCTGTTTTGTTTTTCTTCCTCAGCAGGCTTGCTCTAATCTTTCTCCACTTGCTCAAGGCTCCCTTTGGCTACTGTCCCAGGCCTTGCTAGGGCTTTTCAGGGGTGCTATCAAAAGCAGGGGTAATCTGATTGGCTCAGCTCCCCCTCCCTTCCTCTCTCTCTTTCCACTAGCATTTTAAGTTTTTAAATAAATTAGTAGTATTTCTAAAAATATAGTTTATTTTCTTAGTAGGCCAAGACTGAAGGAGAGTGATTTGGGAGCTCTGATAGCCAAGAGCAAATGCCACAGATAGGACAACAAAGTGATTATAGTCAGCAATAAGTCATGGTATTCTTTAAAATAACAAAAAGAGTGAAACTGGAATGTTTCTAATGTAAAGAAATGATAAATGCCTGAGGTGATGCATACCCCAATTACACATTGTATGCCTGTATCAAACATCACGTGTACCCTATAAATATATACAACTACTATGAACCCATAATAATTAAATATAATTTTTTTTTTTTTTTTGAGGCAGAATCTCACTCTCTTGCCTGGACTAGAGTGCCGTGGCATCAGCCTAGCTCACAGCAACCTCAAACTCTGGGGCTCAAGCAATCTTCCTGCCTCAGCCTCCAGAGTAGCTGGGACTACAGGCACGTGCCACTGTGCCTGGCTAATTTTTTCTATTTTTAGTTGTTTTGGCTAATTTCTTTCTATTTATAGTAGAGACGGGGATCTTGCTGTTGCTCAGGCTGGTCTCGAACTCCTGAGCTCAAGCGATACTCCTGCCTCGGCCTCCCAGAGTGCTAGGATTACAGGCGTGAGCCACTGCACCCGGCCTAAAAAAATTTTTTTTTTTAAAAAGAGCAAATGCCACTAAACATCTCTCTTCCATCCCCTCCCAGGCTCAGTTCCCTGCAGAGAATCACCAGGAGACGAGAGGCTTTGCTTTGGCAGCAAACAGCCCCCATCTTAGTCACTTAAAACAGAGCTTGACTTCCTGCTCATGCTACATTCTGAAATAAATTGGCTGGGACTCTACAGTTCATTGTCTCAGAAACCCAGACTGATGGCTGCTCTTCTGAAGTGTGGCTGCATCATCTGGCCACCCCCTTCAGATCAGGGAAAGAGGGGCACACACTGCTCCTTAAATGCATCAGCCCAGAGTGAAGGCCGTCACTTTCACTCATAGCCCATTGTGTAACCTCAGTCACATGGCTCCACATACATGCAAGAGGGCGAGGAAATGAGGAGTGCTTGTAGCTGTTCCATAAGAAGCAGCTGTCTCTCTTCCCAGGAGCAGTCTTGGGGAGGGGGCAGAGAGGCACAAGTGGATGAGGGATCTGTTCAGACACAGATGTTCATCTACTCACCCATCTCACCTTCCAGGGCTCGGAGAACTCAGAGGAGCCCTGGCCTACACAGAGGAAGAGATCAAATCTGAGCCAGCTTCAAGCACCTGAACCAGGCAAGTGGCAATGGGGAATCAGGACAGTTTCCTGGGGAATGCCTCCCTCTCCATTCTCTGATCCCCCACCTGCTATGGAAAATAATAACATTACCTTTCATTTGCCCAGCACTGACGCTTTTCAAAGAGCTTTTCCTTTTATGTGGACTCACAAGAAGTAGGCTGAGATCACTCCCTTTTATAGAGGAGAAACTAGAGGCTCAGAAAGGTTAAGAAGGGAATTGCCTAAGGCCACAGAGCTCATAAGAGATGGGGACTTCAGTGCTCTGTCTGCCTCTCCGTGGTCCAGAGCTCATGGTCAGGCCATGCTTCCTCTGGAGGACTGGGGCAGGGGCTGGGGGGCAGGGGAGGTGAAGAACACAGCTACTCCCACAGGTCCCTCCAGCCACACCCACACAGGTGGCAACCATCACTGCTGCCTCCTTGTTACTCACAAACACACTGAGATACAAACACTGGGTAAAAGGCGGGGTGTGGGGAGGGCTGGGATATGTAGTCTTCTATGTGTCCAGGTAGAGGAGACCTAGTCTCAGCTTTAGGTCTGAGTGACTTTTCATTAATTGCACATTTCATCATTTATGGTTAGATGATTAGATTGTTTCTAAGTTTTCAATTTTATAAATATACTTTGAGTGTCCAGTTAGTTGCATGGTGATTATAGTTGGGAGGTCTCTGGGGTGTAGACTGTGGTATTGTCAGATCTGGGCCCCCAACACCTCGTGCGGGGCCTCAGCTCTCATTCTCTCTCCCTGCCCCCAGCTGAGCCCCAGCTATTCCCAAGTCCCCAGGATGCTGGTACCCACTCAGATGCTTCGCCTCTTTCAGGAATATGCGTTGTGTGCCTGCTTCTTGTGAAGCACTGTGCCTGACAACCCCTGGGGATAGGGCGGAACACAGACAAGTGGGCGCAGGGCTGTGAGCACCCACGCTGCTGCTCTGTGGCCGGGTGGAGAAGTAGGAGAATGCTCCGTCAGCCACTGGCCTGAAGCCGCACTGTTTGGACGTGAAACCTCACAGAGCCCTTTGTTACTTTCTGCTCCTTCAGCTCCTCCCATACAGACTCAAAACTGGCTGAGGCAGCCAGTCCTAGGGTGGTCTTCATCTTTACTCTCCCTAGGGACCTCTCACCCGTTCTTCAATCCAAACCCCTGAGCTGCTGTGCACGTCAATTAATGCAAACCCATACTTGTGGAGAGGGGTGTCCAGTAATACCGCTCACCAGGAGCCTCGCAGACCCAGGCCCAGGCCATCCAGAAGCCCCTGAGGTATCAGTAATACTCAAGGACACTGCCAAGGAGAATTTCTTACTGCTTTTAGTTCATTTCCCTAGGATAATGTATAAAGCACCCTTGACATAAGTGACACCATCTTGTGTTTCCAAAGGCATCATGCCAGCAGGGACCAGATGTTCGCCCAACCAGATAAATGCATAACCCTTTCCTATAAGTCCTCACTAGAGGACTGAAGGGCGGTAAAAAGAGCAGAACTTCAACAGCTGGACATAGCCATTTCCATAGACACAGTCTTGCTGCCACTCGTGATCAGCACCCAGCATCTGTTCCTGAAGGCTCTGCCCAAATCAAGGACTCTTCCTTGCAAGATGTTAACAACTGTCTGGATCAGCCCAGGACACGCTCCTTGTCCATATCACTCTCCTTGGACTGGTTCGTTAACACCCTTTCTTATCCCCTTTTCTCTTGATGTTAAATGTTACTTTGTTTGATGTGGAAATTTTAATCTATAACATTTATATATTGATTAAGTCTACTACTATGTATGGCTTGCATTATTGAGTGACTTGTGTATTGGGTTGAGCCTGCGTGCCAGTGGCTCTGACTACCGATGAATGGGTGGTACAAAGTAGATTTGCCTCCTTGGAAATTACATGTAGCTCGTAGATTTTATGACTGACTATGCATCAGTATAAGTCTGACCTTGTGGAAAGACACGGACATGCGTGGACCTGGTTATGTCTCAGCTTGACAGGCTCACAACAGATAAATTCCCTGATGTGAAATAATGGGGTCAAAGCATAAAAATATTTTTTTTTATGACTCTTAAATCAGGTTGACAAAGTGCTTCCCAAGATTTGCATGGTGGATAAGTGATATATTTCTGTAATGCCAGTTCCTTGCACTGTTGCCAGGATTAGGAATTATCATTGTTTTAGATTTTGCCATTGCGATGGGCAAAAAGTCATGCTTTTTACTTGTTTTAATTTGTACTTCTGTGATTACAGCATACTTTAATCTTTGCCATGTTTATTTATGACAGTGTTTCCATTTGTGTGATTTGTGAGCACAGATGTTGGCTTACTCATTTATTCAAGCCTTAATTTCTTAAACCAATTTTTATAAGTTCTTTGTATAAAAAGCCGTTCATCTTCTGTGTGTGGTAACAGCATCATTGAGTCTCTATTATGGCCTCTTTGCCTTTTTATTTCAGTTATTTCCATTGTTTTTGTTGTAGTGCAAAAGTTTTAAATTTTTATTTACTCAAATTCATTAGTCTTTTCTGTTGTGGTTTCTTTTTTTTTCTTTTGTTTTTCTTTCTTTTTGGTTTTCACTTCAAAACTTACCAATATATTTCCTGTCCAGAAATTTGATCACTATTTGATTCTATTTTCTTCCTTCTGTCTTCTGTGATTTGGTTTTTTGATATTTAAATCTTTAATCCACATGAAACTTACTATAGAATAATACCATTTCTTTTTCCAAAAAGTAGCAAGTATAAGACCTCCTGCAATTTCTCAAGCCAGATAAATACACAAATAAAAGTGAAGTTTGACTGAAGGTATTTGGGGCATGTGAGGACTGGGATGTGCCTGGGAACAGGACTTTTCTTCAGTCCCCCCTGCACCCCCACTGTTTCTCATGAACAAACAGGGTTGGGAATGGCCCATGTGGTCACTCCCTTTTCCATCAGATCTTCAGAGGATACAAAAGGAACTTTGACTGTGAAAATCCTCCTCTGTTTTTCTGAGAGTAACATCTATAGGGTTGATGGTTGGTAGAGGGGATAGGGGCTTAGGGAAGGTGCCTTTGTTTCAGTATTCACGGGCTTTCTTTTTCTCCAGTTGTCTATAACAGTGAATGGTTTGAAGTTTATGTCACAAACGAATATTTTGGTTTGCATTATCAGGTACATTTAGTTCTCCACATTGAAAAGAGGGTGCAGCAGCAGCTCCCAGCAAATTATTTTAAAGTAGAGATTGGGTGGGTATGAGCCCAAGAGGTGTGTGGGAGCCAGGGAGTTCATTACAAAGAAAAAAACTTGCTTGTTTTTTATTTGTTTTCATTGAGGATGGAGAGACAGCTTATTGCTAATATAATAGAGAGTGCTAATACATTTAGTCATCTATACAAAAAAAAGTACTTATGAGATAAAGGGATAAATAAAATCTAGAGTATCTAAGGGAATTCAATCTCTTCGTACTTGAATTTCCTTAACTGAAAAATAGGATCAGCTTGGGATCCTATCCTCCCTACATTTCAAGAATAAATGTAAGCCGGGTGCAGTGGTGCACACCTGTAGTCCCAGCTACTTGGGAGACTGAGGCAGGAGGATTGCTTGAGCCCAGGAGTTCGAGGCTGCAGTGCTCTGTGAATAGCCACTATGCTTTAGCCAGGGCAATAAAGTGAGACCCTCTATCTAAAATTTTTTTAAAAGAATAAATGTAATAAATTTATTTACATTAATTTTATGTAAATAAACATAAAGTCCTTAAGTTAGGTATATTCCTTTGAATAATTAACCTTCATTAAATTAAATCTCTGATCACATTTTTTCACATAACTCTTTCTTTTAAAATGTCATTGCTGAAACAAACCAAATGTCCCAGGGAACTGGGTACATTACAGAAAGGAATACTATACATCTGTAAAAAGTAATCAGAAATATCCCTATATTCTACTATGAAGCAATCTCTGGGATATATGGTTGAGTGAAAAAAGCAACATGTCAAATGGCATTTATAAATGCTATCTTTAAGAAAGGGACAGAAGAAATATGACCATGTATATATACACACATATTTGCTTACATAATTTTTTTAAAGGAAAAAAAATGGAAGAATAAACCAAAAACTAAAAGGAACCAGGACTCTCTGGAGAAATGGCTGGCGCAGGAAACGTACAAGGCAAGCCTGGAATATCTGGCAGCACCAGAAAACAAGGAAGCCATCAGAGACTACTGGGATTGTGCCAAAAGGACATAGCAGCTGACAGGGAGAATTTCCCATGGACCAAAGATGGAACAATTTGAATATCAAAAATAAACAAACAAAAAGCAAAACCAAAAATTTCCTGAGAAAATAATGGCATGGATGTACACGATTGAAACACAATAAACATATTAAAATCCATGAGTTCACATTGATATGAAAAATCATTCATTGGTCAGGTAGGTAGATACTAAAGAGCAATTCATTATTTTGAAAGTGGTAAAGAAAAAAAGAATAAAGCATTTATTTTGCCTCTCATATACAAACTATATTTCAGGGGAACCAAGTAGTTGATGAAGGAAAACTTTTCATTATAGGTTTCCAGCTAATGCATACACAATAGTGTGGTAGCCAGCCCTCCAGTGGTCCCCAGCCCACCTCCTGGTATTTACACCCCATGTTGCTCTTCCCACATCATACCAGGGTTGGCCTGTGTGATCAACAGCACATAGCAGAAGTGATAGCATGTCACTTCTGAGATTAGGTTATAAAAGAATTTGGCTTCCATCTTGTTCTCTCTCCCCCACCCCCCCAGGCCTCACCCCATAGCTCACTCTGAGGCCGCTGCCACAGTGTGAGATACTCACGCAGTGTATGGAGAAGCTCACCAGATGAGGAGATCAGACCGAGAGCCAGTGAGGAACCAAGGCCGGCCAACAACCATGTGCGTGAGCCTGAAGGCCCAGGTGACTGCAGCCCCAGTCAGCAGACTGATTGCAATGTCACGACAGACTGAACTAGAACTCCCCAGCGAAGCCACTCCCTGATTCCTGACCCACAAAAACTGTGAGATAATAAAAGCTTTGTTGTTTTAAGCTACTAAATTTTGTTATATAGCAATAGATGTCGAATACATGGAAAGACAAAGTTAGAATGTCATAAGTTTGCACTAATGAAATAATGGGTATAAGCAATGATCATCAATGACTGTTCAAACCATTAGGTGAAAGACTAAAGGGGAACTTCATAATAGATGTGTCTGTAGGCTGACAATATCTGAGCTCAGTGATCAATTTTTTTCTGAACAACTTTATTTTTATTAATTTTCCTTTTTAAAAAAATTTTTATTCTGTACAACTTCAAACACAGAAAAAATATAAATAATAGACTGAACTCTATATACCCATCACTCAGCATTAACAACTATCAACTGCTAGCCAATCCTATTTCATCCATATCTGTACCCAATTCTCTTCATTCCATCCCCATACTAGATATTTTGAAGTAAATCCTAGACATCACATCATTTCACCCACTGATTAATCTTAACACCACAAAAAGAGAATCAAATAGACATTTTATATCTTCTGATATGATGCAATTAAAAGTAGACAACACTATCTATGAACTATTATTGCTAAAATAATTAAACCTGAATTTAATCAAGTCCCTAGATCTAACTCTAAGTTAATAGAAAATATAGAGAATATGTAGGAAATTCTACCTATAAGTGACTTGATTTCTTCAGCAAACAAATGGCCTGGAAGAGCAAAAAAAGAAAATTAAGAGCTATAGCAACTGGTGGTGTGTGGACTCTATTTGGTGATAAATTCAAACAAATCATTTATAAAAAGACATCATGAGATAATCAAGGAAAAGGAAACATGAACTGAATATTAAGTGACATTAAAGAATTACTATTGATTTTATTAGGTGTGATAATGGAATTATGGTTACTTTCTTATTGTGCTTATATGTAGAGATATATACTGAAGAATTTATGGAAAAATAAAACTAAGTGATGCTGAAATTTGCTTTGTTCCTCAGGAATTTTGTGCACGTTGATTTTTTAAATATTGCACTAAAATATTACTTATCTTGATTACCAAGTTTTTTTAGTGCCCCCTTAAATTTCATGCTTGAGGCAAGTGCCATTCACAACTCACCCTTGTCTTGGCCCTTGGGAGACACAATGTAAACAAGTCAGTGAAGAGGTAAAACCATGCAATTGCAGAATGGTATGAACGCTATAAAGGCAGAGTGTGGCAGAGATTGACCAGGGAGTGAGGAGAGAGAGAATGGGAGAAAGTGTGTGCGTGCATGCATGTGTGTGTGTGGATGGTGTTAGATGGTACTGAGTGGGGAGTCAGGGACAAGATCTTTAAGGAGATCATGGAGTTGGAAATAAGTCAGGGAATTCAGGATATGTTTTCTGGACAGGCAAGATGGGACTTGATAACGGATTAGGAAAAAGAGGGAAGCAAAAGGGAAGAGATTGAATTTGGCCACAGTAATGACAAATAGGGGTACCATTTACTGAGGTGAGCAATAATGAGGAGGAACAGGATACAAGGGAAACCAAATTTGACCTTCAACCGTATTAAGTTTGAGCTGCTTATCAAAGATACAAATAGAGTTGTCAACAAGGCATTCATGGCCGGGCATGGTGGCTCACATCTGTAATCCTAGCACTTTGGGAGATGGGAGGATCACTTGAGTCCAGGAGTTCCAGACCAGCCTGAGCAATATTGGGAAACCCCCATCTCTACAAAAAGTGGAAAAAAAGTTAGCCAGGCATGGTGGCACATACCTGTAGTACTGGCTACTGGGGAGGCTGAGGCAGGAGGGTCCCTTGAGCCCAGGAATTTGAGGTTGCTATGAGCTGTGATGATGTCCCTGCACTCCAGCCTGAGCAAAAGAGTGAAACTCTGTCTCAAAAAAAAAAAAAAAAAAATCATTCATAAAAAAAAATCTGGAGCTTGGGGTTTGGGAGAAGGAGTTGAATAAGAGATACAAATTTGGATGAGATCACTTATATAGACAGAAACATGGAGAGAGCACAGAGCTGAGCTTTGGGGCCCATCGACACTTAAAGGTCAGGTAAGAAGGAGAAGCCAGTAAGTGAGGCTGAGAAGTAGCCATCACTGAGGTGGGAGAAAAACCAGAAGAGTTTCCAGAACTGTGTGAAATGCTGCTGGGAAGGGAGAACTAACCATGGGGTGTGGAAACAGGCAGTTCTTGGTGACTGGGACATGGGCAGTGCCGTGGTTTGAACGTGTCCCCCAAAGTTCATGTGTTGGAAACCTGAACCCCAAGGCAACAGTGTTGAGAGGTGGGACTCTGAAGAGATGATTAAGTCATGAGGGCTCTGCTGTCGCTGGAGCGGGTGTTACAAAAGCACGTTCAGCCACCTCCTGTCTCTCTTGCTCTTCCTCTCACCCTCTCTTGCATTTCCGTTGTCCACCATGGGATGATGCAGCAGAAAGGCTCTGGCCAGATGTGGCCTCTCGACCTTGGACTTTCCAGCATACAGAACTGTAAGAAATAAAGCTCCGTTCTTTCTAAATTACCCCGTCTCAGGTATTCTGTTACAGCAACACAAAACAAACCCAGGCAGTTTGCAATGAGGGATGAGATGACAGCCAGATTGGAATGGATTGGCAAACACATGAGAGCGGCATGGAAATGAAGATAGTGAGTTTGATAATGAATTTGAGTGATCCTTCAGGGATAAATAATAGAGAGATGGCTGGGAAGAATCAAGTCAGGGCATAATCCACACCCCCATCTCTACTATCCACCTACAATATTTTGAATTGAGTCCAACTCTGGTTCAGAAGCTATGAAGATTGAATTCATGAATATGGATTACTGTGTGTGAAGATTTTAAAGGAGGAAGTAATTTGGTATTATATTCTGCATACTTTTAAAATATATTATCTTTTTTTTTTTTTTGAGACAGAGTCTCGCTCTGTTGCCCGGGCTAGAGTGCCGTGGCGTCAGCCTAGCTCACAGCAATCTCAAACTCCCGGGCTCAAGCAATCCTTCTGCCTCAGCTTGCTGAGTGGTTGGGACTACAGGCATGGGCCACCATGCCCAGATAATTTTTTCTATACATATTTTTAGTTGTCCAGATAATTTCTTTCTATTTATAGTAGAGATGGGGTCTCACTCTGGCTCAGGCTGGTCTCAAACTCCTGACCTCGAGCGATCCTCCTGCCTCGGCCTCCCAGAGTGTTAGGATTACAGGCGTGAGCCACCTCGCCCGACCAAAATACATTATCTTTTAACCAGCTAAGACAATGGCAGAGGAGGACAGTAGCTGAAAATGTTAAGTCTAAATTGGGGGTTGAATTACTTCAAAGTAAGAATCATCTCTTAAGGCAGGGGACCCAGAGCATAGATAAACGAGGGTTGAGGGAAATTCTGTGCCCCCACCCCCAGGGGACAGAGTGTCTAACTGCTGAGACTGAGGGTCTGCCTACCACCATTCCGGGGGTGAGTGTCCTAACTGAGTGGACAAGCCCTTGGCACAGGCTGCCCTGAGATGGAGCAGCCTCAGGAACACTTTCCACTTTGCAATTTTGCGAGCAGTGCCTTGTCCCCTCATCAAGAGCAAAGCTCGAACTGTCCCCAATAGCTCCAGTCCCCTCGGTGGGCTCTTCTCTCACCAACAGCAGCAGCAGAGAGGGCTTCTCTCCTCTGCCCCTGCCCTTCCCCAGCCCGTGTTCTCCAGTAAAGACAGACGGAGAGCTGGGGGAACAATAAACATCAATTTTGAAAGCCACCAACCTCATCTTTCTTCTCCACTTATTTTTCATTAGCTTTAGTGGGGCAAAGTGCTCTGAGAGGTAAAGAAACTCATTTTGGGTTTTGAACTCTAAACCTCCTTGGTCATTGTTGGCTGAAGGATGTCCAGCAAACTGACCTGTACAACACAGCCGCTTCTCCGATTCCTCCCGCCTACCCGTGCGCTCTGTCTTGCTGGCTTTTTACATTCCCTCCTTGGACTGCAGGCAGGGACTGCTCAGGCAGGCCTTAGTTTCTACTCTTTAGACAAGGAAATGAGACATTCGTGTAATCAGCTACTTTGGCTCCTCTGAGGCCTCACTTGGCCCAGTGGTGCATCCAGAACAAACACAAATCTGTCTCCAAAAGCTTGTAGAGTTTAGATAGCCTTTACTGAATGTTTTGCCAAAAGGTACAATAATGGGAAATTTATGCCACCCAACATAGCAATTTCTCCCAGTGCCGACTCTTGTGAAGAGGGGAATCTCCTTCATGAAATGCTCTCCATTCCCTCCTCTGGCCACGGGCTCTCTCCTCATCCCCACCCCCACTCCCTCCTCCTTGTTTTCTCGGGCAGAGCAGGCGCCTGCTCTCAGCTACTACTGCAATCCTCACCACATTCATCCCAGCAGACCCCACTGATCCTGACAAGGTATTTTCTGCTCTTGAATGTTATGAGTCAAAGAGATTTGAGGGACCATTGTCCCCAGTGACAGGACTTTTATTTATTTTAATCACTGAGGTCCTTTGGTTTTATATTAGTTCGCTATTGCTGCAGTAACAAATTACCACAAATGTAGCAGCTTAAAACAACACAGATTTGGTATCTTACAGTATCGTAGTTCAGAAGTTCAAAATGGGTCTCACTGAACTGAAATCAAGGGGTTAGTAAGGCTGCATTTCTTTCCAGAGGCACTCAGGGGAATTTGTTGTCTTGCCGTTTCCATCTTCCAGAGGCCACTTGCATTCCTTGGTTCATGGCCCCCTGCCATCTTCAGAGCCAGCAATTATATCAGTCCAACCTCTGCTTTCATTGGCAATCTCCTTATCTGATTCAGGCTCTTCTTCTACCATCCTCTTTCACATATAAGAAGCCTCCTGATGACATTGGCCTTGCCCAGATAGATAATCCAGGATACTCTCCCTATTTTAAAGTCAGCTGGTTAGAGGCCTTAATGACATCTGCAAACTTAATTCCTCTTTGCCATGTAATATAACATATTCACAGTTTCTGGAGATTTGGACACGAACACTTTTGTGGTGGGGGGGAGCATTATTTAGTCTACTACAGGGTTCAAAGGCCAATGTGGCTGGTGGTAGCTTAGGCAGGAATGGTCTTCTCTTCCTGCAACCAAAGGCCATGCTGGGCCCTCAGCCTGACTTAAACAGGTGGCTGAGGGGCTAAGGAAAACCTTCCTCCAAGTTCAGCACTGTGCAACCCTTTTCTAATTTTAGCACTGCTCCAATCCTTGACTTTAACCTCCATATTAGGTGGCCAGAGTGGTTTTCAGAAGAAACAGTGATGATCAGAAACCTTCATCCCCAACTGAGAGACATTTGCTTTCCATGGCCTCTTCCATCCTCTTCTGGCTCACAAACACTGAGCTATTCAGATTTTGGTGGATATCTTGTCATTTGGGTGCCTCTCCCACCCCTAGTTTAAAGCCAGAATAACCTTGACTCCTTCTCATGACTCAGGCAAGAGAGGAAGCACCATCTCCCTGGAGCTCTGATTTGTAGGTGAGGAAATGCAGGATGGTCACCTATTTTGATTTCAGAGCAATCATAACTTCAGTTCCCCATACTTATGTGGCATGGTGATATAGTCTCTAAAGATAGCTATTACCAATTCCTTATCTCCCTGAATATATCTGCTGCTCCTCACATCAACATTGGAGTCTAATTCCTCTCCCTGGGCTGGCCTTAGTGACTTGCTTGATCAATTGAATGTAGTGGAAGTGAGATTCTGGGTCTTTTGAGGCTAAATCACAGGTTTTTACACAGTCCTCTTGGACATTTATTCTAGAATCCAGCCATAACTCTGTGAGAAGACCAAGCCACATGAAGAAGCCAACCATAGGCACTCTGGTTGATAGGACCAGGTAAGCTCTCAGCCAACAGCAGCATTCCCTGCTAGCCACATGAGCAAGCCATCTTGAACATCTGCCCAGTCAAGTCTTCAGTTGTAGTTATCTGACCACAACAGCATGCAGTGCCCTGTGTGAGAACCACCCAGCTGAGCCCAGCCATCTCCCAGAGCTGTAGCAATAAAAATAAATTGTTGCTTTAAGCCACTACATTTTGGGGTAGGTTTGTTACAAAGTAATAGATAATCCATACCCTTGGGGACCACAGAACAAAGTCTAGGTAGTGTGCTAGATGCTGGGGAGGCTAACAAAATGTGCCAAATATTGGGAGAGAACACATTAAATGTGTTATCAATAAATAATAAAGACTAAGTGCTATAGGATTCTGGAGGACGGAGATATTTCTGGAGAGTTGGTCAAAGAAGGCTTCCCTGGAAAAAGTGAGATTTCATCTGCTCTTTGAAGGCTGCGTAGGCCATAATAGAAAGTAGGGATGAGACAGCTTATATTTGAAAGAAGTAACATGGATAAAAATGGTAAGCCAAAAGAATGATGGGTAGATAAGAAATGTGAGTAGAGTTAGTTGAAAACACTCATCTTTCAAGATTCACCTCGAGTGCCCTCTACCACGCAGCCTCCTTCTCTTTCTTCTATTTTCCTATCTCCCTCCCTCTCTGAACTGATTTTTCCACTTTTATCGTAGCACCAGGAATACTGTGGGGTACCATTTTTTAATTAAATATTCCTGTTATGGTTAGGGTAAAGGTAAGTGTCCACAAGCCAGAGTCCCCAAAATACAATTGCTCAGATTATGCAAGTGTTTGTTTTTCTCTCCCAGGTATGAGGTGAGACCTGCTCCTGTGGTCACTCAGGGACCTAAGTCCTTCTAAGTCATCGCTCTGCTATGCCTTCAGGCAAATTCGTCAGCTGCTTGGTAGAAACTGGTCAGCCCCAGATCTGGGCTCCAGCCAGTCTGGAAGAGGGAAGAGAGGTGGAGGAGGCAGGCCTGATGCCCCAGACCCAGAAGTGGCCACATCACTTCCTTCACATGTTTTTGTCAAGAATTGGTCACGTGGCCACACTAAGCTCAAGGGAGATGGGGGAATAGTCCGGCGAGGCAGCCAGATAGAACAGTAATTCCATTACTAGGGAGGAAGGGGATTTGGACTGCAGTGACAGGCTGTGCCACAAGTTCTCATCTTTTCCTCAGTCTGGGAGCTCCTGCAGGGCATGAAGCACATTTCTTTCATCTCCGGTCCCCAACACTGAGCCTGCTTCCTCACCCAGAGTAATACTCAATCCGAACCGCTGAGTGGACGAGGGGTCTAGGCTGGATGTGATAAAGGTGAAAGTCAGTGTGGGGACCTGAGAAAGAAAAGAGAGAAGACAGATGTGGAGGGATTTAACAGGGAAATTCACAGGGCTTGATGAATCTTGCCAGAGCAGAGAGCTTTTAATGTTATGATCTTTTGTGATCTAAGCTGACAGCTCTTTGGCACAAGTTTAAAGAACTTGAGCTGAATATCTAACTTAATAGAAATTTATTGAACACATTCCAAAGTTAAGAAATTCCTCAACTGTTTCAAAATCTCTTAGGAAAAAGCATGCCTTGAGCTTGAAGGCTTTCAGGGTTCTGGTTCAATACTTGCTTCTGCCACTGTCAACAGGTTTGAGCACCTACCTGCACATCAAGGCTTTCACCTGGCTGCCATTCTGCACCATCGGCCATATCTTCCTGGCTGCAGCAGCACCTTTCTGGAGTGCTAACAAACCCTCCAGAAAGTGCACGTGTGCACACATTCACTAACGTCCAGACACTTGCTGCTTTCTAGAAAACCAGGCTTTATGGCTAAGCACAGTTTGGACATGTCATTCTTCCAAGTCAGCACAGCTTTTGGAATCAACACAGACTGCATCAGCTATTTACTACCTACCTGGTCAAGTTACTTCACCTGTTAAACTCCTGTTTAACTTGTTAACTTACTTGTTTAAATTTCAGCTCCTTCACCTATAAAATGGGGACAGTATTTGGGCCACATCACTGGGTGTATGAGAAATAAATGAGGTTGTGGGTTTAAAGCACTTGGCCCTTAGCAAATAACAATTAACAATAAACACTAGCTCTTAAACTATTATGACAACTAGGTTTTGTAGGCCTCTATGCCCTCTCAAATTAAAGAATATTAACAAGTATAACATAAATAATAGTTATGGACATTTACAAAACACAAGTGTGCAAAAGTGGAGCTTTAGTAATTTCTTGAACTAGTCTTAATTTCTTACCCTGTGACTCTAACCCCTGGAAAATAACCTGAGTCTGGTGCATGCAGTCCCACCCCTTAACTGTTCAGCTAACCTTGGGGTGACTATCAAATTGGAGCTCGGAGCTCCATCTGCACTTCCTCTGTACTCTCTGCTCTGGTGTAAACTGAGAGCTTTGCTCTTTAGCAAGGTCACCTCCAGGAGGGAGAAGTGATTTCTTTTCAGGTTTCCTATGCTTCAGGGACCCATGCCATACTCAGCTACTGATGTCCTGTGGTTTATGTTGCTCTCTCAGAGATGACAGCTGTGGCAGCACTGGTCAGTGGTATACTCCATTCCATCCTACAGAGCCCAGTCTTGTCCTTCCCTCACTTTTAGGGGTAAGGCCTGTCCCTCCCTTACTTTGGGGAGTAGGTTTCTCTCCCTGCAATCCAGGCCATCCTGGCTCTCACTACCAGCTAACTTGTGGCTCACTATGAGGTCACAGAAGTCTTCTGAGCCACAGGTAAGACCTGCTCATGTCTCAATGCACCATGCCACCATTTATTTCTCTTGCTTCATCTTATCAGGAGGTGCAGGACCCACGTGAACAACTGCAGCTGGGAAACTAAGCCCATAAGTTTTCCTTTCTCTTAGATACCCTTCCTCTCTCACGGGGAAATTTTCCTTTTTTTCCTTCCCTTTCTCCTCACATCAGCACTCACGTTGAGAGGGAGGGTGTTCCACCCCTTATCTCTCTATTCTTCTATAACTCTGTCTCCTCTGCTCCCTCCTCCCCAGCACAAAGCTCTTTTTATGTAGGTAGAAAAGATGTGCATGAGCTCCACACACACAAGCACTTGGAAACCAGTTCTCCAAGTTTGTGCATACTTTCCAGGCTGTTTTGTCTCCCATCCCCCAGAGAACAGAACTTCTTTGAAAGAATCAGCCATTCTTGTTATTAGCAGATTGTTTGTGGTAGCTGAGCAGGGTGAACATGTTCTTCGATGTCTCAGCTTTTAGACTGCCACAAATTAATATTTCGTGTCATATCTGTCTTATAAGTCATATGTTCATTAAGTTAATGTAGTTGGAAAGGGGTTCCCAACCTGTTCAGTGCATAGAGTGGGAAGAGCCTCCTTTGTTATGCCTCACTATATCCCATTCCAATCTTTTCATTTAATTTTTATTTTATCCAAATTATACATACACATAGTTTAAGAAGTGAAATAATTCTCTAAAATGTTAGGAAGGCAGCAGTCTCCTGGTCTCCTCTTCTGTCCCCTTCTCCTATTCCCACTTTATTCCTTTAGCTGGTTCTTTTGATCTTTTCCAGAAGGGATTATGTTACTACTTGATTTTTCAGTTTTAAGCATCATCTATTGATTTTCCAGTATGGACATTCCACATCTTTTAGATTCTCTTTGTAAATACCCATGGCCTATAGCTCTAAGTGTCTCTTCCCATAACTTTGCTACTTGGTGATAAACATTACACCAAGTTCTGCCAAATGTTCAAATATTTATTAGACAACAGGCACAAAAACAGTCTTAGAGACTATTCTTGCAATCTGGGGGTTGTCCTCACTTTCTGTCCATGGGCGTGTCCTCCAGCCCGAAGACCTGTGTTTTATCCTTTCCAGATCATAAACTTCTTGTTTTGTGCTCAGGTCGAGGACAGGACTTGGGGATCTATAAGCTTCTCAAAGAGACACCCAATCAGTTCTCCCATTCTTAGTCCTTCCTGCATTCCACCTTTCAGAGATACCTGGTTCTTCTAATTTCAGATGTGGATTTTAGCTAAGCCAATTGACAGTGTTCACCTGCTTTCAGCTTCCAAAATGTATTAATAGTTACTATTGTCTCTATTATCATTTTCCTTTGTCATTTGGGCTTACGCCCTCTATAAAAATCCCTTTGCTACCATTTTAGTAGGGTTTGGGGAGATTGCAGAGATAAAAACTGTGTTTAATCTGTCAGCTTTAAACAAAAATGTCTCATTCTATTTTAGCTCTTTCTGGTTTCACTCAGGAATTATCCAGGTGAGATGCCACGATGTATCACTTTAAATATCCTCTACAACCTTGTTTCTTTTTTCTTCTACTGCTCTGGATCTGCTTGAAAATATGAGCTGTTTAGCAGGCCATCTTCTTTCCTTTTGCAAACCGACTGCTCAACATATAGATTGGTGTTAACATCAGAGACTTCAGTTATCAGTTTCAGCTTCACTCTCAACAATGCCCAGAACTTAAAGATCTCCGGTCTTTAAGACCATCTTCCATCCACCTCACCAGCAATCGTGTACACTGAACCCTGTTCTCACTTCCCCAACACTACCCTACCCCTCTGTGCTTTCATCCAGAAATGACCTTCCTTCATATTTCAGAGAAAATAAGAAAAACCACATGTGGATCTCTTTAACTTCCTTCTTCTTCCCTGCCCCATGAAGGTGGCTACGTCTGAGATTTGTTCTGTAAAAATTTGGATTCCGTCAGAAGGCTACACTCAAGGCTCCGGAATGCCACATGTGGCTCCATGGCTGCAGATTCCCTACCTCTGCAGGCTCTGAACCCATCCTGACCTCCCTCTCGTCAAACTTGGGGCCCAGCATGTAACAGGCTCTGTTTCTGAAGCTGCCAGGTGTCCCTCCCACATGCAGACCACACTGTGGCTTTAGTCTCAGCCCCTCCTGCCTTTTTGGGACATTGCCCCATCAACTATCTCCTCTTTTCCTTATATTATATTCTTATATTCTATAAGACAGCTCTTAGCTTTGCCCTCCCCACTTTGGCACATTCCTTTCAGCTTAGAGACAACTTAGATTTTTCCATCTTAAAAGAATCCCTCTAGATCCCTATCGAGATATTGCTCTGTGTCTCCTTACTCTCCACATCAGGCTTCTTGAAAATATCTTCCGTGTTCACTGTCTCCACTTCCTTGCCTCCCCTTTCTGCTGTGGCCTTTGCAGTCAGGTTTCTGCCTGCCACAGAGAGTCCCTCACCGGTGCCCCTTCTGTCAAAAGATGCATTAAGCATGCCTTGGTTCCTGGCTGACCTCCTCGATGCATGTAGCACAACTGGCCACCACCTCCCTGACACACACCTTTACTGGACACCACTACTGCTCTCTGGCCTCTGCCTCTCACTGCCTGCCCCCCACGCCCAAACAACTTTTTCAATCTATCATCAAGCCTATTGATCCTATTCTCTAAATGTCCCTCTGATCAGGCCTCCTGTTTCTATCCTCACTTCCCTGCCCTGTCCAGTCTCAATCGTCTGTCATCTGTTCTATTGGGAAAGTCATCCTGCCTGATTTCCCACCCTCTGGTCTCACCATTTCCCCTTCAGAAATGGCCTCTAAATCGTCACCAAAATGATCCCTCTCACGTGCTTGTCTGACTGTGTCACATCTCTCCTAGGCATGTTTTGGGAGTAATTGTAATTGTAGCAGGGGAGGGGGGGAAGCCAATATTTAAAATCATAACAGACTGCAGCTGCATCTTCCCTGAAGGCATGCATTCCTCCTGAGCACCGGCTCTTTGTTTGGCAAAACACCTGGGTGAACAGAAGGTGAACAGTTGGGAATTTAAAACAAAGAGATAGCTAAACTTCCCTGCAGAGGAAATAAACCAGGCATGTAGGGAGGGAAGAGAACTGAGGAAAGCCTTGGGAGGGATGACACCTCACCGTCTCAGTGGGAGGCTGGAGGGAACTAGGCCATGGGGTGTCTAATATGTCCTCTCAAGATTTGGACCATTTTGTGTGGCTCTATAACCCTCTCATTCTGCATTCAACCCCACTGCCTTTTACCCTACATCTTTAATAAAGTTTGCTACATAAACACTGCCCTGTGTGATCTTCTAAGTGGAGGAAGGGGCTATGTTCTGTGGGATCTGCTAGGAACAGAGAGCTGAGAGCAGAGGTGGGAGGGCACACCTGTGACTCTGGGAACTGCAGGTAGGACAAAATTGGAGCATGTAGACCCTAGGAACACAAGGGCTTGGGGGGAGGGGGAGCGTAACGGTGGCAGGGAGCAAACCTGATATAACCAACAGTGGGACTTCAGATTAATTATGTTTCAATTTCACAGTGTCAGCAGCATCTTCTGTGTGGTGTCATCACAGTGGCAATAACATCACAGCTGTATTTCCTATGGGCCAGGCAATGGGTTGGGTGTTCTGCATGCACAATCTCACATCATTCTCTCCTAAGGCCTGCTGTAGAGTTGACATTATTAACTCCACTTGCCTGGGGTCACAGCGTTGGAGGGAAGGAGGAAGCAGGGGTCTGAGCCCAGATCTGTCTGACGTCACTGCTATTCAGTGCTTTCTCCTTACTCTTGGATAAACTCCGAGCTCCTCTTTCAGGCTCCAATTTTCTAATTGTGATCAACAAAAAGTCAGATTCAGTCACAGGTCTGAATAAAAACATCAAGTCTACTCACTCATTTTGCAAATTGGAATAGGTTGCTCCAAGGAAGCACAGTGACCCCATCAAGGGGGCCAAGTGGACCAGGACAAAGTTTCTTTTGTTGCAAATCTAGTGCTCCTTCCACTGCACAACTTTCCCAAACTGGGTCTCCAGGACTGCTGATGCCAATAGGTGTGCCATGAGAAAACCGTCCTGCAGTTAAATAAGTATGGCCACTATTGAGTTAAATAAAGTTTAACAGGACTTCTCATAATCTTCAATATATTCATGTGCATTTGATTTTCCAAAAGCAGGCACTGATATGCTGTGTTTCCCAAACTTATTGGACAAAGAGTTTGGTGGGATGGTTAGCCTCTTACCAAGCTGGTGTATCATAGAACAGAGTTTGGGAATTCTAGCTGACGTTGCAGAAAAATGCTTACTTTGAGGAGATGCAGGCATTGCATTAAGCAGGGGTTTCAGGTAATACAAACTGACCACACATAAAAACGATAATCATTTTCTGCAGGAAAGATGAGGAACTCCTAGAGTTCTTTCTGCAGGGGCTCATATATTTCTCAATAGAATTGAGTGGAGACAGACTCCAGGCAAAAGGGATATTCTGAGTAAAGGAAGGAACTCCACAGAGCAGGCTTTGGGGGGAAAGACAGGATCTAGCTGAAGGAACCTAACAATGAGGACCTATCTAACAGAACACATACTAAATAGGTAAAGACTGCTCCACAGTTCTCAAAGCATGAGGATGATATATACCTTTATTTTTCTCAACTAAATAAAATCTGGCTCAGAGGCCCACTCACCATGGTCGGCAAGAAGTCATACCAGCTATTTTCTGAGACTCTTTCCCCTTCCTTCAGGTCATAACAGAATCCTGAGCTTGTCTAGTCCAGAACAACTGGGGGAGATGTGACTTCGGTCTTGGTAGATCCCCAGGAAGGTCATCAGTGTAACTTCTGCTGGGCAGATGTGGACTCCACTGCCATCCCAGGCAGGACTCTGAAATGGCCCTCCCAGGGGTTTCATCACAGACAGGGCTTAGCCACAGGAGCCCTTGTGGCAACCAGGGCCACTACTCAGCATCCGCAGACATCCAGCCTCCTTACAGTGCCTGAGATACTCCTCTCCCCAGCCTCCGTGAGGTTTCTTGGCAGCTGCATACATCTCTCCTTCCCTGGAAGCACTGACTTCAGGCCTCACCCTCACTTCCTATTCATCCAATTTAGCTCCTTGAACCAAGCAAGCTCCTGAGAACACAGGTCTGTTAATACTCTTCTGGGGTTCAGGCAGCCAGGTTGACCTTACACATTTAAGGATAGCATGACCTAAGTATCCTCTTGAATATGAAGAAAAAAATGCCTTTTTCTTTGGCTGATGAATCCACAGCAGGCACCCCTAACAGCATCATTTAAAAAAAAGATATTTCTCAAGAATGCATCATGTCACAAATACACAAGGTATGCTGTTATATTTGCTATGATTATATTGGCAGCAAAAGATAGGAAAATGTGAGAGACAAATTTGGTAAAACAATTAAGTCAGGAAAGGGAAATTCACTCCACTGAGACCCTCGTTCCCAGCGAGCTTCCCTCCAGGTAGGGTTGGGAAAATCTTGGAGAGACTCTGACACCTGAATAAGAATGACACCCTTATGATCACTGTTATAGCACAGGTGCCTGGAAAGTGTTGTGTAGCTGAGCACAGGAGTCAACATGTTGTGAACTTGCTTGACATCAACAACAATGCATAACATGAATAACGATGAGCCCTGAAAAGGGAAGAATAGGAAGGCTGGCTGTGACGGTTAAGTTTGTGTGTCAACTTGGCTAGGCTATGGTACCCAGCTGTTTGGTCAAATACCAGTCTCCATGTTGCTGTGAAAGTATTTGTAAGGTGTGATTAACATTTAAATCTGTAGACTTGGAGTAAAGCAAATTGCCTTCCATTATGTGGGTGGGCCCATCCAATCCATCAAGTGAAGGCCATAACAGCAAAGACTGGGGTTTCCAGAAAAAAATGCAACTCTGACTCAAAACTAGAACATGGAAACCCTGCCTGAATTTCTAGCCTATAGATTTCAGACTTGAGACTGCAACATCAACTCTTCCCAGAATTTCCAGCCCTCTATCCTGCCCTACAAATCTCAGACTTTCCAGTCGCCACAATTGCATGAGCCAATTACTTAAAACCAGTATCTGTCTCTTACTGAATCTGTTCTGAGGGAGAACCCTGACTAATACAAAGGCTTACACTATTTTGAATGTGACATCCACCAAAGATTAAGAATTAGAGAGATGACAGGAGTTTGAGGCTATAGTGAGCTATGATTGTGCCACTGCACTCCACTCTGGGTGACAGAGCCTAAGCAACATAGCGAGACCCCCGTCTCTACAAAAAATAGAAAAAAAATTAGTCAGGCATGGTGGTACATGCCTGTAGTCTCAGTTACTCAGGAGGCTGAGGCAGGACGATCACTTGAGCCCAGGAGTTCGAGGTTGCTGTGAGCTAAAGTGATATCACTGCACTCCAGCGTGGGCAAGAGGAGACCTTGTCTCAAAAAAAAAAAAAAAAAGAATTAGAGAAATAAGAATGGAACCAGGTAGAAAACTAGGTGTACAGATCTACTGTCCCTCCTCCTGAACCCCAAATCCCACAAAGTGGTCAATATTTGAAAAAAAGGGGAGAAAGGAGAAAAGGTAGAGGAGGAAGAGGTGGAGGAGGTAAATTTCATCCTATAACACAGTTCTTTGACTATGATGAGAACTGCAAAGATTTTTCATCAGTCTTTTGCTTTTTGACTTTGTTTATGGTAGTTTTTCATGCAGAAGTATTTTATTTCTTATAAATGAATTAGAAAAATTGAGACATCCCCTAAAAGACAGAAAGCAAATCGTATCAAATTAACAGAGAAACAAGATCAGAGAAAAACCACAGCCTAAAATACTCCGAGAAAAGTCCTGCTTTGGAGCTGGAAGTGGTTCTGGAGCAGCACCAAATTCAGAGTCAACGGACCCAAAGAACGGGAGGGTACCCTGGGGCAACCACCAGAATATTTAATTTGGAGCGACAGGACTGGTGAAACCCTTTTCCCTGCTCCTCTTGTGCTGAGCAGGGGTTAGCAGTAGCATTGGCCCCTGGATAAGGCATTGACTGGGCACTGGGGCCAGAGAGGCAGAGTGATGTCCTGGCAGCAAGTAACCCCCAGGATAGACAGATAGGCCTCATGGCAAAAAATAGCTAGCAGAGGCTCCCACACTCACCAGAAGCACACGCTCATCACAGAACCTGCATCCTCAAGGATCAACATGGGTTCACAATAACAGTAGGTAATCAACAGCCAAGAAATACCTGAGGAAAACCAATATCCTGCAGGAGAGCAGCAGGATAACCATAGAAACTGATGTCTGAGGAAAGAGATGAGCAAAGAGAAAAGTTTAATACCTATAATCGATTGCTCCAGAATGGTTGAGAACATGGGCTCAGGACTCAAATTGCCTGAAATCCATTTCTAGCTGTATTATGTTCTGCATGTATGCATGACACTGGCAAATTACCTAATCAGTTTCCTAATCTGTAAAATGGGGACTTAAATCCTATCAATCTCATGGGATTACTTTGAGAATTAAGTGAGATAACCATGTAAAAACACTTAGCTCAGTAACAAGCCAATAATAAGTGCTCAATAAATGTTATAGTATTATTATAATTTTTAAAAAGCCAGAACTGGCTGCAGTAAAGAAGCAAAAATTTGAGAATATATAAATCAAAATAAAATTTACAGCAAATTTGTAAATGAAAAAGATGAACTGAACAGTATAATAGACACAGATTAAAAAATGACTTAGTGACTGAGATTTTGGCCAGTGTGCTCAGGAGGTAGAGGATGGTGTGTCAGGGGCCCGGCTTTCTAACATGCCCTTTTTTCTTCCCTTTCCCCTTCGTGGAGGCAGAGCTTTTGACTGGCATGCCTGGGGGTGAAGGTTGGGGTGCAGATTGGTGTGTCTGGGGCTGAGTTTCACTAGGCAGGGCCAGGAGTTTGCTCACCTACGAAAGGATTGAGCAAATAAGCAGATTCATCAAGGGTAATGGGGGCCAGGTTTCTTACTCTCAGATAAGGGTGTTACAAACAGGGAGTAAGAAGGGAATGGTGGGGGACTGGAATCAGAAGTAGTGACGTGAACTCTTGGGTTCTACAGATTTATGTATATATATGTGTATATACATACACAGACATACATATACAAAAGATACATTTGTTTGTTTGCTCTTTCTCCTGAAAGGGTATACAAGCAATTATACTCCAGTAACAATGAGCACATCCAGTTCCCAAATCTTGGTTTCTAAATACCATTCTCTATGAAACAGAACTGGGGCTCCTAAGAAAAAATGATTACAGGGCTGAGGCAGAAAAGTACAAGAGAAGACAAGACTATTTGGTTGTTCCAAAAAGTAAGAAAATGCTCAATGAATCCTAGAGACATATCAAAAGGACACAGAAACCAGCTGGAGGGACTCCCACTGGCCACATCTGGGGCAATTTGAGCATGAAAATATGTAATGAGAGTAATGGATTATAATCCATTAAATAAAATAAGAATTAATGAATCCAGACAGATAAGTAAATAAATAAATAGGATAAAGTTCTCCCTTATAGTTAAATGCCAACTAAATATGGAAGGAACAACAAAGTTAGAAAATTATCAGTGTGTGATCAAACTAGTGAATAAAGGTTTCATGAGGAACAGGAGATTTACATATTCTCAAAGTAATCTCCCCCCAAATTTCTTATCAATACAAAGGGAAAATAGTAACTTTACATTGAGGAAATGTATCAGAGACCTTAACCCTAAACAAGTGATTAAAGTTATCATCACAGCAATGGGCCAAACCGATACCTTGTGACTCCTGATGTGATGCACTGAGAATATATCATTTCTGTAATATTCCTGCTAAAAATGTATAACCTGAATCTAATCACGAGGAAATGCAGGCAACACCAGTTGAGCAACATTCTACAAAATAACTGGTCAAGGTCAAGAACTTCAGGCAAAAGATCCTGCCTTCTGATAGGCCAGACTAAATACATTGAATTGGTTAGGTTAAGACGAAGCCATTGTAACAAAGAAAGCTCAAATGGCTTTAGTAAGTTAGAGGTTTCTCTTTCACATAATAGTCTGGCCTGTCTGACAAGTAGTCTACCATGTCCCTCCATCTACCCCCAGGCACTGTGATCAGTTCACCATCTAGTTGAATTGTTGTCACACCTGTAGGAAGAGAGGAAGCAGAAGTTGCACACATCATTTTTATTCATATTCCACTGGCAAAACTTAGTGAGACTGGGAAATTTGCACAGCAAAAATTCTATGGGTATGGACAAAGGAGAGAACGGATTTTAAGGTACAACTTGTGTCCACCACATGCATGACCCACTCTTTAGATTCTTAGGCCCCCTCAGCCCAAGAAAGTCTCTCCACTCTGGCCCTAGACTGTCACCCCCATGTGGATCCCCATCCAGGGTCCTGGTAGCCACTCACCTCCATCTTTTGTGAGATACTCACTTCCTTCCAACTTAGCAAAGATCCTGGCTCCACTTAGGATGATGAACAGGCTTCTCGAGGCTTTCAGCCCAAGACATGGAATAGGAATGCTTCTCATGCTTCAAATGCCGATATAACATTTACTTTGATGATAGGTTTATCATCTTTGCAGAATTTCTTTTTCCCCTTGGGCTGACTGAAATTTTGCATATTTGAGCCAAACAACTCAACTTTGAGGTATGTGGTTAAAAGAAAAAAAATGTTTGCAACAGACAAAGATCACCTACAATACTGTGGCTTCTCATAGGATCACCTTCCTGTTTCAGTTTCAGTTACTGTAGCTCATGCAATCTGTCAATTGTTTAAAGTGCTATGAAAAATGTAATTTTCTTTCTTTCTTTTTTTTTTAGAGACATAGTCTCATTATGTTGCCCAGGTGGGAGTGCACTGGTGTGATCGTAGTTCACTACAACTTCAAACACCTGGGCTCAAGCAATCCTGCCTCAGCCTCCTGAGTAGCTAGAACTGCAAGTGTGCGCCACCATGCCTGGCTAATTTTTCTTATTATTTTTATAGAGATAGAGTCTTGCTATGTTGCCCAGGCTGGTCTCGAACTCCTGCCCTTGAGCAATTCTCCCACCTTGGCCTCCCGAAGTTCTGAGATTACAGGCATGAGCCACTACATCTGGCTGAAAAAATGTAATTTTTAAAATGAAATACTGAACAATCTGGAACTAATACCTAGATCAGCACTGCCTGATAGAAATATAATGTAAGCCATATATACAATTTTTTAGTAGCTAAGTCAAAAAAGATGAAAAGAAATGGGTGAAATAAATTTTAATAATATCTTTTAACACAGTATATCTAAAATATTGTCACTTTAACATTCAATGAATATAAAAATTGTTAATGAGATATTTTACATTCTTTTTTTCATACCAAGTTTTCCATATGTGGTGTGTAGTTTACACTTATAGCACATCATTTCTACCAGCCACATTTCGAGTATGATAGCTCCATGTGGCTAGCGTCTGCAGTGCCGGCCGGTGTAGTTCTAGGTAATCTCAATGTGGAAGTTGTGTGAGGGAGGAGTGAAGTGAAAGCAGGTTGAGGTTCTTGCTTTGTTTAAACTTAGATACAATTACTGAGTGGAATTTTCAATAAATACAATAAATAGTATTTAGGACAAATGGTTTACCATATGGAAAAAATAAAACTGTGTCATGTGCCATACATAAATATAAATTCCAGATGGATTAAGGAGCTAATTTTTTTTAAAAAGAGAAAAGTACAAAACACAAAAATTACTAATTGTACAGTCCTTCTTAAGCAAGACATAAAATGTAGAAACCATAAAGGAAAAGATTGTCAGCTTTATCCAAAATAGAAATCCAAAATTTAAATTAAGCAAAGAGCATTGTAAACAAAATTAAATGGCAAGGGATATAGTAAAGAGAAAACACCTACAAATCAATAGGAAGACAAATAATCCAACTAAAAAATAGGCAGAAAATTTGGACAGATATTTCAAAAAGTAAATTAAGGCTGGATGTGGTGGCTTATGCCTGAATTCCCAGCACTTTGGGAGACTGAGGCAAGAGGATCACTTGAGGCCAGAAGTTTGAGGCCAACCTGGACAACATATTAAGACCCTGTCTGTACAAAAAAATAAGATAAATTAACCAGGCGTGGCGGTGTACACCTGTAGTCCCAGCTACTTGGGAGGCTGAGGCGAGAGGATTGCTTGAACCTGGGAGTTCCAGGCTGCAGTGAGTTATGATCGTGCCACTGCACTCTAGCCAAATCTGTCTCTTAAAAAAAAACAAAGTAAACTGAATAGGCAAAAATATATAAGAGGGGAATGTAGATTAAACATCAATGAGCAACTTTTCTTTCCCTAGAAGGTCAGAAGCAAAATGAAAAGCACTGATATATTACTGTGTCTCTCTCATTTATGCCACTGGTAGAAATGTATATTGGTAAAGTCTTTTGGAAAACAATTCAACAGAATCTATCAAAATTAAACCATGACTTCATTTGATTCAGAGATTCCATATCAGAGAATCTACCCTTTTAAATATCTACATATGTACACAAAGATGTATGTACAAGGTGTGAGGTTTATTACCAGAACTGGTGAAATCCATGAGTCCATCTCAACCAAAAGAATGCCACAGAAGTACCTGTATGACCTGTCCAAGATTTCAATTTACTTTGATCAGTCAAAAAATAAATTGTGTAGACAATTACTTTTTGCATGATTTCATTTTTGTAAGAATGGAAAAAAAACACACACACATAGTTATGTGTGCGTTTAAAAACATATATATGTAAGTTAAATGCCCAGAAAAAGGGCCACAAGAACATACACCAAACTGGGTGGTGCAGGAAGAGAGATGAATGTGTGCGTGGAGGGGATTGTTTATATTTTACTTCATATACTTTCATGCCACTTGACTCTTTTACAATGCAGATGGGTTAATATATTACTTGTGGAAAGAGGAGGTTTACAGACAGCAGCATTTCCAACTGATCCTTGCAAAGGAAGGGGCCGATTTCAGAACTTAGAGCCACCCCTTCCGACCCCTTCCCCAGCTAAGTGGGTGTAATCAGGTCCAGGCTGGGGAGTTGTCCCCTGGCACCTATCCTTGTGGGCACCAGCCAGTAGATACTTTCAGCAGGTGCCAGAGTCCACATATGAAAGACATGGTATCTCCGTGTGGCCTTGTCCCCACACCCATGGTGTCTCAAGCCCAAGGCTGGCCTTTTTTAGGAACAGTGAAACAACAAGTCCTGCTCATGGTATTTTCCCAGCCTTCTGAAATATGTTTCCTGAAGGAGGAGAATAAGGTCAACCACCATGACAAACAAAACCAAGAGCGGGGCCAGTGTGTGGAGTGTGGTGATGACTGTGGCCTTCATTTCCCCGGGGCAAGGAAATCTCAGGAGGCTGAGGTCAGGGCTTCCCAATATTTTCAAGCTGAGGCTTATTGGGAATTTCAAAAGTTGCCACCCACACCTTGGCAGGGGAGGGAAAGGAAACCTCCTCTTCAGGGCTGAGTTGAGAATTGTGTGGGACCAAGTGTCCCGCAGAGACAGGAGAGAGAGACAGGGAACCTGTTCTTTCTCCGAGGGTTTAATGAGTAACGTGTTGGGAAGTTTGCAATTTTAACCTTATTCAGCAGTAAACATTCAAGTACAGATTTGAAGGAGATAAGAGATGAAGCCATGTAGATGTCAGAGGGAGAAACATTCCAGGCACAGGGAACAGCAGTGCAAAGGCTCTGATGGAGAACTGTGTCTGGTGTGTTGGAAGAACAGCAAGGAAGCCATTGTGGCTGGAACTATGGGGGAGAGTACTGGGGAGAGTAAAAGGAGATAAAGTCAGAGGGAAGGAGGAAGGTGAAGAGTGAGAACTGCCTTGATACCTCCTAAGAACTTTGCCTTTTATTCTATATGAATTGGGGAGCCATTGGTGGTCTAAAAGCCAGAGAGTGACCCGGTCAGGTTGATGTTTAACAGCATGGCTCTGGCTGCTGTGTTGGGAACAGACCGAAGGAGTAAGGGAGAAAGCAGGCAGGCCAGCGAGGAGGCAACTACGACAGACCAAAGGAGAGACAACAGAGCTGAGATCTTCTCACCCGGAGGGCTTGGGAAGGCACAGATTGCCAGTCCTCTCACCGCTGAAGTTGCCATCTCTGTTGGCCTGGAGTGGAGCCCAGGAATTTGCATTTCTACTAGTTCCCAGGTGATGATGATACTGCTGGTCTGGGAACCACATTTTGAGAACCATTAACTTCTTCACAGCATTGATGAAAACGTGAATAAACATTTGTTTACCAAAGTCCTCAAGGAAGCACTCTGCTCACCCCTTGTGTTCCCAGTGCCTAGCGTGATGCACCTATGTTTATTGAGCTCAGGCTCTAGGCCAGCCATGGTGCTATTGAATGAAGTTCTTGAGGACTCCTTGTTTGAATTGTTTGGAGGTAATTGATGTTGAAACTTATATAAGAAGTGGTCATTAAAGGGAAAGGATTCCTTATAATAACAAGAACAATAGGTGTCACATGCACCAAGTGTCTGCCTAGGTGGTTTACTTACATCTTCTCCAATTAAATCCTGTAAAAGCCCTGGGAGTCAGGCATTCTCACCCCAGTTTTATGAATGAGGAAACCAAGGCTTGAAGAGTTTCAGTTTCCCAAGAGCACAGGATTAATAAGTACCAGAACCCAGCCAGGCCTGACTGACAGCCCTGTGCTGTTTACATTACAGTCTCAAGAAGTCACTGACAAGAGGGGATCTAGCAGTACTAAAGAAGCTCTAGAAGATAAGAGCTTCCTTACTCGGGGACTGAGAGGCTTTTTTAAAAAAAATGCAGGGAATATGCCATCTTTTTAAAAAATGCCTCCTGTCTGAATTGAGATCCCTGTTCAGGCAGCATGTTTCCAGCCCCAAGCTGTCCTTGCAGAGTCTTGGACCCCTACTAGGTAGCAGTGGCTACCCACAGAGGTATTTTTGCTGACTTTTGTGGTTTTTATCTTGTCTGATGGAATACTTTTCCTTAGCTCTTACCCTCTTCCCAGCCTCTTCCTGTAGGATGATGGGTGTAATATTCTGTGCTGGGGGGCTGAAGTTTGACAAATCGAGGGCAGCTTATCTCTAAACCAAATTCAGCTCTCTTGCTAGAGGAGGAGAAAATCAAGTTCAGGACTTCTCTCCTCATCAATCTCTTTTTTCCCCTTCCCTTCCCAGAGGATAAAAATAGCCACCTCCTGGGGCCTCACTGCAGCTGGAGCAACTGTGCCCTGAAGCTGGGCCTAGCCCAGTGCAGCTGCTCCCCCAGGTGCGGGACCTGGTGGGAAGCTTGGGGTCAGGCCCAGGATCTGTCCCCTGGGACGAGGTGACCCAGGCCAAGGAGGGACACTTGGGAGCCTCATCCAGAGAGGGGGCGGGTTCCTGGAACAAGTTTGACCTTGATGGTGGGCGGCTCACAAAAACACACCATGGGCTCTGCTGCCCATAAAATAGACGAGGTGTATTTGCGCTTCTTAACTTCCTGCGGGTGGGGGACAGGGACTCCTGACAACAAATGATAAAACGTAACGTACGTACCACTTCACATACAACGATGTACACAGACGCAAATGCACTCTGAGAGACATACACTTTTGCACACAATTTCATTACTGGGGGACTGTCAAAGCCTGGCATGGATCACAGATTAACAACCTCAGACGCGGGCATATTATAGTGGTGCGGAACGATTATAAAAAATAAAAATAGTAATGGGTAAAAATAAGGTTACTAAAGTTTGCTAAGCTCTTTCCAGAAAACAAATGTATATAATACAAATCCATGAAAATAGATACGGAAATGTTAAAGTTGATCTCCGATGGTGGGATAAAGGGTGATTTCTACTTATCCGCATTCTCTCACTAAGCAAAAATCATGTTTCTCTTTTGCAACCAGAGCAGCGGCATCCAGGCGTTTCCGTGGACCTGGAGGGCCCATTGGCCGCCGGCGCGGCCGGGGCCAGTCCGCGGGGACGCTCCGTCGGGGGAGGAGGGTTACAGACAATAGGCAAGCAAACTTAAGACGCAGTGACAACGTGGGGCGGGCACAGGCTCTTTCAGAGACGGTGACCGGAGAGCCCTTGGTCCCGGCCGAGGTGCTTCACAATCCAAGCACTAACGCGCCCGGAACGGGCGGAGCGTGCGAGCTCCCGGGGCGGCGGCGGCGCGCACGGGCGCGCCCCCGCGGGCAGCCCCTGCAGCGGACGATGCCGCCGAAGAGGCGGTGGCGGCGGAGGCGCGCTCTGGCGCTGTGAAGCGGCGGCTGGCTGCCACGGGCTGGCGGCGCGATGACCTGGGCGGCCGCCCCCGGCTCGGGGCTGTGAGGGGCTCGGGGCCGGGGGTGGGCGGCGGCGCGGCGGGCAGCAGACGCTCCTCCTCGGCGGCGGCGGCGGCGGCGGCGGCGGCCATGCGCGGCGCGGCGCGGCTGGGGCGGCCGGGCCGGGGCCGCCTCCCCGGGGCCCGCGGCCTGAGGGCTCCGCCGCCGCCGCTGCTGCTTCTGCTGGCGCTGCTGCCGCTGCTGCCCACGCCTGGCGCTGCCGCCGCCCCGGCCCCGCGGCCCGCAGAGCTGCCGCCTGCGGCCGCGGGGCCCAGCGTGAGCCTCTACCTGAGCGAGGACGAGGTGCGCCGGCTGATCGGTGAGTGCGGCCGCCCGGGCCGGGGCGGGCGGGTCGGCCGGCGGGGGCTGCTTCCGGCCGCGGCCCACGGACCTCGGGCGAGTCCCCTCCCCGCCCCCAGCGCTCGCCATCCCCTTCCAGCACCCGGGCGCGCCTCGTGGCCCCGGCCTCTGCCTGCCGTGCTGGCCGGGAGGTGTGGTCCCTGCCCGGCCTCCGCCCCAGGTCAGCCTCCGGGCCTTCCCCCTTCCCCCTTGCTGCCCCGCCGCACTGGGGACCCTTCGGCCGCCGCGATAGACGCGGATCCACCCCCTTCCATCTTCTTCACTGCTTCTTCAAACCTCCTCCCTGTTCCTTACAGTCAAGCGCCCGTACAGTTCTTCCCGGCCACACAGTTCCTTTGACCCTTCCTAAGCGTGTTACTCTAGGATCCTGGATTTTGGATACCTCAACATTCACGTTTCAGACTAAACTTGCAACCCTCTGGCTGTGGTTTTGATGCCGCAGTGTAGAGGCCACGCTACTGCGCTCATACTTTCTGGTTATACTTTTACAAAAAAAATGAGGGAGGAGTTATAAGGGTACCAAATGTTCGAGGCAGCCTCCAAATCTTGGGACCTATAAGCATGTTTTAAAATAGTAAATGAATCGCCAGGTAGCAGACCTTTTTTAGCTTTAGTAGTATCTTTTTGGTTCTTGCTTTGGATGTGTTGGAGTTTGGACTGATCCTGTACTTCTGGGCCACTCTCCTACTTTGAATACATTGAAGGGAAAGGAGAACTTGGCTTTGGTTCAGCTGGTCGTTTTATTTACCTTTTTAGCTTTGTCGTTTGGGGAATTAATTTGAAAAATTGATAGGGTTCTTGTGTTGGGACTTTGTGGACTCTGGAAGTGACCCCTTAGAGGAAAGCCTGACAGGAATGGCCCCAAAAGGGAAGACTTTGGTAGTTGCGGATACCTGGACATTTGTTTTTTTGTGGGTATTATGGCAATCCCTTTATTTCATCTCAGGTTATGGTGCTTCTGAGTGTTTGAGGGGGGGAATTATTCTCTATTGCATGCATTATCTGTCAATTTTATCCTATTTTTAAAAAAGTTATAGGTCTTTCTTGATATCTCTTGAGATGGACTCTGTAGAAATGGAATTACTTTTAGCAGCCTCTTTAGATTGTTACGTGTATGGATTTGTAGTCTTTACCCAAAGAATGCTGTGTTTTTGTAATGTGGTGCCTTTTAATCCTTAGTCTAGCTGAATTAGCTGAACCTGCAGCTTAGCTGAATTAAAACTGTAAATTGGGTTAGTACTTGGAACATAAGACTAAGGCTTAGAAAAAGTAATACTTATAAGACAATTGGTATCACATTAATTTAGAAAGTATTAATGTATTATGCATGATTTTGTAATGGTTTTTGGCTAAAAGCACTATGTAACTTGTGACTTTGTTTACATTTGTTTCTTCTCCTTCCTTCCCAGCCAGGGGTTGAGGTAGGGGACAGAGGACAACCGGGGCTGTCATTGATTGTCTGCCATATATCTGCTTCTACATGCTTTATACACCTTATTTCTTCTGATTTTCTTGTGACGCAGTGAGGTAGGTGTTATTCCCATTGTAGAGATGAGGAAAGTGAGGCTTTAAGTAGCTTATTCCAGGTCACACAGTTCGTAATTTTATTTTTTAAATGAAACATAATGTTGATATAGGTTGCAAAATTTTATTGAATGAAATGAAGATGTTATGTATGTAAAAGTTTGATTACGGCATGGTGGAAAAGAAATCATTACTAGCTAATACTTGAAATGATGTATTTGTTATCTTACTCAAAGGTAGACTGGGAATTAATTTTCTAGCAATATTTGTGGCAGAGGAAGCTCCTGAGTGATGAACATCTAGTTTATAACCCCAAATGAGCTGTTGCAGGGAGAGTAGGAAGCATTTCCTCAGTGAACTCTGTTGTTCACCTGTGGGATAAGAGGGACCTCTAACAGTATTTTCTCTAGTGCAAATAAGGTTGACCTGTTAGGGACAGTCTCTAGACACCCTGTCCTGCTAGATTCAGGTGCTTTCCTTTTTTTTTCTTTTTTTATTATTTCAGAGTATTATGGGATCAGATCCTTTCTTTCCATACCTTCCCATCTTCCTCATACATTCTTCCTTTACAGTTATTCCTTGGCTTCCCCCAGGGTAGGGAAGAGCAAGTGAGTAGGTCTGAAATGTATACCAGGCATCCTGAGTTCTTAGAATGCAGATTCCCATAGAAAGTGTTATGGTGTTTAAGACTGCTTGAAATAGTACTTTTGTATAATACCATATTTTGGAATTACCATGGGCATGGGAAACTATCATTTTATAGTATTTCTAAGCCAGTGAATTTAGCATTACAAGTAAGAAACTGATAAATGAAGTTGATAGTGACAACTTTATAAATTGAACTAATTACTCTTGATATGAAAATAAGTTGTTTTAATCCGGTTAATGTATGTACATAGTTTTTTAAAAGCCCAGTAACACTAAAAGCCTTTTAACAAAAACAGCAGTCTCCTGCCTTTGGTGTGTTTTGGTCCAACTTTCCATGGGTAGTTACTGTCTCTCCTAGTTTTTCTGTTTGTTTGTTTGTTTTTTTAATCCCTGTGTTTTACTTTCATAATTTTAAATCAGTGTAGAACAAACATTTGATTTCCTAGTATCGCAACTGAGCTCTTACCCTCTTTTCTCCCCTAAACCCTCCAATATAGTTATATAACATTTTTGTGGTAAAATTAGCAGTTAGTATTTACAATATTATGTACATATATATTGCTAAATAATGACTTACTATTATGTTTTTTCCTATACGTTTTTGTTTCTCCCAGAGCAAATAATTACATCTTAAACTTTTTGATTTGTTTTCTATGGCTGTGTTCTCTCAAAACTCCAAGAAATGTTCAATGCTTTTTGATTTTTTTCCCCTAGGTAACACATCAAATCACCTATCAATTCCACTTGGTTTTCTCTTAGAGGAGCCTCACTCTGCAACATCTCATCCTCTTGCTCCAGTCTGGACAGGAGGATTGCTTTTTCTGGGACTTCATGTCCCTTCTCTCCTGTCTTGGAATCTCTGTTTCTGGGATCTCCTGGTCTTCCTTTTTCTTGTTTTTTTTCATTTTGGAAATGTGTATCCTCAGTAGCTTCCTAAGAAGGGGTTCAAGGGAGATTAATTGAGGCCTTGCGTGTCTGAAAATATCTATCCTATCTTCATACTTTATAGTTGGGTCGGCTGGATTTAAAATGTTGGGAAGAAAATAAGGTTTTTTTATAATTTCTGTGGCATTTTCACAGTTTTCTGTCTGAAGGGTTTTTGATGGGAAGTCCAAAGCCATTCTGATTTCTTTTTTATTCTCTGTTGTTTTTGAAGCTTAGGGCTTTTTTCTCTGGCATTCTGAAGTTTTTTAAAGCTTTTATGTGGTTGGTTGGTTAGTTTCTTCCTTTCTTTCTTTTTTGTATTATATTAAAGGTTCTTTCAATCTACTCATACCTTTCAGTTTTCAGAAATATCTGTTACTTCTTCAATAATTTCCTACCCTTTATTGTTTTTTTTTTTTTGTTTGTTTTTTCTTTCTGAGATTTCTATTGGTTTGGTTATTGGATCGCCTAGAATTGATCTTCAGATTTTCTTATCTCTTACTTCTTTGTATTGGAAGGGCTGGGCAGGGGGAGAATTTCTCAATTTTGTCTTCCAAAGCTTTCATTTTTAAAATTTTAATAATCATGTTTTAAAATTTTAGAATCTTTTTGTTCTCTGTTTCCTTTTCATCACATCTTATTTTATGGATATATTATCTTCACTTACCTCTGAGGTAAGTGCATTTTAATTTTTTCTTTGTTTAATATATTTTTAATATTAGTCTGCTTCCTCCAGTGTACCTGTTCATTTCAGGGTTCTTGTCTGTGTTTATGTCACAAATAGCTGGTGATCCTTGGCTGTTGTTTTTTTTTTTTTTTTTTGAGACAGAGTCTCACTCTGTTGCCTGGGCTAGAGTGCCCTGGCGTCAGCCTAGCTCACAGCAACCTCAAACTCCCAGGCTCAAGCAATCCTACTGCCTCAGCCTCTCGAGTAGCTGGGACTACAGGCATGCACCACCATGCCTGGCTAATTTATATATATATATATTTTAGCTGTCCATATAATTTCTTTCTATTTTTAGTAGAGATGGGGTCTCGCTCTTGCTCAGGCTGGTCTTGAACTCCTGAGCTCCAACAATCCGCCTGCCTAGATTACAGGTGTGAGCCACTGCACCCGGCCCGTTGGCTGTTTTTAATGAAGAGCAAGATGCTGAGAAGTTGATTGGAGGGGAGAGAGAGCATGTGTGTGTGATGGTGGTCTAGTAACTTCCGTTGGAGTTTGGGTGGACTTTTCATTGGAGTCTGCTCCAAATATCAGCACCTTTGCATCTTCTTTCGGGGGCTAGTCAGTGTCTGCAGAGAAGAAACCCTCATCTCCTGCCTCTGGTATGTTTGATGATATACCAGCTGCCAGGGTTTGGGCAACAACCTAATTAGGGGAGGGATGGAGGCTATAGACTTTGACTTTTCCTGGCTACAGTTCTCCTGCCACTGTGATTTAGTTTCTTTAGAAAAAACTTTGGATCTCCTGCTGGATCTGGGGGTTCAATTGCTTTGAACACTCCCTTCAATAGCTCCCTTCCTGTCAGGCCTGAGCCTCCAGTCAGCCTTTGGTACTCCCTTGGTACCTCCAGGGCTGAGCCTCTCAGGGGTCCTGCAGCGCAGGGACCACTCCTCTAACTGCCTCCTATCTTGCAAAAGTTTGTTGAAATGTATCTTCTTTCCCTTTCTGTTTGTCCTTGTGATTTCATGTCTTTTTGATTTCTTTACTATCATTTTAGAGGAGTTTTGGAAGGAAATGGGTATAAAGGCCTGTGGTGATTCCACAGTGTGTAAATGGCAGTTAGGGTTGGGCTTTAACTATTGAAGATGATGTGCAGCAGTTTTTTTGTATGAACAAAATTAAGAAGGATAGTAGTGGAGGTCATAATAGAAGTTGATACTTTTTAGAGTGCTGTCATTTGCCTTGTCAGGCACAAAGGTATTCCCTGTGTTAGGTAGGTACTGTTACTTCTATTTTATAGATGAGTGTCTTAATCTGTTTGGTTGCTGTAACAAAATGCTATAAATTGGGTACTTATAAACAACAGAAATTTATTTCTTACAGTTTTGGAGGCTGGGAAGTCTAAGATCAAGGCATTGGTGGATTTGGTATCTGGTGAGGGCCTGCTTTCTGGTTCACAAACAGCACCTTCTTGCTGTGTTTTCATGTGGTGAAAGGGGGTGAACAACTTCCCTTAGGCCTTTTTTGAAGGGCACTAATCATATTCGTTAGGACTGCCCTTATGACCTTACCATATCCCAAAAGGCCTCACCTGCTAATACCATCACCTTGGAAGTTAGGATTTCAAGGTAGGAATTTGGGGGGTACCCAGAGCAGCCCTGATGGAAGTCTGTCCATTCTGAAGATTTCAGAAGAATCTTCAGGAGCTTTTAATCTCTATGTGGCCTTCCTGTGTCCCCAGACCCTGTTTCATTGCTCTTATTTACTGTTCTTAACAGGCTGCAGTGTGGGCATCCATTTCCACAGCTAACTGATGAGGACCTTGATTCAGGGCCCTTTGGACAGTGAGTAGAGGGCCTGGTTTTTACTTAGTCCTGCCTGAGTCTGGAATACGTGCTGCCTTTGCTGTGTGTATACTCCAGGAGTAGAATCTGCATTCCTGCTGCCACGTGCTTGTTAGTGGTCTTGATTATTATCGGCATCCTCCCATGTTTTTTATTTAATTGATAATTTTCATAGTACTGAACTCTGTGGAAGTCTGGAGCTTGTGAAAGTGGTATGTGGCTGGGGCAGTGCCAGAGGCTTGGGAATACGATGCTGGTGGGTGGGCGGTGTGCCATAAACTGGTCCTGGCAATAGTGGGTGGTGATAGAGAATTTGTGGTGATAGGGGTCAGGGGGTAGACTCCATTTCCCACTAGTTAGAAATTCACTTTGAGTAACTTGCTTCTCCTTCTAAGATAAATACCTTCTGGAAGAGTTAAGGATGTTAACATTGTCTTTAAAATCAGGTCAGTGCTATCATTGCTCCCCAAATTAGTCCAGAAAATTTTTTTGAAGCTATACCAAGTACCATGTATTGTACAAAATGGCCATTCAAAATTATTAGATTCCTTTCCCTGAGGTACTCGAACCACAGGGGAGACTAGCAGTTACAACACGGACATAAGAGTTATATTGTTTAGGGACACAAGTAAGTTATTGTAGGAGTGATAACTTTTGACTATGGGGAAGGGGAAGGGAAGAGAGGCTTAGAGTCTTTAGGGAAGGTGTTCCAGAAAAGAAGACATTTGAAACTTATCTTGAAGGTTGAGTTTGATAGAAAAGAGGAGCAGGTCATGGCAGACATAGAAAATAGTGTGAACAAAGTCACAGAAGTATGGGAACAGCTATGTGTGAAATCAAGGAGTGGGAAAAATCTAATGTGGCTGAGATGAAAAATTGGTAAAGCTAGGGAATGGCAGAATATAAAGCTGGGAGGTAGGTTGAGGTTAGAGTAGGAATTTGAACTTTACCTCGTAGGTAAATTCTTCAGTGTTGAAGAATTTAGAAAAGGAGAGTACACAGTCAGGTCTGGGTTATAGAAAAGATAACTTTGGCCCCAGAGAAAAGGATGGCTTGGAGACTGAAAAGCTGGATCTGGAAAATTGGATAGAGCTACCTTTATGACGGTAAGAGGGATCAACTAGGGCAGTTGAAGAGGTGGGGATGGATCTGTAAGGAATTTGCGAGAAGAGTTTGGAGAAGGCTTAGTGGCGGAGACCTTAGGGTTAACACATTGACCGCCACGTGAGTTGTATTTAACTCAGGAAAGTTTTGAGCCAGGGGCCTTGTGAAGTAAAACCCTGCAGTTGGTTCGTGGAAATTTTACTTGTTGATGTTCTTATTGTTATAATTAATATTGACAACTTAATTCCAAAAACGTGGATTACATTGCATATAACTCACACACAGAAAACAATAAAAAATAACCAACTAGAAAGGATCGTTTTAATAGAACACCGTGGCCCCAGGGAAAATATTTTTTCCTAATGTGGCAGTCAATGTGTCAAAAAAAAAAGGTTGAGGGTGAGGGAGGAATCACAGAGGAATCTAGGGTTTCAGATTTGGGCAGTTGAACCAAAGCACCCTTTCCTTTTGGGAAAAGTGGTTGGTTGAGAGAAAGAAAATGAAATGAGCCATGTGTTCCTCTCCTCCCAGTACCTCTCTTTCCTCTTAAGTCTCAGGCCAGCTGTTCGGTGGGGGAGGGCAGTGAGGGTGTCCTGTCTGCTCATGTGTCTGGCATAGTCTGCCATGGAGGCCAGATTGTGGGTGGGGTGTTGGTAGGTTAGCACCCTGCAGCAAATCCTTAACTTCAGGCGTTTTGGGTGGGGTTGGTGGTATTGACACGGCATCAGTTTGAATCCATGTGTTCTTCATTGGGAGCACAAGCCTGAGACATTGTGCAATTGTGGGTTTGAGGTTTTCTTTTTTCTTTTTCTTATGCTACACATGTGTGGGAGAACTCTAACCAATTATGGCTAAACTTGTCCCCTATGAGTCACATCCCGAGTTGACTAGTCAGTTCCGAAGGTGCTGCCTAAAATGCTGTTTGAGTTTTAAAGCATCACTTTAGGAACAAATCAAACATCTGGGTAGATATACAAGCACCCTGAATTGAGAAGTTCCACAGCATTGCTTTTAGGATTTTGATGCAATTATGCCAGGGCTCTGAAAAATCTATATCTCCCAAAACAAAACATAAACTTGTATATGAAACAGAACCATTATCTATTCTGAAATTATATCACACTTAAAAGTATGCTTTTTTGTGTTTCCCTGTTGTAAATCGAGTATAGTATTTTCTAATCAAAATGTTATTAAACAGCTTTCACTTGTGTAGGACCTCTTAAAAAGTACCGAAATAAATGTGTGTATGTGGCTGTTACATAATAAACACTTATTGAATGATTCTTTTTACTGTGCCCAGCAATGACAATGCTGAGTTTCATAGGTCTCATTCTCATTCTTACATATATTTTAAGATGGAATAGACAGCACACAAGTCTCTAGTTAGGAATCACCTATAATTTAGCTAGGAGGAGGACTACATCTTGCTGTGTGGCAGGTACTTTACACGTGTTCTCGTTTATTTTATTAACCATAGGAAGTAGGTGGCATTGGCATTGACATTTTTTAACAGATAAAGCTGAGGCTCTGGAAAATTACAGAATTTGCTGGTGGTCACAGGTGTGTGTGGAGCTATGTGACTCCAGAGTGCGTGCTTTCTCTTCTGCCTCTGAAAGTTGGCAGTTTGCTGAGTCTTTAACCAAAATCCTCTGAGGAGCTTTAACAAAGTACAGATTCCTAGATCTACCTGATGAAGAATTTGTCTAATTGATCTGAGATAGGGTTCGGCTAAATTAACCTTTTCAATGCCATGTTTAATTGATTACAATATGTACAGTTTTCCCACATTTGAATATCTCAGAAATTGGAACTGTTTTATTCAGTGGTAAGTTATCAGTTAATTGATGACTTTTTCCTTTTTTAGTGGCACAAAAAATAATGATGCACTTTAGATTAAATGAGGTATTATAAAAAGGTAATGTTGTAAAGGGAACTTAGACATAATTTGCCACCTTTCTATTTCATGTGTGTGTGGGTATGTGTGTGTCTGTCAGAACTTTCTTTCAGAATTATAAAATTCACTGGTGGTATTATTTGCTTGTGGTAATAGCTGTGTAGTAATGTCCTTGTAGGGAAACCATGTAATGGATGAGATATTGTCCTTAGGTTAAGAGCAATAGCAGGTCACTTTTCAGCTAAAAAGTTGCTGGCAAGGAGAAATGTCATTCCTTCACCTTTTTTGTGAAAACGTTAGGCCTTTTCCCTAGACAAAGGCACTGATATCCATACCTACTAAGTTTTGCATACTGCTAGGGGTTCTTAGACTTTTACAGTTTTGCAGGGACCCTTGATGAAAACTTATGGGTACATCTGAGTCCCTCAAAAGCTGGCATCTGTTACTTTCTGTATTCCATCCTGGGATATCCTGACCTCCTACATGAATTTAAAAAAATTTGCCTATGTTAAGATTCACTCTGTTGTCAAGTTTTGTAGGTTTTGACAAATGCAGTGTCCTGTGTCCACCACAGTATCATACAGAGTAGTTTTTCCACCCTAAAAAAAAAAATCCTCTATGAAGGGGGCATTTATGTTTATAAATACCCACCCCTATTTTAAATGTGTGCTTTAAAAATATATTTATTATAGAAAATTTCAAACATTCAGAAGTTGAATAGTATAATGAATCTCTTTGTACCCATCGCCTAACTTCCACAATTATCAGCTTGTGGCTAATTTTATTTCATTTATACCACCTGCCCTCTACCCTATTCCTTTGCCCTCACTCTCCCCATCCTCTCTTTAGATTATTTTGAAGCAAATCCAGATATATAGTTTCATGAAAAATATTTGAGTATGTTGTCTATCTAAAAGATGGGAATGCTTAAAAATTTACGGAAGCTATTATACATTACATTATTGAATGAAGAAAGTAACAGTAATTCATAAATATCAAATAGCTAGGCAGTTCAGATATTCCTGACTTATAAATATGTAAATGTATATTTAGGGACCCTTACCTGCCACCCAGATCCTCTCATCCCTGCCTGCCACTGTGCCATCTGCTTAGTTCCCTTTTTGCCACACTCTTTCAAACCCTAGGGTCTACGTTAGATGGTATCTCTGCTTCACAAGCCTTTCTCAGATCTTTACATGGCTAGAGGCTTCCAGATCTCAACTTAAAATGTCAGTTCCTCGGAGAGGCTTGGCTTCCTGTGGTTGACCCCCAGTTGACACTCTCCTCTAGCACACTGTTTTATTTTAAGCACCTGATACTTTTTTGTTTGTTTCTGTCTCCCCCATAGGAAAATAAGTTCTGTTTGAGTAGAAACCTTTTGTGTTGTTCCACTCTATATCTCTAGAACCTAAAACAGCACCTGGCATGCAGTAGGTGTTCGGTAAAAGTGGAATGAATGAATAAATCAATGAATTATGCTTTTTAAAAAAATTCACTATCCTGTGCCTTACTGGGGCATTCTGTTGATCATTTCCCATTGCCTGCTAAGTTATTATCCAAAAGGGAAATTAGGCTGAGCTTACACTTAAGTTTAAATAAATTCGTTTTTGATAGCTTAATTTCTTTGACATTGCCTGATTTTCCCAAGTCTCTGTCCCATTGTCCCCTCCCCCCCTTCAGGTGCCTGCCTTGTTGGCTTCCATAGCTCCATACCCTACACAAGCAGACCTGTGTCACTGCCCCCATCACATTCTGTCTCTCCCCTACTGCACTGAGGCCACCTCATGCTCATGGCTTGCCACATAGCAATTTCTCGATAGATTATTGGTCCACACTACGCACTACAGTTGAAGGATGTGAAGTATTCAAGGGAGATTCTGTCAAAAGCCTTTTCTAATAATTAAAAGGTAGGAAATACAATTTCTAATCTTTTTTTTCTGAAATGCCCAACATGCTATTAATCCTATCCAGTGTATTATTTATCTTATTATACATTTTAGTTTTCAGCTCTAGAAATTTGATTGGGACCTTTTCATATCTTCTATGTCTTTACTTTTTGACTATGTGGAGTACAGTTATAATTGTTTCAGTGTTCTTATTTGTTAATTCTAACATTTGTGCCTGTTCTGGGTTGGTTTCAATTAATTTATCCATCTCTCTCTATATATTTTCTTTGCATGCCTGGTAATTTTTAACTGGATGGTGGGCATTGTGAATTTTACCTTGCTGAGTGCTATTTTTGACATAGTGTTTTTTTTCTTTTAATTTTAATTTTTTAGAGATGGAGGTCTCACTATGTTGCTTAGGCTGGCCTCAAATTCCTGAGCTCAAGCTATCTTCCCTTCTTATTCTCCCAAGTAGCTGGAACTACAGGTGCATGCCCCCACACCTGGCTTGAGTATTTTTGTATTCCTGGATTTTTGTAGTCTTGGATTTTGTTGTGAGATGCAGTTCAATTACTTGGAAACAGTTTGATCATTTCAAATCTTGCTTTTTAAGACTAGGATGGGACAGGAGCAGTGCTGAGTATAGGACTGATTTTCCCCTACTACCCGAGTCAAGAACCTTCTGTGTACTTTACCCTAATGATCTGTGAGTTATGAGGTCTTCCAGTCTGCCTGCTGGGAACAGGTGATATTCCAGATTCTATGTAGCTGCTAGGCACTATTACCTTTTCTCTTTGCTTGTGTAGTTTCCTGTTATATACATGCTCTGATCAGTACTCAGCTAAATACTGGAGGGCACCCCTCTGCAGATATTGGAATTTTTCTGTGTTCACCTCTTTCTGGTACTTTTTCCTGCATACTCTAGCTGTCGTGGTCTTTCTGGACTTTAAGCTTTGTCTCTTCAACTCCCCTTTCTGTGCTGCAGTTATAAAACTCATGTACTTAGTGTCCCTTCTCTCAGGAATCACTGTCATTTGTTGCCTGATGTTTAGTGCCTTAAATTGATGTTTCATATATTTTGTCTGTTTTTTGGTTATTTCCAATGAGAGGGCTTATCTGGTCTCTGTTATTCTATCTTGCTCAGAAGTGGAAATGACTGAAGTTTGTGTTTTTGATTGTTTGCATCTTTCCTAAAATTGTTTAACTCCTTAAATTATTTGTTAAAGAAGAGAACTTAGTCTCATTTAAAGAAAAGTGTTTAAGGTCTATATATATGTGCATGCATGCATACACATACGTGGGTGTATAGTAGATAAATAACATAGTGTGGGAGAGAGTATTGGTTTTGGAATCTACATATTTGAGTTTTAATTCCATCTCATTCTGCTATATATAGGTAGGCAAGTAATTTTTCTGAGTGTTGGTTTCTTTATATATAAAATGGGATGCTTTTCAAGGATTATTATTAGCACAGAGGCTATAATGTATATAAAAATGCTACACAATCCCCCAAACAATTTATTTTGGTCAGTGGTGGGGGATTTGCATGTTTTTGAATAACAACCTAAATGAGAGGATGTTAGGTCATTTAGATATCATCTGGTTGATTGCTTTCAATAGCAACATTTATTCACCTACTCATTGAATAATTATTTATTGAGTGTATACAGGCCTTATTTTAGGGACTTGAAACATATTTTGGTGAATAAAACACAAAGATCCCTGCCCTCAAGGAACTAACTACTAGCAGATACCTAAGTAATTGGCCTGAGAAAAAAATTCGATTGGCTTTGGAACTGACTTCAGGTTAGCAATTTGCAGTGTATTCTGTTGCTGGCAGGAAGAAGTTCTCCCTGTGCTTTGAGACCCTGAACATAATAACCAACTCTGGGTCACTAATGGCCTCTAAGACTGATTGAGATAGTGTACTTCTATTAGGAGTTGGCTGTGAAAGTTGAATGATGATGTGAAACTGTGAGTAAATACTCTGTCTTTATTACGGAACTGTACCTGTGATATGTGTATGAGCTTGTCAAATCATTTTCTCTTTTTGATAGGGCAGGAAATAATGGCATATTATTTTCTGAAGTATTTTTTTGCAGATAGAATATTCTGGCTCTACAATAGGGTGTGGCTAATATTTTGTGTTGTAGTGCTAGAGATTATGTGGTATGTTTCTGTTGCTTACTATCTTTGGATAGGATCTGGGAAGCACCTTTAACATCTCTGCAGACGTACAAATCACATCTTCAGGGAATTCTTTTATGCATTTTTCTTAGATGACATATTCATTGGATGTGAAATCTTGTTCCCTGACTGTGTAAGTGTCTGGCTCTCTTTATAAATGTCTATCTATTACAGTATTAGTACAAAGCTAATGGGTGGGAAAAGGTGACAGTGCATCCATTTGAGCCATCCATTTGAAATCCACCGTACTCTCCCCTTGGTTCCACACGCCTTCTCCCACAGGCACTAGAGGCAAACCTGTTCACAGCTTTTGTGATAGATAGCTTTGGGTTTTCATTCTTGGGGATCACAGATTACAGTGAAAGTTAAATTCTGAATCTCTGGAGAATGAGGGAGGGGGGACGCTTAGTAAATGGATCTTTGCACCTTGTATCCTGGTCTATTAAAGTAGTTCCAACTAACAGCCACACCAGTGGATTGTTTTTAAGTGAGCTATTGATTTTGACCACATTATCATGTTTTCTTCCTGAAGTGGTAAAGTTAGGAAAAGTGCTCAGTGACTACAGATGCCTCGCTTTTCCTTGGGAAGATCAGGAGATTCCCTGCCATGTTTTCTTGAAGCTGATTATTAAGCCACCTCTCAGGACCATAAGTGTGGGCTGGCCTGCCTGCCTTTCTTTAGTGGAAGCCAGTCTTAGGCAGAAAGGAGGCAGCCTGAAGGTGGGGCCATATTTATATTGTCTGCTGTTGTTGAGCATGCATATCTTGTTTCTCTTAAAAGCTCTCTCACACTCTCTGTGTATGAGTATACACTCTCAGTTCTTTCAACACACTTAAGATTGCAGGAGAAATATATGAGGAAAATGATGAATGTGGCAGAGGATTATGTGAAAAATCATATTTAATCCACAAGATTGTTTGAATAGCTATGAAGATTGAAGATTTATGTGCTTTTTTTTTAATAATGAAGAAAAGGTGCTTCTGTTCTAAAGTCTAACATTTGTAATGCCCTTTCTTATGCTGTTAAGTCTAGGTCTCATCTAATTTTCTACATATAATCTGACTGTAGCTAGATTTATTAGAATCTGATGAACAAACTGTTATTTTATCTATTTCAGCTTTAAACTAGCTACATTTGAAATAAGAACTCCTTATTTGTTTTCCCTTTAGCATCCACTAAAGTTATATTCAGCGGTTTAATACATATTAAGTGATTTTGTTTTTTTTCTTTTATTAATGTCTCATATACCACTTTCTTCAGAAGATTATCTTGACTAAATGAATTTTTACATAAGTTTTGACTGCCATGTGGAAATTGTGGATGGTATCATAGAATAATAGTGTTTTAGCTGACATTTGGAAACCATGGATGATATCATACAATAATAGAATTTTGCAGCTGAGGAGGGACATTAACATCATCTGGTCTACCTCCTGTGTTTTATTGTAGAGAAAATTGATGCCTGGAGATGGTGGTTAAGTAATTGATTGCCAAAGATCACTTAGCTACTTAGTAAAGCCAGGAGAAGTAAGAACTCTGCTTTACTTCTGTTTCCATGAGATCATTTTTTTTTTCTTGCCTTAACTGATTCCTGACATTTTGTTTATAATGTTTGTTTTAAAACCCATCTTTGTTGTAGTTGATTTTTATCAACAACCAGCCATTAATGTATCTGAGCAGCTACAAATAAACGAAGGCCCAGCCCTGCTTGTAACGTGTGCAAGGTAGTGGGAAGACAGACATGTGAACAACTCCCTGAAATATATTTTAAGTGCTATAAGCGTGGCTCTTTCTGTAAAAGGAGATGGTTTGCTGATTTGGCACTAATCAACCATATTTATGGCCTTGGGATGAAACCAATAGTTAACTTTTAAAATCATTTGGAAAACATTTTTGAATTACTGAATTATTAGAACTTGAGCTAGACAGGCCAGGTCATGTAGAACACAGGCCTTGAATTAATTTTGAACTTAACATTGTCTAGGGAACAATGAATTTTTCTTGATGAATCTTGAGAGTTTGGCAGGAATAACTTTGGTTTTTCAGCTCGGAAATTGGGCTGTTTAAAAACAAAATTATGAACAAATGCCATTACTACTTTGCTGGAATTTGCAGTGAGAAATTTAAGTCTGATTATTGAACAGCTGAAGTGATTTTGTCCTAAGTCATAATAAAAAAATTCTATGCATTCCAATGACAAAATGCTGCCTCTTCAGTCCATGGCTGTCCTTTCTTGTTCTTGTTCACCTTCCAGTAGAGCCTCTTTTTCTCTTGGCATCTTTGTCAAAAACATTAGCTAGCCTGGTGTGGTGGCTTGTGCCAGTAGTGCCAGATACTCAGGAGGCTGAGGTGGGACAATTGCTTGAGCCCAGGAGTTCAAAGGTTGCAGACTGGGTGACGGATTAAGACCCTGTCTTTAAAAAAAAAAGAAAAAAGGTAAAACTTATCCAGAAATATATAACTTTATTTCTGGACTCTCAATTCTTTTCCATTGGTTTACATGTCTATCATTATGCCAGTAGCACAGTTTTGATTAAAGTAGCTTTATGGTGAGTTTTGAAACCGGAAAGTCTGAGTCCTCCAACTGTGTTCTTCTTTAAGATTGTTTTAGCTATTTGAGGCTGCTTTCAATTCATATTAATTTGAAAATCTGCTTTTCCATTTCTGCAAAAGAGGCTGTTAGGATTTTGATAGAGATTACACTGAATCTGTAAATCACTTTGGGTAGTATTACCATCTTAACAATATTAAGTTTTCCAATCCATGGACATGGGATGTTTTTCCATTTATTTAGGCCTTCTTTAATACTTTCAGGAATGTTTTGTAGTTTTCTGTGTACAAGTATTTCACCTCCCTGGTTACATTCCTAAGTATTTTGGATGTTATTGTAAATTGTTCTCTAATTTCCTTTTTGGATCATTTATTGAGGGACCAGCTCTTATCAGGCATTTTACTTTTCGTTTCCTACTTCGATTGTTTTGCTCCAGGACAGTGTTTCAGCATCCTCTTCTCTTTTGGTTTCTATGGTTTCATTTACCTATATGACCTTTGTCTCACTGGGGTTGTTAGAGTCATCAAAACTCTACAAAATCATCACCCTCAATGACTTTATTCCTCTGATTTTCATGTATTCCCTGCCTTTATCCCAAAGGGATATCAGAACCTACCCTGATTGTCTCTCAGCTGTTACTCCTTTGACCATGCTGGTGTCCTGGTTCCTAGGTCTCTTTTCCAAATAAGACATTCGTTGGAATAGCCACCTTATACTTGATTCTCAGGCCTTTTCTGATTGTAATGTCCTTTTCTGACTGTAACACCCCAAGCTTCCTTCTGAGTCATTCCTTTCTACTAGAACCAGGCTGTGTTTCCTGGTCTCATAAAGAGTTACCCAATTCCTGGCTTATGGCAGAACTAGTTCAGTAAAGCATTAGTGAATAAATTGTTTCCCTCACTGCCTCTCTAACCATTCCTCACAGCCCACTTCACCTCTGTGATGCCAACCACACCACTCTCTGACAGTGATAAACCCCTGCTTTCAGACTATATTTAATTGTTATTGTCATATTTGAAACACTAATAATTAGTAACAATTAAAAAGATTATCTATGTCCTGTCTTCATGTATCTTTTACTTTTCCTTTAAAAAATTTTTTTGAGTATATGAAGGGCAAGGAAAGAAAAAGATTAAATTCAGGAATAAAGCATGATAGTCTCTACAGTTCTCCTATTCTAAAAATAAACATATTTAAAATTCTTTATTTTATATTTATTTCTTATCAAGATAAAACATACTCATTGTAGACTATAAAACATACAAGACCATAAAGAAGAAAAATAATCATATATTATTTAACCATGCATTGGCAATTTTTAGTAAATATAGTCCCAATCTTTTTTTCATTTTCTTTTTTTTTAAATGTAGTTGAAGCCTTTTGTAATGGTTAAGAGTATAGGTAACTCTTTGAGGTAAATGGTACTTTAAAATCTATATATACTTTTTTTTTGTTTTTGTTTTTTTTTGAGACAAGGCCTTGCTCTGTCGCCTAGGCTGTAATGCAGTGACCTCATTGTAGCTCAGTGCAACCTTGAACTCCTGGGCTCAAGCAATCCTCCGGCTTCAGCCTCCAAGTAGCTGGGACTACAGGTGTGCCACCATGCCCAGCTAACTTTTTCTATATTTTTTGTAGAGACAAGGTTGCTATTGCCTAGGCTGGTCTCAAACTCCTGGCCTCAAGCAATCCTCCCTCCTCAGCCTCCCAAAGGGCTAGGAATTACAGGTGTGAGCCACTATGCCTGCCCCTCAAAATCTATGTGTTAAGTTTTTCCACTCTCCGTCTCCTTCCTGTTGCTCTGTGGTCATATGGTGGCCTATACATTTTCTACTTTAAGAAATTGATTTTGCTTTTCCTTATGGCTGACCACTTTGTAAATACTTTATGGGTGATATGAAATAAGTTGAATTTTCTGCAGAGTACTCTGATATGTATATTAATTATAGTTAAATATATATAAAAATTGTATCTCTTACATGCTTAATATCAGTCATAGACTGATAGTTTTGTGCCATGATTGTGCTTACATTGGATTCTCTTTATATTTGTATTATTTTTTTATTCTTTGTATTTTGATAGAGCAACAAAAATTCGTGATTATTATACCTTCATCATGAAGTATACCTCTCCTCAGTATAAAATGATTCTCCATCCCCTGTTCAAAACAAAATTTTATTAATCTCTTAATATGTTTTGGAATAACTTTTTATGGGGGAAGAATACATAATTGGTATGTTTTCCAAGGCCTTCTGAATCTGTTTTCTTTGCATATGATGTGAATTTGTCTGGAAATAGAATTCCTTGCATGCTTCCTATTCTCCTGAAAATTATAGCTTGGTTCCCTTTCGCTATCATCTTTAGGGTTTTCCATGTTATTCTCGTTCAGATAGCAAACATGGATAATCCAAAAGTTCTCTTCTCATTTCAGCGCCATTGTCAAATGTTGCATGCAGAAATTTTTTCTAAGTTTTGGTCTCCTCTTTCGATCTCTCTTTTCAGTTCATAGTGCTTTGCCAAATTTTGTCTTTTGGTATGTCTGGGTATTTTAAGGGAAAGTTGGAGGAAGGTTTTTTAATCATTAATTATTTATTATTACTGTTGTTAACCTTAATATACCAAAGATAATGTCTCTATAGATGTGATTTTTTTATAATTGAATTTTATTGTTTGGGTGGCTTTTTCGCTACCTCTTACCAGCTTTCATGAATTATTTCAGGCAGTAATTGCATTTTTGTTTTAATGAATTGCTATAGATGCAGGCATATTTCTTTAAACATGCTTTTGAAAGCTAGCTTTCCAGTTTAACAACTTTCATAGAAAATTTAAGAGAAGAAAAAGAATAAAAGCATATACAGTAAAAATCACCCATAATTCGCTGATTATAATCAACCACTGCTAACATATTTCCTTATCAAAAAATGGAACACATACACGATGTACGTGTACATATATATTTAACTTCAATTCACTGAGCATTTATTGAATACCTATTATATGCATGAACTATTCTAGGTGCCACACATTGTTGAAATATTGCTGTATATAGTTTTTATCTTGCCAGTTTTCATTTAACGTTACATTCTAAGCAAAACTCATTTCATTAAAATTTATTTGTGACAGTCCTGTTCGTGGCTACATAGTCTTTTGCAGTGTTTTTTAGTCACTCCTTTTTCCCCTTTCTATAAAATTTTATTGGCCAGATGCGGTGGCTCACGCCTGTAATCCTAGCACTCTGGGAGGCTGAGGCGAGAGGATTGCTTGAGGTCAGGAGTTTGAGGCCAGCCTGAGCAAGAGCAAGCCCAGCCTGAGCAAGAATGAGACCCTGTCTCTACTAAAAATAGAAAAAATTAGCCAGGCATGGTGGTGTACCTATAGTCCTAGCTACTCAGGAGGCTGAGGCAGGAGGATTGTTTGAGCCCAGGAGTTTTAGGTTGCTGTGAGCTAGACTAATGACACAGCACTCTAGCCTGGGTGACAGAGCAAGACCCTGTCTCAAAAAAAAAAAAAAAAAAAAAAATTATTAGATTTAGAAGGTACAAGTTGAATTCCTTCACATGTATATATTGTGTAGTGATGAAGTCTGGATTTTTAGTGTACTCATCACCTGAATAGTGTATATTATACCCCAAAGGTAATTTTTCATCCTTCACCCCCTCCCACTCTCTCCGTTTGGGAGTCTCCAATGTCCATTTTACCAGTCTGTGTGTCCTTATAGCCATAGTTTAGCTCGCATTTATAAGTGAGAATATGTGGCATTTATTTTTCTGTTCTTAAATTACTTCCTTAAGATAATGACTTCTAGTTCCATCCAAGTTGCTGCAAAAGACATTATTTCATTCTTTCTTATCGCCAAGTTGCATTCCACGTATATATATGCCACATTTTCTTTATCTACTTATTGGTTGATGGGCGCTTAGGTTGATTCCATATCGTTGTGATTGTGAATTGTGCTGTGATAAACACACGAGTGCAGGTATCTTTTTGATATGATGATTTCTTTTCCTTTGAGTAGATACCCAGTGGTGAGATTGCAGGACTGAAAGGCAGATCTACTTTTATTTCTTTGAGAAATTGTCATACTGTTTTCCATAGAAGTTATACTAATTTTCATTCCCACCATCAGTGTATGTGTTCGCTTTTCACTGCATCTGAGCCAACATCTCTTGTTTTTTGACTTTTTAATAATGGCCATTCTAATTGGAGTAAGATGGTATCTCATTGTGGTTCTATAGTCACTCTTTTTGGTCATTAGAACCTGTCTTCAAAAGGGGAACCAAGTATATCACGTAGATAAAGTGGGAACAGTTTGGTTGAAAGGATATAATGGCTTGGGGTACCACCTCTTTCTTTCTCCAGAGAAAGAGAAACTATTGAAAACAGTTGTTCTCTCTTATGGGTTTATTATATTAATAGTTCATTAATCATTGGTCTATTGCTGATAAATTTATACTAAGTTTAATTATCTTGATTAATATATTTATATATAAAACTTTGTGTCTATCTTTAGTTTTCTTAGGATGGATTTTTAGTAATGGAATTACTGGTCAAAGAGTATAAATATTTATAAAACATTATATATAGTGACAAATTGCTTATTATACACTGCCTAACATTAGTATTATATTTGAACAATATAAGCATTCCTGTTATAACGTCAAATGCATTGCTAAAAACAAACACTTCAAGATTGCCTATTTACTAAAAGTAACAGGTTTTATAGAAAAAATAAGGTTAAAGGCAGACCACTCAAGACCTCTGCAATTTTCAAACCAGAGTACTAACAAAACCATAATTGGTACCTTATAAGATAACTTGAGCAGCCCATTGAAACCACTTAGCCAGGCTTATGCTGCCTCAGAAGAGAGTTTAAAGATATTAAAATATAAGGGGATGGAAATTTTAAGCCTGCATGGTCTTGAGACAGTGCAGATGCAAGTAACTTTCTAAGCCAGTGGGCCTGCCATAAAAGTGGGCACAGGAGAAAAGTGCAACTTGGTGTGATCCAGGAACCCGTATAAAGGTTGGTGTTATTCCTTTGAGCGGGGAGCCCTGGCTACAGGTGCTCATTTTCAATATTCTTAAAATAGAGTTGAGAGGGCTGCTGCTTGGCCGGAGCTGAGCTAAGTAAGAGTCTTATTCTTTCCTACTGAAAGTTATAATTCTATTGCTATTCCAGTTCTCCTTGCTTGGGAAAATTCATATGTGAACCTACTTCCATGTTATATTGGCAGTGTTATTTTATTTACTAACCACTTATAGGTGGTGTTACAGGAACGTGTCTTATGATAGAACAGACTGTATTTACTAATTTGATAGTTGAAAATTTGAATATGGTTTCTTTGAAGAAATTTAAACCCTTTCAAACTGGGAATAACTACCTTAGCTAAGGAATGTCTATTTCAGAACAAATGTTTTCAAAACCTGTAGTCAGAAAACAACAACTCTAACCTTCTGAACTTGTTTCATTAAAAAGAAAGAAAAAAAGGAAACAGCAACTCTGTTTAACAATTGTATTGCAATTTCAATACTTCAGTCTAGGATAGTAAATTGCAAATGTACAAGCTATTTTGGTGGGCATTAGGTGTTCATAGAGATTTGGATCACAGGGCTCTAAATTGTCAGCAGCCTATATGTATTAATTTATTTGTTGAGGATAGAAGCATCATTTTGTAGTAATTCATTTGTGGGAATGGCTTCATCTAGGATTATGCGTCATTCAATTATAGCACCAGAGAAGACTGTGGAAGTAGGGAAGTGAGTTCAATATTGGGTGTTTTCTTAAGTGGAGTATGTATGTCTGTCATAGGCTGGTAGGAGAAAGTTGAGGGTACTGGTAAGAAAGTAATTGAGGTTGAGACCTGTAAGAGAAACTGAAGAAATGATTGGTATAATGCGTAGAGGGGGAGAAACATGAGGATTATAAATACTGGAGATAGTATGAGCCCAGAGAACAGCTGTTGTAATAGTAAAAAGAAAGAGCTGAAGAGCTACTAGCTATTGTGATATTACAGTTCAAGATTTTGGAGGGAGAGTAATTTGCATACTGCTGTTGTCCATAGAAATGGGTTGTTTTCATATGAATGAAGGTTGCTGGAGTTGAGGAATAAGAGAGACATTGAAGGGCGGGTTGAGAGTGGGTTAGTCTCAAGGACATTGGGAGTCTGCCATAATAAGACATAGGAAAGGTATGTATGGAAATTTTATAAATCGGTCCCAGAATCCTCAGTGAATGAGGTAGCTGAGACATTGGGAAGGATGGAGGACAGCATAGTTTGATGGCATGATTCTAAAGGAAATAGAACTTTTGATAAGGATGCTCAAGTAATCATCTGAAGTGGTCATGGGGATTCAGGGCAGTGCCCACTGAGGGTGGGAGAATGGGCCCTTTGGGCTCCATAGCACCAGGGAAAAGTTGTACTTCTGGAAGGTGAGGAGGTTGGTGGAAGTCAGAGTGGTATTAGGGGATGACAGTACAGGAAAGGATCATTGATGGGGGCTCAGGGATGAATGGCCAGGGTGACAAGCATGCCAGCACAAGTTTAGGCCCAACTAGTCTTTAGAAGCCTAAAAAGTTAGCTGATTGCAGTCTTGGCCCAACCTTCAGTTGGAATGTTGCAGAGAAGTTGCTGTGGTATTCTTCAAAGAGAATAGTCTCTACTTAGGAACCATGGTTTCTGTTGATCACTTTGGGTTGGTGGAACTAGGGAGACCTTGAGCAGTTTGGGGAGAACAGATGTTCCCAGGAGATTGGGAAGGAATTGGCTGTATCCCTCAGTTTCATCTTAGAATAATTTAGAGAATTTCTAGTAGGACAGAATGGCAAATTATTAAATGACTGCATGCATCACTTGAGGATGTGCTTGGCTTTTGTTGTTTATTTCTTGTCTAACTGCTTACAGCTCTTTTTCATCTAGCTTAATAGGGAGTTGAATTTACAAAACCTCTGGATGATCTTGATACTTTGAACTGTGTCTGGAAAACTTAAATACTTACACATTGTTTTTTGTTATTATTACCAGTAATAACAATAAAACTGTTACTTATTAGGAACAGAGTTCTTTATTTCCCTGTGAAAGGTGTTTGAGGTTTAAATTTGGAAGTTGTTTTCACTTAAGAGTAATTTTTTTCCTAAAACTTTGTATGTTAGTGCTAGTAGTAGTCTATGATTTGCAAGTTTTTGAGATTAGAAAAGTGGTGAAAACCATGTTATTCTTTTTTCTACTCTTTTAAAAAATTTAGGTAAACTTTATATATAGTGAAATGCACGGATTTTAAATGTTTAATTGGTTGAGTTTTGAAAAATACATACAGCTATGTAACCACCATTGCAGTCAAGATGTGGTTGAGTTTTGAAAAATACGTACAGCTATGTAACCACCATTGGAGTCAAGATATAAAACATTTCCATCACCCGAGGAAGTTCCGTGGTGGCACTTTGTAATCAATTCACCAGTCTCCGCTTTCTAGGCAACCACTGATCTAATTACTATTATTGTAAATCAACGTTGCCTGTTCTGGAACTTTATATAAATAGAATTATATAGTATAAACTCTCTTATGTCTAGTTTTGTTCACTCATGTAGTCTGTGAAATTAATTCCTGTTGTTACTAAGTCTCAATAGTTTATTTTCATTGCTGAGTAGTATTCTGTTGTATGAATATGCCATAGTTGGTTATCCATTCATCTGTTGATGGACATTTGTGTTGTTTCCAGTTTTGGCTATTATGAATAAAAGGACCATGAACATCCATGTACAAGTCTTTTTGTGGACAGATGTTTTCATTTCTTTTGGATAATTACCTGGGAGTGGAATTCCTGGTCATAGAATAGGTGTATGTTTAACTTTATAAGAAACTGCCAGTTTCCAAAATAGCTGAACATATTTACACTCCCAGAATGTGTAGTTGCTTCACATCCTTGCCAACATTCAATTTTAGTTATTTTCTTGGGTGCTAATGGTTCTCATTGTGGTTTTAATTTATATTTTTCTGATGACGTTTAGCATCTTTTCGTGTGCTATTGGCCACTTATATATTTTTTTTATTATGAAATGTCTGCTCACGTCTTTTGTCCGTTTTATTTAATTGAGTTATCTTTTTATTTTTGTTTTGTAGGAGTTCTTTGAATTCTGAAGTCTTTTTTTTAAAAAAATAACCAACATCTCTCTACTGCCCTCCAAACAAGTCCTTTTTTAGACATGTGTTGTGAATATTTTCTCCCAGCTTGTGACTTGAATATCATTTTCCTAGCAATGGCTTTTGAGGGGCAGAAATTTTTTATTTTGATGAAGGCCAATTTTTTAATTTTTTTCTTTTGCTTTATGTTTTGTGTGATCTCTCCAAGAAATCTTTACTTACTCCAGGTTGTGAAGATTTTCTGTACCTACCTACATTTTCTTCTAGAAGCTTTTGTGGTTTTGTGTGATATGTAATAGGAGTCAAATTTTATTTACTTACTTATTTTTAACCCTAGCAGAAGAGTCTTTAAAATTTATTTTACTTTTTAAATTTTTATTTTTTTAATTGCATATTATAGTATATATTTTGGGGGTATAATTTGATGTTTCAATACATATCTGTGTTGTATAATGATCCAGTCAGGATAGTTAGTGTATCACCTCATTTCTTTGTGGTAAGAACCTTCAAAAGCTTTTCTTCTAGCTATTTTTTAATGTACAATATTTTACTGTTAGCCAGTTACCCTACTGTGCAATAGAACACCAGAATTTAGTTTCCTATCTAATTGTAAGTTGTATCCATTGACCAACCTCTCCCCATGGTCCCATTCCCCCTTCCCTCCTCAGTCTCTGGTAACTACTGTTCTACTCCCTGATTCTGTGACATCAGCTTTTTCTGAAACAGGGTCTTGCTCTGTTGCCCAAGCTCTAGAGTGCAGTGGCGTCATCATAGCTCATTACAACCTCAAATTCGTGGGCTCAAGTGATCCTCCTGCCCCAGCCTCCCAAGTAGCTGGGACTACAGATGTGTGCCACCACCACGCCTACAGATGTGTGCCATCACACCTGCCCAGTTTTTCTATTTTATTATAGAGACCAGTCTCATTCTTGCTCAGGCTGGTCTTGAACTCCTGGCCTCAAGCAGTCCTCCTTCCTCAGCCTCCCAAAGTGCTAGGATTACAGGCCTGATGAGCCAGCACACCAGGCCTGTGATACTTTTTTTTTTTTTTTTAAGATTCCATATATGAGTGAGATCATGTGGTATTTGTGTTTGTGTGTCTAGCTTGTTTCACTTAACATGATGTTTTCCAGGTTCATCTATGTTGTTGTCAATGACAGGATTTCTTTTTTTTTAAAGGCTGAATAGTATTCCATGATGTATTTTGTGTGTGTGTGTATATATATATATATATATATATATATATATATACACATACACATATATATACATACACGCACATTTTTTTTATCCATTCATCCGTTGTTGGGCACCTGGGTTGATTCCATATCTTGGCTATTATAAATAAGCCTGCAATAAACATGGGAGTGCAGCTATCTCTTCGACATACTGTTTCATTTCCTTTGGATAAATGCCCAATACTGGGATTATTGGATCATATGGTATTTCTATTTTTAATATTTCGAGGAACCATCATACGGTTTTCCATAATGACTGTACTAATTTACAGTCCCACCAACAGTGTAATAGCCATTCTAATTGGAGTGAAGTGTATCTCATTGTGGTTTTAATTTGCATTTGAAGGTTTATTTTTTTTTCCACATGTTTATCCAGTTGCTTTAGCAGCACTTGTTGAAAATATTTTAATTGAATTGCCTTGGTACCTTTGTTGAAATTCCATTAGCTCTGTATTTGCAGATTTATTTCTGGATTCTATTTTATTCTTTTGGTAGGTCTATCCTTATGCCAGTATCACACTGTCTTGATTACTGTAGCTTTTCAGTATACTGCTAAGTCACGTAATGTGAATCTTCCAACATTGTTTTTTCATTTTCAAGATTGTTTTGCCATTTAAATTTCATTTTAGAATTAATTTGTTTATTCAAAAAATCTGTTGAGTTTTTTTTTTTTTTAATTTCAGCATATTATGGGGGACAAAAGTTTAGGTCACATATATTGCCCTTACCCCCTCTCTCCCCCAATCAGAGCTTCAAGTATGTCCATCCCGTAGACAGTGCACATCGCACTCATTATGTATGTATACACCCATCCTCTCCTGCCCCCGACATCTGCCTGACTGTTGAGGTTTTGATTAGAGTTACTTTGAATCTATAGATCAACTTGAGAAACTTGACTTCTTAACAGTGTTGAGGCTTATTTAAGAGAATGGTACAGTGTATCTCTCCACTTACTTAGGCCTTCTCTAATTTTTCTTAGCCATGTTTTATAGTTTTAGTGTAGAGGTCTTACATAGCTTTAGTAACTAGGTCCCTCGTGTTTTTTAAAGTGGTGGTATTTTTAAAGTTTATTTTCTAGTTCCTAATATAGAAATTCAATTGATTTTTTTTTTTTAATATTGGCTTTGTATTCCTTGACCTTACTAAATTCACTAATTGGTTTTAGTAGTATTTTAATAGATTTCATAGTGTTATCTGCACACACAACATTTGTGAATAATGATGGTTTTACTTTGTCCTATGCTTTTTATGTCTTGTCTTAATATATTGGCTGGTACCTCTAGTATACGGTTGAATAGAAGTGGTGGACAAGTGGACATCCTTGCCTTATTTCTGATCTTGGAAAAAAAGATTCAATAATTCAGCATTGTGATGTTAGCTGTAGTCTTTACCAGACTAAAAAAGTTTGTATTTCTAGTTTGCTGACAGTTTTTTTTTGTTGTTGTTTGTTTTTGAGACAAGAGTCTCACTCTGTTGCCCTGGCTAGAGTGCCATGGCGTCAGCCTAGCTCACAGTAACCTCAAACTCCTGGGCTCAAGCGATCCTGCTGCCTCAGCCTCCCGAGTAGCTGGGACTACAGGCATGCGCTACCATGCCCGGCTAATTTTTTCTATATATATATTTTAGCTGTCCAAATCATTTCTTTCTAGTTTTTTAGTAGAGACGGGGTCTCGCTCTTGCTCAGGCTGGTCTCGAACTCCTGAGCTCAAACGATCCACCCGCCTTGGCTTCCCACAGTGCTGGGATTACAGGCATGAGCCACCGCACCTGGCCAGGCTTGCAATATTTTAAGTTCAAATAAGGAAGTCTGAACTGTGTGAATTTATCTGTTTATTCTTGCCTTTTTTCTATGGGTTTTTGTTTTCTTTTTGAAGGTATAATATTGCATCTTCTTGTTTTTTAATATGAAATCATATTTATTAATACATTTATTAGTATGAAATCTTTTTACCTTAAGTTCTAGTTTGTCTCGTGTTAATACTGCCTCTTCTACTTTATTTGTTTTTCTTTTTATTTACATGGCATGTATTTCTAAATTTTGTTGTAGGTGTGTCTCTTGTAAACAGTATCTGTCCAGACTAGAGTAAGACTCAGGCTTTTTTAAAAAATAAGCAAATTTAAGTTATTTACAATTACTCCTTTACCCCTTTCTTCAACACCACCAATTCTCCCTCCCCAGTTGTTTGCTAGCACTTCCTGTCCTGCCATTGGGAGAACCTTTTGCAGAAGGCCTCTAAATTTTTCTCTTTGCATTTGGTGCCATAGGAGAAATAAAGCAGTGCTGCCCAGCCAGTGCAGTAGCTTTCCTCTCCGTAAGCCTCAAATCTCATTTCTGAATTAATGATTATATTAGGTACAGTTCAGAAATGAGAAAACCAATTTTACAGGAGAAATATCTGTAGCAGAGTTGTTTCTATATCTGTATTCTTAGAAGATAAGAGATCCCCTTCTTGACCTCTCCTGCATACCATGAGGTTTCAAACTCCTAGTGCAGGCTCAGTAAATGTGAAATTTGCATTTTCACATGGTTGGTCTCTTCTGTACCTCTTCCTCTCCAACTTGTGGAATATATATGTCATGTATTACTAGAGGGACACCTGTTTGGAACTTTTTAAATAAAAGTAAATCAATTCAAGAAAAAGTCATTCCCTGCTTTTATTCTTTGAATTCTTTTGGATTATCATGGAGAAAGCCTGTGTGTGATTTTTTTTTTTTTTTTTTTTTTACCTCTCTCAAACACTTGCTAATATCCTTCTTGTCCTTGTTGGTAAACAATGAGTTGGGTTTAAGCTCATGGACTCCTTGGTAGGCACCAGTATTTAGCTAGAATTTAGTACTATTGTTTTGTTTCTCTTTTAATTGTTTTTGGTTACTTTGTATTTTTTCATGAAACTATTGATTTTCCACTCAAGATAGTAATTAAAATTAGTCTTTAAAATTTTTGTTTTAAAAACTGAATCAATTAAATATAGGTAGGATAAAGGGGTATGACAGAATTAGAGAACATGATATTTACTGGAAGTTGGATGTGCCCTGGTTGAGAAGGTGGTATGGGAATGAGTGAAATTTGGGAGTCACCTCTCCAGCATTCTCAGGCTTTTTGTTTTGTCTGTAGTACTAACCTGTTGTTTAGCAAGTGTTTGCTGAATGCTTTGTGCAGAGAGATGTGTCCTGAGGATATGATGAAAAACGTATTATTCTTCACCTTGTAGTCTAGGTGGGGAAGAGGACATGCAAGGCACCTGGTGTGAGTGTACCATGGTAAACGCTGTCAGAGTGGCAAGGACGTTGTGCTTTTGGAAGAAGCAGAGGTCATCTGTGGCTGGGAGTGTGAGGCCTTGGCTCAGGCTTATGTTTTAACCTCGGTGCTTTTCTCCCTTTCATTTTGAATCTCTCTTCCTAAATCCACATGAGTTTTTTGGGATAAAGGGTGGTTCTTTGTAGACCTTACTCTAAGAAGCACTATGTCCAGATGAAAGAGTATCATACTGGCCCTCAGAAGACAGAAGAGTGGCTACCAGAGTTCTGGTTCCAGCATACCTGTTTTTGGCCAAAGAACTGCTTAATTGTTTTGAGTCCCAATTTCTTCATCTTTGTTGGTGATGATAAAATCCAACATCCTTCCTGCTTCATGTGAGAGCCTTTGTGTTGTGTATTTGTATGTCAGTATTATCTTCACTCTATTATTAGTATTTGAAATACTGAGGGGTATGATTTTGAGGGTATTTTAGGTGTTTAATTATTTTTTCCCTATTTTTTTCTAGGTCTTGATGCAGAACTTTATTATGTGAGAAACGACCTTATTAGTCACTATGCTCTATCTTTTAACCTGTTAGTACCCAGTGAGACAAATTTCCTGCACTTCACTTGGCATGCAAAGTCCAAGGTAAGAGAGTGGTTAACATTAACCGTAGATGTCGTGGACAGGGCCACCCAGAGGCAAGGGCTGTATTCGAGAATTGGGCTGCCATCTGTACAAAAGGGTCACTGGGCAGTGTGCTATTATATAACGGTACCGGATCTTTTCAGATTTATATTTTAACTCTCTAGCCTATTCATGTAAAATTTCTCACATCCTTTAAAATGAAGATGGCCGTCATTTAGGTGATTAGCACATGGCAGAACACATATCCTTTCAGGCTTTTCAGACAGGCATCCAGATGTAGCTTGGAAAGGGAACAGTGGACCTGATAATGACCATGCTGTTATCTTGAAACCATATGGGTAGGGGTGGAAGAATTGGTAAGATTGGTCTTTTAGACAGTTTGATAAAATGGGTATAGTTCTCCCATTTATGGAGACCATTGAAAGAAAGGTACAGCAGATGCAGCCCCCTTGTGTCCTGTGGTGAGGCTCCTTTAAGCATAAGGGGCTAAACTCAAGTACTTAAGAACCACTTGCTTGGTTTACCTGTTACTAAATTCTTTGCATTTCCTCTGATTGCCTGGGTTCTTCAAACATAAGTTTTCTCCTAGGTCAAAGAGTGGGAAACTGAGTGTGGAGCTCCCTTCGCCCCTAGGCCTGCCTACCCAACTATAGTTTCTTTTATCAGCTTTTAGATAGGCTTCTTAGCAGGATTTTATTTGGGAAATAAAAATAGTCTTGCTACTAAAAATAAGAATACCTATTTTGTAGAGGTGTTCTTTTTAAAAAAAATATTATAAAGTGGTGTCTGTCCTGATATTTGCTGTAAGTTATTTAAATTTGGCTACTTTAATATAGATTTTTTAATCTTAATTTTTTTCTACTTAGAAAACAATAATGATTATTGGAAAACTTAAAATATTCCAGAAATATTTTAAGAACCGTGAGATGTTATATTTCTACACCCAGAAGTAATTGTTTATAGTTTGGTGGAACTTCTTCAAGGTCCTTTTTTTTCCCTTTTAAACAAAAAAGAGACTTTATGACACATATGTTGTACAGTACTTTTTCCTCTACTGAATTATGTGTCTTGGCATCTTTCCATTTCTCTATTTCACTCATTCTCTGTAATGTTTTTATAATATGATATTGTGTGGATGTAATGCTGTATCATCATTTAAGTGCCTCATTGATGGACATTTGGATTTTTAATAGCATATTATTATTTCAAACAATGCTTCCCTTCACTGTTATACAGTTTCTCTCACTTCATTTTTAGACAAAATCTGTAGTAAAGGGATGGTGAAAACAATCGATAGTTCATCTTTTATTAACGTTTCTACCTTTGTTACTTCTTTTATTTTTTGCTTTTTTAATTTATTTAAAATTTTTTTTCATCCATTGCCATTGATAAACATACAAACAGAAAAAATATGTGTGTGAATGTGTATCCATATGTGTGTATATATGTATATGTGTGTATATATGCATATGTATATATAGGTTTATATGTATATAAATAAATACATTAAGAATATCTTTGTTCAAAAATTTTTGTGTGCTTTGTGGCATTATTTCTGAATAGTAAATTATTACCAGGAAGTGAAATGTCTGGATCGTAGAATATGCATGTTTAAAATTTTGATAGATATTTCCAAATTGGTTCTCCCTTATCTCTCCCAAGATGGTACCAGTGAGTATGAGTGCTTATTTTTTCTCTTCACTTCCTAACACTGATATTTTAAGTATACTTGTTTGCCAGTCAGATAAGTAAAAGTGATTATATAAATATATATTTATGTTATTATTATATATACTCACACATATATTACAGAAATATTATACACACACATTAAAATGTAGCTGCAGGAATATTGTGATTAATGTTGCGTTAGCTTGGATCTTGGCTACAGCCTATGTGCCTTGCAGTCTGGAGCATCTCAACTGTCCAACCCTATTGCCTTGGCATATCCAAATATGGAATATGCTCTTTAGTGGATAGATCTCTTTAGGGTGAAAACTGCAAAAACAGAGATCAAGAGAGAAATTCATGTGAAACAGTTAAGAACATTTAGTGAATAGTAACCTGGATATGTGAAGTACTAAAATAAATGGTATGGATAATTCAAAAAAGGTTCACTTGAGACATATTAAACTGAGATATGTCAGTTTCAATGAGTGGGCACCTGAACTCTTCAAGGAAACTGGGCTAACATATTTTTCAGTATTCTTACATAACATTATGTTATTCTTTTTTGATATCTTTTAATTTTGATATAATTTCAGACATAAGAGTTATGAGAATAATACAAAGAACTCATATATTTTTAACACAGATTCACCCATTGTTACTGGGTTGCTCCACTTGCTCCCTCCCTCCCTCTTTTACATCAGTGTGTGTTTTCTAAGAACAAGGACATTCATTACACAACCAAAGTATACTTATCAAAATCAGGAATTTAATATTGTTATAATAATTGGTATTCACATTTCATCTGTTATCTCAATAATATTATTTATAGCTAATTTGTCACTAGTTGATGTCTCTTTAGTTCTCTATCAATCTGGAACGGTTCCATACCTTTTCTTTGTGTTTTTTGACATTAACATTTTTGAAACATACAGGCCAGTTATTTTGTAGAATGCCCCTCAATTTGAGTTGTCTGAGATTCTTGATTAAATTTAGAAATGTCTCTTTGGCAGTGATACCACAAAAGTGCTGTCCTTCACTGTGTGCATGATATCAGTTTGTCCCATTACTGGTATTGCTAACTCTGAAGACTCAGTTCACCAGGTTTCTCCACTGGAAAGCTTTTCCCTTTGTAATTAATAAGTAATTTGTGGGGAGACAATTTGAAACTATGTGTTATTAAAAAAATCTCATTCCTCATCACCCTTTCAACCACTAGTTTTTGCATCTGTGTTTAGAATTAGCTTTCACTTTTGTGGAGGGTAGTGTGTTTCCTCTCACTAGAAGAGGTCACACCTGCCCTGGACAACCATTTGATAAGGGTGTTATAGAAGGAATTCAAACATTTATGGAGTATCTGTTTTTGAATTTTAAGTTCCCTTGCAATTCTGAAACCTAGTGTTTCTATGAGCATCTTTTAGGCAGAGATGTTTCTTATATTCTCCAAAAAATTGATAATTGTTACCATTCCTACATTTGATATTGAATATAAAAACAAATAATACACATATTTTAAAATAGTGAAAGATTCATTAGAGGGTTCTATTCTAGATACCTCTACTGACCTTGCGCAGAATGTGAATATTTCTGGACACACTTAGGAAAAAACAGTGCTGATATGTCATGAAAATGTTTCCTGGGCAAGTGTGTGGGTAGTGATTTGTGAATAAAAAGACAATGTAGGAAGTGGCAGTTAGAACAGAATAAAACCTTCTTTTACTCATTCCTTTCAAAAAATGCACACTCACTGGATGTTTTTATTTGGAATGAGTTTCAGAGCTCTGACATTGCTGGTAGTGGGTACTTGAGTCTTCTCAGCCTGTCACAGGAGTAAGTTGGAGTGGAAGAGAGTAGATAGAAGGGGCTTATATGAATATATATGCTTGAAAAGGAAGGCAGTGTTGGTGGGTACGTTTTGGTAAGAAGGAGCCTTCGTATAGCTCTGATTGTACTTCTGTGTTGTTCACATTAATTTGTAGAGTACAATAAACTACTTCTTTAGTAGGTATAAATAAGTATCATTAGTGCACATTTGGGCTGCTACTGCTGGTGGGTATTCTGGTAAGGCAGGAGTTTCCTCACTTGTTGAAGGGCATCACCACTTATTTACGTGACCAGGCCAGAAGCCTAGAAGGGACCCTAGTCTCCTTCTACACCTTCTAAATCCAGTTGGTTTTCTCTAATAATTACATCTTAGATTTATTTCCTACCTCTCTTGGGACCCAATGCCTCATCCTTAGTTTACACCTTCATTGTTTCTTTTAGATATGAAAGTGGTCTTCTAATTGGTCTCCGTGTCCCTAGACTGACCTCTTGTTGTACCCTCCACAGAGCCACCCTAGGGCTCTCTGTTGCTACCAGTATAAAAGCTCTGATTTCTTTGGAGGCCTTCACAATCTGGCCTTGGCCTTTCTTTTCTGCCTCCTCTCCAGCCAATCCTTTAATGCTGCTGTCTGTCTTGCAATTTCTTGAGTGCCCTGTGATCTGTCACATTGCTGCTGTTTGTTCTGCTACAAATGTCCTTTCCCCATTCTTCACATGATTAAAACCTGTTTATTTCATAAAATTGTGACCTAGTGTCACCTCTTCAGCTGTGTCAAGTACCCTTTTTTGTATCCTCTGTCATAGCCCTAGTCATACTCTAAGAATGTTATAATAGTTGATTTTCTTTTCTGTCTCCCTCCTAGATGTTGAGCACCTCAAAGGGTATCCCCTGTGCCTAGTCAGTACCTGGTACTGACTACAGAAAAGATGTACAGGTAGAAACCACAGGACCCAACTCAAAAAAGGGGAAACTTCTGAGCAGTTAGTGCTTTTCAAAGTTGGGCTGTGCTGCTTTAGGAGTGGCAACTTTCCTGTTTCTGGAAGTGTGACTACATGGGCTAGGTACACTCACCAGTAGTTTTACACATGAGATTTTTCAGGTGTTTTACTCTGAATAGAGTGAGGTCTAAGTTTGGAAAAATGAATGTAATTCGTAGATTGAATATAAAGCTAAACTCATTTCACAAGTTCATCTGTAACAGGTATAAAAATTTAGACGAAACCAATCATCTTAGATCTTAAAATGTTTTATAGCAAAAAACTAAGGAATATGCATGTGTTAATCTAGTTTCAGGCTTTGGCCACCATTGCAGCTCCTAATTCTAGCTGTAGGTCATAATCTGGTGATTTTAGCACAGTTAATTAATTAGTTTATTTATTTAAAAAATTAATCTTATGAGTAGATAATGTATGCACATGGTACAAATTGACAAGGTGTAAAGGGTATGCAGTGAAAAATAATTTCCCTACACCTTCTAATACTATCCTTGAGCATTCCAACCACCCAGGTCCCCTTCCCTGAGTCAACCACTATTGCTTCATTCTTGTCTTTCGTTCTAGAGGTAGTTGGTGTATAGATAAGCATCTGTGTGTGTGTACGCACACATACACACACACACACACACACACACACACACAATAAACAAGTATACTTTTCTGCAGTTTGCAGAGCACTGAACAATGTATCCTGGTAAAGGATCTTTGTCTCTTCATATAGAGTTGTACTTTTTTTCTCCTTCAAATGGCTGTATTATTATATGGTTGAGAGGAAACTGAGACCCAGATTTGGGAAGGGATTTGCTTAAAATAGTAGTAGGGATAGGGGAAGGGAAGCAGGAGGTAGAGATGACCTGAAATGGGAAAGTCACACAAGAGGGTGAGGAGACAGGGTGAAGCCTTCTTCCCCTGATCATGTGACACTGAGACGCAACCATAAACTTTCCAAAGGAGGGCTGTGGCTCTCAAGCTCTAACACTTTATCAGAAACTTTCAGTTCTTGCTTTTTTAAAATTTTACCAGGTGAAATATTTGCTTCCAAAGATCTCCAGACTCCCTGGTATATAAATTCACCATTGTAGATATTTTAATTTCACATATCTGTAGCTTCTGCTAATAGTATTGTTCTTCAGTGTTTACAGGATTCTGTTTTGTCTTGCCAGACAGACTGTGGTCCCCTCAGAGGCTTGGAGCTGTGTCTTATTCTTAACATGTATGTCACACATGCCTTAGTGAGTGGTCAGGAAAGACCATTGTGTTAATTGTGTTTTGAGATCGGAGTAGAACTCTGGAATTTCTTCTCTTTTATAAGACCACAAACTCAAAGCAGACTATTAGGAGACTTTAACAGATAATTGGTTTCTTCTGTATTCCAGAACATTCCCCAGTATCCGGGAAAACAACATGCAACTGCTTCTGTTAAGTGTCAGTAGATACTTTAGATAGCTGAAAGGCAAAAATATACCAAAATGTAGCAGAATATTCCTACCACCTACCCTCACCCCATAGTTCCTCTCTGGTTTCAGGAATTCTTCCTCATTGTCTGGGAGGATCTGCAGGGAACTGGTCCAGATTCCAACAGCATCCCCTGTGTCCCAGAGTGAGGTTTCTATGAGAAAGGCAGTACTTCTGGTAATTTCAGAGCAATTAAAAGGCTGTTTGGCTATAGACAAGTATTCACTTAAATCTGTACTGTCTATGTTCCAGAAGGAAATGGCTTTACTTATCAGCTGCCTATTTGCAATTGCCATTTGTTTCCAAGTAAGGGAAGATTAGCAAAAATGTTTATTTTTTAACTTATTCAAATATTTATATTTTCTCTAGTTTCTTTTCTGAAGTATTTTGGCTCATTCCTTTTTTCTGATATGCAACTGCTGTTGAGATTTCTTTAGTTCCAGTAGATTATAAATTTAGCTTTTGACCAGATCTGTTTCTTCATACGTTGACTGGCAAGTGAGATTCCTTGATACGTGCTAAAGTAGAGAAAATTGGACTTCAATAATTGGCGATTTCTTCTCTGATCCCAGAAACTGCGATTTAAAAATTTATATCCTAAGGACTACAGAGGGGAGAAGAGAACTGCCTTGTGAATGCCTCTCATGTTTAGACAGTCCCTCAAAAAGGGAGCTGGCAAAGGGCAGGCTTCCGTGCTTTATATAATACTTATATCCCTCCAAACTGCTGGTATGGCCAAAGGGGTTGCCTTCTCAAACCTCCTGCTCAGCCCTTTGCCACCTGTTACCATATACATCACCCTAGCCAGCTCCACTCCCATCCTCATCTCCCTCCCTCCAACCTTCCTCTCCCCCTTGCTACACTGAGATACTCTGGCGCCAGTCCTGTCCTCACCCTTAGCACTGCCATTCGGGCCCTTGACCCCTTTGCCAGACTCTCTCTGCTTTATTAGGGGTTCTAGTCCCTGGTAAGCTGCTCCTCTACTGAGACCTAGAATAAAGGAGACAGAGCAAGTTTGGGGAAACAAAGTTTGGCTTTGATTCTGTTAAGTTTGAGGGCTGTAGGATTATTAGGTAGAAATGTCTAGTAGGTAATTGGACATATGGGAGAGATTGAAGATAAAAGAGGACGAGATACAAGTTGATAACGAAATCCCATCAGTGGTGAAATGGGCTAGAACCTAGTGTACTAGGAGACGATTTATTATTTGAAGAGGAGAATGGACCTTTGCTTGGGACTGGAGTGCAAAGGATGGATGATCTAACAGATTTGCCTAGTGCTGAAAAGAAAGGCAGAAAGGGGGCCCCTCCGGGCTAGCCACAGGGGACAAGAACATTGCCTGAGAGTGAAGAAGCAGGGAGGACCTGTGAGGTTTGGAGTGAGAAGACTAGAAGGAAGGGGGGTCGGTGAATAAGGGATTGATGAGCAGAGTAAGGGCTTCCCCTGAGATGGGGGTCATCATTGGGTAGAGCGCCTTCTGTCTGGGTTGTGATTTCCTTTAGCAGTGCTGAGCAGCGGCAGTAGCTTAAGGGCCAGTCAGGATGCTGGGGCTGCCCTCTAGGGGTATGGAGGAGTAAGCGAACCAGCTGAAGGTGCCAATAGGACTGTGTCAATAATGTCTTTGGGGCACAGGCAGTGGGAAACGTGAAACCAGGGGTCATGACTGGGCTAGAGAGGAGGGAAGTGGCTTAACTGGCAACTGCATCCCAGCTATGAGCATAGCCCCTGGGTGACTTGGAGTGGTGGAGACAGAGAATTGGTTTTGTAGGAATGAGAGAGGGGTGGTCAGAGGTAATGATAGGATCTCTGATAGAATGGTATTTTTACATTTGTTTTGGTTATGGAGCAATTTTTTAATATGTAGGAATATTGAACACCAAATATGGAAGCCAGCAGGGCGATGGCAGAAGACAAAGTGAGCCAAGGGCTCAAGGCCTCTGCAGAGTCCTGTGTGTGTCATTGGTGTTGACAGCCTGAGAAGTAGCCATTATAAGTAGAGGATATCAGAGTAGAGGGGATTTTGCATGAGGAAGGGATGTCTAGAAAGGACCTAGTGATCCTTAAAGAATGCTGACCCTACTATCTAGGCCCTGAGGGTCAGATGATGTAGGATCTGAATGACAGGGGAAGAGATGACTTCTGAGGAGAGCAAGGTTGGGGGAGAAAGTGGGGAAGGCATTTGTGAAGAGGTTGAAAGTGTAAGAGGCTGTTCAGAATAGTGAGGTTCCCAAATGGGGGACAAAGCAGAAAGGCTGCGATAGTGTTCTTGACAGAGTACCAGGAGGGTTTGTGTCAGAATCCTTGGGGCCAGCAGTAGGCTGGTGATTATGGGGAAGTACAGCATGGCGATAAGGTAGCTAGCATCTCTGGAATTATGGCTGATGCCACTGCATGTATCAGAGGGGACCTGTACCAGGATAATAGTTAGGTGTATTGTCTTAATTATCCTATTTGATCCTCATAACATATTATTCTCATTTTACAAAAACCAAAACTCTGAGAAGTTACTAATTTACCTAAGGGTCACATGGTTTCATGGTTCCAAATCCAGTTCTTGCTGACTGTGCTAATTTCTCTTGTGCACCAGCCCTTCATGTATGGTTCTGTTCAAAGATAGCATGGACGTAGGGATATAGTCACTGCATTCTGACGTTTTATTGCTGGAAAGCCTGCTCATTGCTAGGCCATACTTGCTTGGCTGTAGCTCTCTAGCACCCTCCGGTGGCAGTAGTGGTACTGTGGTGGTGTGCGTGAACACTTCCTAGTCTCTGATGTGCTGCAGCAAGAACATTTTATTTGTTGTGAATATGGCACTTACCAAATACAGCCTTTAATAGCTGTCTGTGTACATATTTAACTGCATAGTAAGAGTTTAATATTTACATAGCCCTACAGTGTTTAGCTCAGAGACTTTTTAAGTAGAGTGTGAAAGTAGAAGCCCAAAGAGGAACTAAACCCTGGTTTGAGCTCTCCTCCTTATCCAATGCTTTAGCCAGTGCCCAGGGGCCATTCCCTCCCTTATAATCTAGAATGATACTCTTTCCCTCTTTCCTTTCATCTTTATTATGTTACCATTTCATTGTCTTTTTTGTTAGCATATATATACATATTTGAATGTCTCCCATTAAGAAAAGAAGAAAAGCTTTGGAACACCCCTCCCCACCCCCCGTTCCCCCCACAGTGCCTATCTCCCATTCATCCTAGTTAAGTTTCTTAAAAGAATCATTTCTTGAACCTCTTTCCTTCTATTCTTTTCTCAGCCCACTGCCTCATGTCTGTGCCAATCCTAGCCCTCCACTAAAGGCACCCTTGTGATCATTGAATGGGAGAGGGGTACCATACTTATCAAGACCCCATGGATAGGACAAAGGCCTCATTGAAGGTCTTGAAGGTAGCAGCCATTCTGAATTTCAATTATTGCTTTGCAGTTTGAGCTGCTTTTTCCATGAACTCTCTATAGCAACAGGCTGTACTTATTTGTTGATGCTGATTGGTTTTGTTAAGCTACATTGGGCAGGCCAATAGATAATACTGGTTTTCTAGGGATGTCTCATTGGTTACCTGTCTTTCCTTCTGGATTCTGAATCACTTGAGAAACGGGTCCAGAGGTTAGATGGGGATCCAAACAAGAACTTTCTTACTGGTGAAAGGCAGACCAGAGAATGTGACATAGATCTTCTATGAGAAATTTGTGCCTTGAAATCTGATTATTGGGTGAGTAGGTCTGCAAGGTAGATATTTATCCACCAGCCACATGGAGGCCCTCAGAGCTTTGCTTTCATCAGTCAGAGAAGATGTTGATGACTAGTTATGGTCTGTGAATTATATGCCTCAACTCCTTGATTTTTCATATCTGGCTTTCCAAGGCTTCTCTGTTGATGGCTATGTAATCCTCAGCAGGATATCTGAATCTTCGATGGCAGGTTTTATAGGAGAGTGGTTGTACTGTTCTGGACATAAATAGGGAGTGGCTTACTAGGTTGAATTTTTATCCAAATGAAAATTCCTAGGACTATTTATGACAGTTTGGATTATTTTTTATAGCTAAGTTATTTGAACGTATGAAAGACTCATGCATCGATTAGTTAATGAGCTAATCAAGTTAAGCTGTTAGTGTCCTTTCTGTTATCACAGATCCATTTTAGTTTATTTCTCTCCATTTTACAGGTTGAATATAAGTTAGGATTCCAAGTAGACAATTTTGTGGCTATGGACATGCCCCAGGTCAACATTTCTGTTCAGGGGGAAGTTCCACGCACTTTATCAGGTGAGTAAGAGTCCTCAAAGACAGAGTTAGCATGGTGTTTTCAATTGTGTCCTCCACATCCCAAAAAGGACAGTTTAATTACTGATATAGAGTGTGTCTTAATAGGCATAAGATGTATAAGTTCTTTGAAAAATAATTTTCGTAAATATTAATTATTTGCACCATGTTCTTAAACCATTCCCTCTTTTCCATCCTTCTAAAACTGTGCTCAGCTCTCCCTTATCTCCTTTTCTACACTGATGGCACTGAGCTCCGCATGAGTCCCTGCACCTGATTTTATTTCTCTTTGTTGAAGTCCCACGTCTTGCACTGTGGCCCAGATGACCATTGCACACTCACATCTGACCACATGACATCAAGTCCATCAGTGCCCCTGATCCCATCCACTGCACATTCCAGACTCCCCAGCTTGTGTACTGGTTCCTTTACCTTCCAGCTTTGCCTGCCCGTCTAGCCTGTTGCTGCACTTGTCCCAGCTTCCAGCAGTTCAGACTACGTACAGTTCTGATATCCAAGCCTTTGCACATGTTGGTCTCTGTATTTGGAACCATCTTTTCCTCTTTTCTGTTTGTGAACTCCTGTTCATCTTACTTATTCTGCAAGACTCAAAATCTGTCCTTTTCTGCCTCCTTTCTCCTTCCAGTTAACTCCTTCTTCTGTTCTTCCTGCCCTATAGAACCTTGTCTTTAACTGTTTTTGCACTGATTATGTTGTCTGGTAATTCCCTTGGTGCCTAGCATAATGTCTGGCACAGGATATGCACTTTAGTACATGTCTGGATTAAATAACTTATTTACACCAGTTTAATTTCTTTTGAGCAACTTTTTAGAAAAGCTCTTGAAGATGTGAGATTTTAAGAAAATGGAAATTTTAAAAAATTGAAAGTAAAAGCTACAGCAGTGTTGTGGAACTTTTACGGGCCATCTTATTCACTGTTATTAGTGACATGCATTAATCTAAGCTTTAAGAAAGCACAGGAACGCTAGTTAATTTTTACAAGTCAGTCAAGAAATTCAGAAATGCCCATGTCTTTTATGTACTCACACAGATAGGAGAGTGAGGTATTCTTAATTTGTAGAAAAAGAATCTTAAACTGAAAGATTGAGGAAAAAAATGATATGTACTAAAGTCTGTAATCTCATTGCTACAGTTACTGATTGAATAACTGATTTGTATTTAGATAGGTGCATTTAATTCATAGTTCAGAATTTATAGATTCATTTATAGGTTTATATATAATTTTTTCCTTAAGAGCAATACATAATTGCATTTTGATAGTGAATTATCTTTCTTTTTTATCACATAATTTCTGTTGCTATTGCTGATATGACTGGTAAGGCCAGCAAGGTTTGCCTTATGATCCTGTAGCTTTAGTGTATTGGAACAGCAGGACTTAAGAAGCAAACTAATATATTAAAAACCGTGAGCAAAAGTTTAAGATAATTATCTCTTCATTTATGTCTTAGTATGTTCTTTAATGCCAACTTTTATATCCATGATTAATGAAATGCTTAATGTCTGGAGCTACGGTAGTCTGAAGATAAGATCTCTGGAAGCTTTTGTTTAATTTATTTAAATGTACTATTTTTAGTTTTATTGAAGCAAAAACAATTTGAAAATGTTTAATAGAGCCACTTTTTGGACATTAAAATTGATTTTTAGAAAATTAAAATGTTTTTTCTTATTTTTTTTAAACAGTGTTTCGGGTCGAGCTTTCCTGTACTGGCAAAGTAGATTCTGAAGTTATGATACTTATGCAGCTCAATTTGACAGTAAATTCTTCAAAAAATTTTACAGTCTTAAATTTTAAACGAAGGAAAATGTGCTACAAAAGTAAGGAATTTACTTACCAAGATGTGTTTTATGTAGATGTGAGAAGGTCAAAAATAGATTTTGTTGTCTTTTCACAGATCTAATTCTGACCAAGTCTTAATTACAGTTACAGATGAGAAAAGAGCACTAACAGATGAAATTTTGAAATAATCACCAGATAGTTTGTAGCCAGGAATTTTACTCAGGCCTCATTCAGTCCCTGCTTTCTCAAAATCTTTGGTCAGAAATGCTAGTATATTTTCCATTAGGAATGTGAAGTAGTACTAAAGTGGCTGAAGAGGTAAAGAAATAAGATAAATCTAACAGGAGCCCTGAGTGACAGTGTTAACTGTGTTTTCCTTAGAAAGTTACTTTTATGCAGAAGCATTGCTCTGGGGTCAAATAGACCTGGGTTGGAGTGACAGCTGTGCTCTTTTCAGAATAGTGGGGCAAGTTACTGAGTCTCTCTAAGGCTCAGTTTTTTCATCTGTAAAATGGGCATGATACCTATTTCAGAGGTTTTTATTGTTGATACTGTTGTTTTTTAAGATTAGTTAAATCTAGCCTAAAACTTAGAGTACCATATATAGGAACTTCATGTTAGTAGTATTTGGTTTTGGATTATATTTTATTATCTATTACTTAAGAAATTACGATGGATTTGAAAGAGTTCCAGTATGCTAGGTTATAAATCAAAGAATTTTAGAGTTCTTCTTAAAGGTTATTTCATCCAGCTCACTTGCTTTAAGTTCCACACAGGTAAAGTGACCTGAGTTTACAAGGTCTTGTAGGAAGAATTGGTTAGTATCTGAGATAGGAAAAAAACCCCAAATCCTTAAAAAACCCCTAAACTTATGAGTGCTTACTGTGTTCTAAGTGCTTTACGTGTGTAAACTCATTTAATCCTTACAGCAACCCTAGGTAGTAGATTGTCTCATTAGCTTCATTTTCAGCAGAGAAAGCTGAGGTTCAGAGACTCTAACCAACTTACCAAGGTCAGACAGCTAAGGGGTACAGCTGGGATGCAGACCTGTGCTCTTAACTTCTTTGTTAAACTATCTTTTAATAAATTTCCTAATTGAAATTAGTGTTGAGTGTTATGAAAATGCTTAAGGCTAGGAAGTGAATTATAATGGCTAATGTCCAGGTACATGCCAATGAAAAAGCTATATTGCATTAAAATAGATATTTTAAGAATGAAAAGTTAGTACCTTTTGGCTTTAGTGTTTTGATACATTTTTCAGTTTTAGTGTATTCAATTATATATCTACTTGTATGTAATTTTAAAGCCAAAGGAGACTTTAGAGACTCTCTAGTCCAACCTAGTTATTATTTAATTGATATAAAGAGACTGGGCCTTAGCAAGGCCACCTAGGCTTACACAGCTGGTCTGTGAGGAGTATAGAACATCCATTTCCTGATTCCCAGGGAGGTAAGTGGGCAGTGACTGACTATACCATGGTGCTTTATCTATTACTCTTAAAGGCAGAATGACCAGACATGGTGTGGTCTGTGGATCCCATCAGTGCTAGTACCTGCTAAGGTTAATAACGGTGAACTGATGTTCAGAATGATCCCATACTTTCTCCATTTTCTTTAACATGCACATGAAAATTGACATTAAAATTCTGTGTTGGTGTAATTTTCTATTCTGTTTTAGACTTAAGGTTAATATCGTACCACTCTCTTTTATTTGGTGGTCATTCAATTCATGTTCATGACTGTCCCTTTAATATGTGATCCTAATGTATTTATTTATCTGGTTTTCCAGCCTACTACATTTCAAAAATGGTCACAACAGAAAATATATCTGTAGTATAAGGAATGTTAATAGATGTTATTGGCAAGAAGAGTTTCCTTTATCATATGAGGGTGGGAATTATGGATTGGACAATTTTGTTACTCTAGATCCCTTTGAGCCTTTATATTCTGCTAATGTGCACTGTGAACCTCCAAAGAGACAATGTAGTATGTGCTTTCTCAAAGTTCTTGACCGCAGAAACCTTTTTTCATTGTAATGCCCTTTGGCTAATGCTGGCACAGACTGTTGATTGATAATTGCAGTGATGATTATCAGAATAGTAATGTAGCTTTCATTATTTTGCAAAAGAATACCTGTCATTGAGTTCAGGCAATAGAATGCAAAACTATGTTAGAGAAAATTCAGAAAATGTAATTATATGTAGTAGTTAAGGATTTTCATGGAAATGAAAGAATTTTGAAAGCATATTTTCTTTTTAATTCAGAACTTGAAGAAGTAAAAACTTCAGCTTTGGACAAAAACACTAGCAGAACTATTTGTAAGTGTTACTCTATTATCTTTCTTCATTATTAGGGGTGGAAAAAATGGGTGATTGCGTATCAACGTGATTGTCTGCAGCTTGGAGGCCTTGTGGTTTCCAGGTTGTCAAATGATAATGATAATGACACTATGCTGTTTATTTTGCTGATGTTTTGTAGATTGGTAGGTAGGTCAAATGAAACTGTAGAATATTGAGTATTTTGAGAAGCAAAATTAATGAATATCTTATAACAAGTTAGCTCAATCTTTTATAAAAATTTATATCGTCTTTTCAAGTAGTCATAAAGTATGAACATGAAATATGTGTAAGATCTTTTTGTTTGTTTTTTGAGACAGAGTCTCATTCTGTTGCCCTGGCTAGAATGCGGTGGCATCAGCCTAGCTCACAGCAACCTCAAACCCCTGGGCTGAAGTGATCCTTCTGTCTCAGCCTCCCAAGTAACTGGTACTATAGGTGTGCACCACCATGCCCAGCTAATTTTTTCTATTTTTAGTTGCCTGGCTAATTTTTCTATTTTTGTAGAGATGGGGATCTTGCTCTTGCTCAGGTTGGTCTCAAACTCCTGACCTCAAGCAGTCCTCCTGCCTTGGCCTCCCAGAGTGCTAGGATTACGGGCTTGAGCCACCTCACCTGGCTGAGATCTTTATCTATTAGCAAAGGGTTAGGAAATCTAACTTGTGGCCTGGACTTAACTCTTAGCTAATTTCATCCAGGTGAAAGTGTAAGCTTAAAGATATTATGTTATTTAAACCTACAGAGCAGATATGCAAAGTGGATTTTATTTTTCGGTATGGGTTATGTTTAGATAGTATTACAGGCTTCGTTTTTTTCTTTTCTGACATGGAAACATCATTGAGTCTTACTCTTCCTGAGATAGTTGTAATAGCAGTATCTTAAAAGGATACTAGTCTCTTCATGGAAGTAGACTTAAAAAATATTTTCTTGAAAGTTTCAAGCATACAAAAGTTCAGAGTATGCTTTGATGAACCCCCATGTGCCCATCACCCAGCTTTAGTAATGATTAACATTTTTCCAGTGTTCTTTTATTGATTCCCTCCTCCTTTTGTGGTTGGTTAGGGGTGTTAAGGGGTGTTAAGGTAGAGTATTTTCAAGCACATCTTAGGCATCATATCATTTCATTCTTAAATATTTCAGTATGGATCTCTTTTTAAAAGGCCTTTAAAAAAAACCCCACAATCACCTAATACCTATTCACTTTGATTTATCACATATAACAAAATTAATAGTAATTCCTTAATGTCTCCTAATAGCTAGTCCATGTTTGAATTAATCTGATTGTTTCAAAAATGTCTTTTTATAGTTTCCTCCCCCTTAGGATCCAAATGAAGCCTACACAGCTGTGTTTGGTTGATATGTATTTTGTATTAATCAGAAACAACCACCCCTTTTATTCACATTATTTATTTATTGTAGAAATTGTATCATTTGTCCCATAGAATCCCCTACCTGCTATATCTTCCTGGTGTCATTTAACATGATTTTCTCTCTCCTGTAAACTAGTTGTTAGATTTTGTGCTTGATTAGATTCAGGACCAGCTCTTCTGACAAGAATGGTACATAGGTGATACTGTGTGCTTCCTGTTTCATCTTTTCATCACGTTGGGAGGCATAGAGTATCTGAATGTCCCAAAATAGGCCTTTTTTGATGGTTAAATAATATGAGATATTGTCTATTTGGTAGAATATTTCATTTGGATTTATCTCTGAAAAGAAAGGAAAAATATTTTTAAAACCATCACTGTTCCCAAAGTTTACTTTTCAAATTCTTATGATTTTACCCAGTTCTCTTATGCTAGTAAGATACTATTTCTCACAAAGAGCAGTATTGCATAGTCTTGGCCTTTGTCTCTTCCTTGCTCCCTCTCTCCCTCCCTCCCTTCCTATTTATCCATCTATCCAACACTTTTTGAGAGTCTGTGATGTGCCAGGTGGCATGACAGAGGGCCAGAGGATTAAACCGTGAGCAAGCAGACTTTGCCCTCAATTGCTTATAATGTGGCAGGGGAGGTGGACAAGGCAATAGGCAGTGACAACAACACAGCATGGCCAGCTAGGATAAGGCATGCGCAGGGGGCTTTGGGAACCTGAGGACAGCTTCCTGAGGACAGTGACATCTCATCTGAGAGTGAAGGGTGCCTGAGTGGTGGCAGGTGAATTGTCAAAGTGAAGAACGGAAATAGTGCATACACAAGCCTGGAATTTGGAGATAATCGAGCAAGGTACATTTGGGGGGATCTACCCAGCAGAGTGGTGTCTTCTGCTCTTTTCTAGAAAGTGCTCGGATAGCACTGCCAACACATGCCTCAGGGACTTTTTCCGCCCACCCCTCCCAAGATTGAGCAGCCCTCACCTGGCATACAGTGAAAATCATGCTTTTATTCCAGCTACAGCCAAGTCTAACTGCCCTAAAAGCCATTTGGTCTCTTTGCATTCTGATTTGTTGTTTGTTGATGCAAAGTTTAAATTTTAGAAAGCAATTTTATTTCTCTTATTTCCGTGTTTTTGAAAAGTGTAACTTATCTTTTGTCCTCACCTTTCCCTAGAACTCCTAACTTGAATAGCTGTTGATTTAACATCTCTACATGGATGTGTACTAGGTACTCCAAATTTTACTTGGACAAAGCAAAACTCTTGATACTCCCTTCCCCCAACCTGCTCATTTTTTTTTATCGTTGTAAAGGTACCGTTATCCAAGTAATTCCCTAAGCCAAAACTTCAATTCCTCTTTTTCTTTCTACCTTACTACAATTTATTAGCAAGGTCTCTTGACTCTGCTTCTAAATCCATTTACTTCTCATCTTTACTGTGACCCTCTTGTCCAAACCACTGCTGTCCCTTGGACTACTCTGGTAACCTTCTAACTTTCTTACTCATTGTCTGCTCCTGCTCTTGCCCCGCCTACACAGCATTCTTCACACAGCATGCAGTCATTGGTGGTTTTGTTTTTTTTTTAAATAATTTTGTGTGTCATTCCTTTGCTTGAAACCTTGCAATTATTTCCCATCTCATTTAGGATAAACCCCCAATTCCTCAAGTTTTATTCAATAGAAATATGATGTTAGTACTCATCATCAAATATTACATGAATCTCCAGTCCCACCAATTCTGCTTGTTTGTGTCTTCCACTCTACTTGCTCATGTCATATGCATCTGTGTGTGTCTCGTCTCAGTTTGCCTCTTTGTGTGATGTGTGTGTCTCTCTCTGTGTCATTGGGTTATTTTCTCTATTGCTGAGGCTTTCTTTCTATTACTCTTTCTTTGTTAAATAGTGTAAAGCTAAGTATCATTTTGTTTAATGACTAGAGTCTTTAAAACGGATAAAGTAATTTCTGTTACTCTCAAAAGAAAAAAAGGTTAAATGTTTGTTGTTAGTTTCTAAATGTGTGAGTCCCTGTTGTTTATTCCTTCTCCTGTGAGTCAGTGATCCTTGGCAACAAAAAGATGTCTGATCCCTCTAATCCAAGCATCACTGTTAAGGAAATATGAAGAATCTGTAGTTCTGCACTGTCCAATATGGTAACTATTAGCTTCATGTGGCTTTTTAACTGTAATTAAAATGAGATAAAGTTAAAACTTCAGATCCTTAGTTGTACTAAGTACATTTCAGTGGCCAGTAGTTGTGCTAGCTACATTTCAGTGCTTAATAGCCACATGTGGCCATTGGCTACTGTATCAGACAGTACTCTGAGAACATTTCCATCAATGCAGAAACTTCTGTTGGACAGCACTGCTACAGTACATTATATGTGCTGGTATATTTTATGTATACCATTTGTGAGTGACTATTATACTTGTTAACCAAAAATTTTATTAAAATTTTTAATTTTTGTTAAAAACAACAACAAAAACATCAAAAAAAATTGTGTGAACTTACACCACATGCTTCTGGTAACTGATCTTTTATCAACGAAGGGGCACATGAAATGGAAATTTTTTTTTTTTTTTTACAAAGAACAAGATACTCATTGTGTATATTGGGTCACAAAGCAATCAGTCACATTTGTTTAAAAAGCTAAAAGTGCTTTTCGTTTTTATTTCAGATGATCCTGTACATGCAGCTCCAACCACTTCTACGCGTGTGTTTTATATCAGTGTAGGGGTTTGTTGTGCGGTTATATTTCTTGTAGCAATAATATTAGCTGTTTTGCACCTTCATAGTATGAAAAGGATTGAACTGGATGACAGGTATTGTACATGTTTTGGGAAAGGAAAAAAATAAAAGGAGTTATTTGCATATGTGTGAGAGCCCACATACATACTGGTTCAGGGGAAGGAGGGAGGATGATCGAGCCCTAGCCAAAGGGAAAATAAGATGACCTAATCGCTGTCTTTGTGTTTCTCTGATTTTATTTTTATTTTTTAAAATTTGTGATGTCAGGAATTACACTTTTTTAGTTGTAGGGAAGAAGTGGAGATCAGGTATATTTTTTCCATCCCCTTTGACAGGACTTTACTTCAGATTGTTATTACCTTTTAAAAATTGCCTTGTTTCTTCTAGTTCCTCCCTCATCCATCCATTCATCCATCCATCCATCCATTCATTGATCTAGTAAACATTTACTGAGCACCTGCTATGCTTTAACCCATTGGTTCTCAGCTTGGTTACACATTAGAGTCATGGGGAAGCTTTTAAAACGTAGCATTACTTGGATCCACGTTCCAGAGATTCTGATGTAATTGGTTTAGGGTAGTGTTTGGGCGTCAATATTTTTCTTAAAGCTTCCTGGATGATTCTGATATATAGCCAGTTTGAGATACACTGGGTTAGATATTATGCTGGGAACATGAAAATTAATGGTATACTTCATGATGTCAAAGATTTAATCTTTGACATTAACCCATAATTATAAAAGTGTGTAAATTTGATGACTGTGATATTTGTAGGATAGTGTAGGAATACAGGAGGTGGCTTGTCCTAGCCTGGGTGAGTCAGAGATGACAAGGAGGAGGACATTATACTCAGGATGGGGTGAGAGGTAAAGATGGAATGATATGTTTATTTTCACAACACACAATTCTTGCTTCCCTCCTCACTAATTCCCAGTTGCTGACTGAAGACATTCCCAGCTTTATGACTTGACTTTCAAAGCCCTCTTTTATGTGGGGTGTATCCCCCATACTCTTTGAACCTTTTCTCCCCTTCTTACTCCCTTGTGCTCCCGTCAAATGATCTCTTCTTCCTCATTTTTGTCTTACATATTGCCCTTCAGGACTTTTGTTCATGCATTCCTTTTGTCCACAGGGCTCCCTGCATTTTCCACCAGTCCAAACCTTGTCCATTCTTCAAATTCTAGCTCCATTGCCATGTCTTTCATGAAGTCTTTTCTAAGCCTCCCAGCCATCCTTTTCTTTCTCCTCTGTCTCTTTCTTTTTGGTATCAACTATTATACTTTTTATTTCTATAATTTTTTGGGTAGTTGTATTAGCCCTACTTCTAGAATGTAAGCTCTTTTCCATTTGCGGAGCTGTGTGTCTTACTCCTTGCTGAATCCCCATCCTAACACAGTGTCATACCTACTGCAGTTAAGCATATTTGTGGTATCAACAAGAACATGAGTGGGTAGGGAGCTGGTTGGATTCAGTATCTGCTCCTAAGTACTCTCTGTTCCCACTGTTTTACTTTCCTAAGAGAAAGAAGAGATGAGGAATAAGAATGAGAGGGGAAGTTTGTGAGTGATGTGTTTTACAATAGATTTTGTATACATGGTGGTGTTGAAGTTAGATTTAGATTTTACAGAGGAAGAAACAGCATTTGAAAGCAATTGAAGAGAAAAAGAGGTAGCAGGAACATTTTGATAGGACTTTGAGAGAGAATGTAAGTAGAGGGGTCACTGAAAGCATGGCATTTAGAAATCAGTCTTGATATCCAAAGAAAGTTGTATTTTCCTTGAATGCTTGCATGTGTGCTAGAGCCGTGGACCCATGTGGGCCAGAGTTGTGCAAGAACCTTCTGATTCCATGGGACATATGCCTCTGCTTGCTGAAATAATTAGTTATCGCCCATGAAAAGTACTCTGTACTTTTCAGGCAAAAATTTCCAGACTTCACCTGAATAAAAGCAGCTTATATTATCACTTGTTTTCAGAGCATAGCCTAGTGGGTGAGAGCATGAACTCTGGAGCCAGATCATCTCTGTTTGAAGGGTGGCTGTTTTACTTTCTAATTTTATGGCCTAGGTAGAGTAAGTTATATAGCCTGTCTGTCTCAATTTTTCTCCTCTATAAAGCAGAGATATACACCTAGTAGGTGTGTTGTGAAATAATACTGTAAGCTCTTAAAACATAGCCCTACTCATAGTAAGTGCCATTTTTATGATTTTTGTTTTCAAAAACAAAAATAGTAGTATGATAGTAGCGATGAAGAAATTTCTTCTTCAGTTCTTTTTTATCCTACTAGCAGTTATTGATTACCTTCCAGGCAAGTTAACCATGGTAACCAGAGAAGTTCCCATCCATTAATAGAATAGCATTTAAGAGACATCTGCTACTTCTCTCTCTTCATAGGGGCCATTGAGATAACAACAGTGACCACCATTCTACTGAGGGTTTTCTGTTCACCAGTACTGTACCAGGCACTTTACGTGCATTATTTTAATGTTCACAGCCACCTATGGGTGTGATACTTACTGTCCTTGTTTTAAAGATGAAGAAACAGGCTTGAAGAGATTAAATGGCTTCCAGGATTGTACTTTAGGACCAGAGCAGAGCAGGAGGAACTCATTATTGTAATAGCTATATTGTAATAAATCACTATTTTAATAGTATAAAGCATTTGCTATGTGCCAGGCACTGTTAATGCATGGCTTTACATTCATTACATTTATTAACTCCATTATTCCCCATAACAGCCCTGTGAGGTCTGATGGAACCCATGGCTCCATGGAATTCCTTAGAAGGGGTGGGTAGAGAGTTCTTCCATTCTAGGCACTCAGGAGCCAGAGTCTTGTTATTATATACAGCTCTTCTTTAGAAATAGAGAATAAAATTGCCTGATATAGGCTCATGCCAGGGCAGTTGGAGCCCATGTGTGTGGCTTTCCCTCTCCCAACACTGCAGATTGATCTTTTCATTCTCTATGTTATGCCAAGTGAGTCTATCCTGGAGAGGCAGAGCTTCTCTTTACATTCACCCTGAAGTCCTTCTGCAGAGGGGTTGGTCTGCAGCATGTCCACACTGTAGTCTTTCCCTGTTAGTTTGTGACTATGGGAAAATTTATTCCTCTTTTGTGGAAGGCCTAAATTTGTATTCTGGCAGTATCTTTATTTTCATCTTCTGGTTTCCATTATCTCTACCACCCTACCACTCCTGCCATTACTGATGACAAGGTCTCCCTTTATTTCTCCTTATTTTGTTGTATATCCAATGCCTAATGGAGTATCTGATACGTAGTTATATACTTAGTAACTATTTGTTGAATGAAGAATGAATAGAGGGAGGCAAAAAACCATTTTGTTATACTAGTACTTCTTTACCTTTTTCAATATGTATCAGCAGCTCATGTCAGAAGCAACCATTCTGTCTGGTTTATGTCTTTCTGTTCCAGGGAAACATGGTTTTCTCTGCTCATTGACTCTGTAAGTGTTTATTGAGCTCTTGCTGGGGTTCCGTTGGGCCCACCTAGGGCTTTCTGTGCCAGGCACTGGCTTAAGTGGCTGGGGAGGGAGGAGTGCACAAACAGGTACTCTTCCTGCCCTCATAGAGTTAATAGTCTGCTTAGGTGAGACAGACATTAAACAAGAAGTCTCTGCTAGAATGTAGGCTTCACAAAGGTGGGGTTGTCTATTGTGTTCTATTTGTTTATTGTGTTCATTGCTATATCTCTAGCACCCAGCACAGTACCTGTCATGTAGTAGACACTTAATAAATAGTTGTTGAATGAATGAATGAATGAATGAGTGAATGAATGAATAAATGAGTTACACAGAAAAATAGAAAAGTACAAATTGTAATAATTATTTTGAAGGAAAATTAAGATCTTTGCCCAAAGTCCTAATTTCATTCTAAAGCAGGGTTAATAGCTCCATAACAAATCTTACTTGCTCATGAAAATCAAATGAGATTATTTATTTATACTGATTTTAAACTATTAAGTGCTAGCAAATATACATTTTAATCTCATTTCCATCACCTGAGATTGAGCTATGTAGGTATTGACTTTAATAAATGTCACGGGTAGGTCCCTGACTACTCCTTGCTTCTCTCATAATGTCTTAGGTTCCAAATTTTATTCTGACCACTTAGCATAGTGCTTTGCTTATTGTAGGGACCCATTTAATATCTGTAGAAGGAATGAAAAATTAACATAGATGTCCCCATAAAACCTTTAACTGTGTGCCCACGTTTTCAGAAATTCTGAGGTGGTACAGGAGTGCCACCTACTGTTCAGTTAATGGACAGAAATAGAGACTGCATTTATTCAACCATCAGCGATGTTGGTTGCAGGTGATATTAAACAGTGCTTTTAGGTGGGGTGTGTTGGCTCACTCCTATAATCCCAGCACTTTGAGAGGCCGAGGTGGGAGGATTGCTTGAGGCCAGGAATTTGAGATAAGCCTGGACAACATAGCAAGACCCTATCTCTATTGCCCACCCCCCACCCCCAATAGTGCTTTCACATGTATCATACAATTTGAGCCTTACAAAAGTCCTGTGAGGGAGGCTTTTCTTAATCTCATTTTATAGATAAGTAAACTTTATTTCCTCCCTTTTTGAGGATGGTAATGCTTCTCTTCCTTCCCCATTATTGAATTCTGGACTTTTAACAATTTTGATTTTTGATCTAATCCTTGTGTAGTACACAGAATTGCAAAAACAGAAGCCCTATAGTTTCTTATTCTAAGGATTGGTGAAGCATAATATTAATAATAATAAGACTAATCAGTAATAATAATGTTTTTTTTGAGACAGTATCTCTCACTCTGTCACCCAGGCTAGAGTGTAGCAGTGCAATCATAGCTCACTGTAACCTCAAATTCCTGGGCTCAAGCAATCCACCTGGCTCAGCCTACCTGAGTAACTGGGACTACAGGTGCTTACCACCATGCCCAGCTAATTTTTTTTTATTTTTTGTAGAGACGGGGTCTTGCTATTGCCCAGGCTGACCTCAAACTCCTGGCCTCAAGTGATCCTCCTGCCTCTGCCTCTCAAAGTGCTAGGATTACAGGCATTATTAGCCAGTAATAATAATTTATAAGTATATGTTTGAGGGCCAGATGCTATCCTAAATGCTTTACTTATGTATTTTTCACAAAATCTCATTAGTAATCTTATCGGGGTAGAATTATGCTCATTCTATCATGAGAATTTTGAGGCTCCAGAAGGATTAGTTTGTCTTAGGTCATACAGCTAGTAACTGGTGATGCTGGCCATTCTCATTTCAGAGTTTATGCTCTCCATTTCTTTATTGACCCGTACCTACTACACATATAAGCTCATACAGGTGAGCTCTTGAATAACTCCAGCCTAAAAAGCTCTTCTTGAACTCTGACCAGATGATAGCCTGATGAATCTTACTATATTCTCTTTGAGTTGCAGAGTATCTTCAGCAAAGTTGCTGAGGAAACAGGGCTGACTGTAGCGTCACAGGAAGAAGTAGATAACCTAAAATGATGAGCATCTTAAGGGAAGGCATACAGAGGAGCATTTCATTAGGCAAACATGTATCTTAAGATACGTGGTTGTACTGAGCAGAATGGCTTGCATATAAGTACTCTCCAAATGTTTATTGCAGAACATTCTTATCATAATTTTTGCTATGACTTTTTCAGAAGTGTTTTAGTTATAATAGCAGATAATAGATTGTATTATTATTATTTTTTCTTTTTGTTTCTTTCATGTTGTATTTTTAAAGGGGAAGGTAGATTGTATTATTAGTGATTAAAAAGGCTACACGGGGACTTAACAGTACTCATTGCCTGGATATCATATATTTATATTTTTCAAATATTTGTATGGGCTCTTAATATTGATAAAATACAAATTCATGTGTAAGTGTTGTAGATTACATAGCAGCCTTTTGTCATTATGTTTTTTTTTTTTAACATAATAAAAAATGCTGTGTTGCTCAGGCTGGCCTGGAACTCTGGGGCTCAAGCGATTCTCCTGCTTCAGCCTCCTGAGTAGCTGGGACTACAGGCACACACCACCATGCAAGGCTTCATTATGTATTTTTTGAATCACCAGTTTTTGAAAATACAGAACTATCATGTGAAGAATAGGCAGTTAGAAGATTTTGCATATTAAGGAAAGTTGGAACTTCTGATTGGGCACTACTGATTCTGTAGCTAAGAGAGGCATGGAGGGCCCATTTTGCCATATGTTTTCACCTTCATGATGAATTTCTATCTTTCACTTCTCCACTACTGCAAAATTACAAGATCTGAGGCAATAAGACAGAATGTGCCCAAGAGTGATCTGAGACAAGGTTGCTACCAGATGAAAAGACAAAAGTACATGTTTAAAAAGCAATAATTTTAATAATCTTGAGCATAGGGCTAGCAACTATTTGACACTACTATCTTCTGAGCTCCTGTATTAGAGAATATGATGTAATGTGATGTTTAAGGTACTAGTTATTTCTGAGAAGTTCCATAAATTCTAGAAAGTGGGGGTTGAGGGAGTAGAAGAAGCAAAAATGTGTATGATTAAACAAATTTGAACCAAATATGATACTCCTTCCCAAGATTTGGGCAAGTTGGCACATTTGATTTGGTTTGATATTCCCCTATCTGTAGGGCATTTAATTTGGGGCCATCTTAAAAGAGAACTGTTTCTCTACTTCTTTTCTAAAAAGCAATCTAATTGAATGATGTGAGCTCTTTTTTTGGGAGATGATCCATATTCTCATGTGAGGTTTAGGACCATTATCTGAGATGTCTGAAGATTAGTACCTACATTTCTGAGTAATTTTGGTCAGATGAACCTGTTTAGTGATTTTGGAGATAGAAATGGAACATTGTAATGGAGATATATGCATTATTGTGATCTCCATCAAAATTTTAGGCTGGTTATAATGGCTACATGCATTTTGTATGTTTAGAAAAACGAAATTTCTCATTGAAGCTGACTTGTCAAATATTTCTCTCTTGAAAATTGTTTGCAGCATCAGTGCCAGCAGTAGTTCACAAGGGCTGTCTCAGCCATCCACCCAGACAACTCAGTATCTGAGAGCTGACACACCCAACAATGCAACTCCTATCACCAGTAAGAGTTAATTTAATTCTAAAGCCAATTTACTAAAGTTGTCTATGCCTTTTTGCCAGTGTTCCTGCATGGTTAGTGTACTTGTAGGACATGTTGTATAAATAGTATATAAAATATGCAAAATTAGGCATGATCTTCAACTTTTGCTTTCTAGAGCATTGAATGCAACATTCTAAAATTGGGGTATTAAAAATAAAATTTAAGTTTAATTGCTAAAATTAGTTTTGCTTTGGGGAGATTTCCATAGCCTAGTTATATTAAAAGGGCTACTAAATCCACTTCTGTAGAAATTTAGAAGGAAGAATTTTCAGGTAGTTATATGAAATAAGCCATTAAGCTGTATAGAGACAGAGACTTTGGATTTTAGTGAATTGTTTGATGGTCTTGATGGGCCATGGTAAAGACTTTACATTGTCTTCTAATCATAATAGGAAGTTAGCTACCATTGGAGAGTTGAGAGCATCAGAACTGCTTTCCTTCCTTTGGCTGGTGTTTACTCTTGAGTAAAACAAGATTAAAAATACCTGTCCTCTTCCCAGTGTCCTGTTGTGTTGTGCTCTTTCAATACTGTTTCCCATTAAAAAGAACCAGGATTTTTTTAAGAAATGACTGATTTCAGGTCTCAGTCATGGAATGAATGAGATAAGCCTGGGGCATGTCAGGTATCAAGGAAACTGCTAAAGACTTGAAGAGCTCCCACTGGCAAAAGATGAGACCATTTGAGCATCAAAAAGAATAATGGCTATTATATAATTGATTGAAATATAAAGTATAAAAATCTACAAATAGTGATACTTTTTTAAAAACAATATTCATTATAAGAGGTAACTAAGGCTCCAGTAATGCCTTACTCTAACAACTGTATTTCAGGGTAACCGGATAGTGCTGGTTTATGAGGGAAAATGTTTCTTTATAGGAGATTCCCAGCTAATAAGTATGTAAGTAATCACAGAATTAGAAAATCACATTTGCAAGCCCTAATGAAATAACCATAAGAACAAAGGGAAATAGGGAACTTTACCGTTGAGAGTTCAGGCTGTTACCACCTGAATCCACTAATGAAACTTAGCAATACTAAAAATTGGGTAACTAGATATTTTGTACTCTAAGATACTCCAGCTATGGAGTATTCTTGACTTCCCCTATACCACCCCTGAAAAGTTAACCTGGATTTAATCGAGGCTGTAGAACTGAATTGTAGTTTACAGGAAATACAGGGGTAGAGGAACAAGTTAAATGCTACTTGAGAAAGTAGATGCCAGACATTATTCAGAATAACTGACCCAGTTTCTTCAATAAGACAGTGGCAAGAAAAAGGGAGAGGGGAGGAGGCATTCTAGATTAAAGGAAATTTAAGAGAAATTGCAATAGCAGCTACCATCACCACCAATGAAAGAGGGAAATATATGCTTTTCAGGAATTACAGTGATAGGTGCGAAAGTGAAGAGGCTCATCATTGCTCTTAGTGTTTAGGTGTTAGGCTTTGCTTATTAGAATTGATTATTGTTGTATGACCTTAAAGAGGAAGATAATTCAATTGTATATGCTAAAAATACTTTCTTAAGAAAAGTGAATAGAAAAAATTTATTTTTGAAAAATTTTAGTTGCTAACAATAAGAAATTTACTTGTTTTTAATTGTGGACATTACCTCTAGGAGATAGGTAATTCATTTATTATGTGTGCTAAAAACAAAATACTTCTTAAAAAGGTCAATACAAATACATTTGTTTATAAATTAAAAAATGAGGCCGGGCGCGGTGGCTCACGCCTGTAATCCTAGCTCTGGGAGGCCGAGGCGGGTGGATCGCTCGAGGTCAGGAGTTCGAGACCAGCCTGAGCAAGAGTGAGACCCTGTCTCTACTAAAAATAGAAAGAAATTATCTGGCCAACTAAAAATATATATACAAAAAAAATTAGCCGGGCATGGTGGCTCATGCCTGTAGTCCCAGCTACTCGGGAGGCTGAGGCAGTAGGATCGCTTAAGCCCAGGAGTCTGAGGTTGCTGTGAGCTAGGCTGATGCCACGGCACTCACTCTAGCCCGGGCAACAAAGTGAGACTCTGTCTCAAAAAAAAAAAAAAAAAAAAAAAAAAAAATGAAAAAGGAGCAGAAAAATATTTGAAGACACAATAGCCAAGAATTTTTTTTAAGATAATAGAACACAACAGACCACAGATCCAAGAAACTCAGAGAACTCCAGGAAGGATTAAATACGTACAAACACTCGCATATAATTACACACCTAAGCATATCACAGTGAAACTGCTGATCGGTGGTTTCAGATGTTGTCAGCCTACATCTGTTATAAAGTTGCCCAAAGCCTTTCTTGTAGTTCTTCTGGCAACCATTGATGATCATTGCATAAGTCTACTGATTTTTTAGGCAGCCCCCACCCCCCCACCAATCTACCAAAGCTAATAAATCATTTACAGGTAATATTCCAATTTTTGCTTGCTAACACTGAATTTTCCTTTTATTCTAACATTTTTGTTTCTTGGAGTGAAAACTTAAATTTGTGGCTATATATTTTATTTTTGCTGTCATTATATTAAGAATGAATGGGAATTTAACAATCTGAATCTCACAAGGATATCACTAGGCTATGGGAATACCATAATAATTAAACTGATCATGTATTATTAATATGCCAGAAAAGATATTTGTTCGAACATCTCTTTATTTGAAAAGTTCTTTTATTAGGAGACTGTATTAGTAACTCTTTTGAAAGAAAAGCTGTCCATAGGAGGGATTAAATTAAATTCTGTGAATCAAAGCTTATTTCATTTGGCTGAAAGACAATTGAAGTGGTGGTGATTATAATATTTTTAGAGTTTTTTGTTGTAATTCTGCATTTTAACATTTTGGGGGTAGTACTATGGTAGGTGGGAAAGCATTTCTTTACTAAATTAGTGTGGCCTTCATAAGTAATTCTCCCAGTTCATGTATATGCCTATTTTCTTTTATGATTCTTATGTTTATTCATTCTTTTTATGATTCTTACATTTATTCTTGTGACTGTTTTGAGGTTCTGACTGAACTGGTTGACCCCAATACCATAATAAGGGTATTTATATTGCTTGGTTTGGCTTTGTTGGCTCCTCAGGTTATCCTACCTTGCGGATAGAGAAGAACGACCTGAGAAGTGTCACTCTTTTGGAGGCCAAAGCCAAGGTGAAGGATATAGCAATATCCAGGGAGAGGATAACTCTAAAAGATGTACTCCAAGAAGGTATTTATTATCTCAGAATCAGTTTTGTAAGTAAGAATTAATGTTACCACTACAAACATTTTTTTCAAATAATTTAAAAAATTTCATCTCATTTTGTGTCTCAGATATGGATAGAAAGCAGTGTATAGTTTATTTCTTTTATAAAAATGATTTTCATTTTTCCTTTCTTTAGACTTTAAAATGCCTTATACAGCTTTGGTGTACTTCTTGATTTTCAAACATATCAAAGCATATGTATTAGTGTTCGTTACTTTATTTAAGGTATATTTTCTGTTCTTATTTAAAGTGATCACTCCATAGCAGATCTCTTTGAAATATTCTAAGTGGTTTACTCTTGACAGATAACATGAGGGTTCTAGCAGAAGGAACATGCATGGGCTTTGGAGTTAGACCCTAGTTCCAGTCCCACAAAGTATTACTTGTGTGACCTTAGAGAAATCATTTAATGTCTTTGATCTCCAGTTTCCTCTTCTTTAAATTTAGACTGCATTATTAACTCTTATTAGACTAGTTATGAAGATTAGATGAAATGATGTACAATCAGTGAACTAACATATAGTAGCATTTGATAGATATTGGTATCCTTCCCTTCTCTTCTTACTGGTCTTTACTTTCTATTTTGAGTTTTAGAGTAGTGATTAGGGAGATGCTAAAAGAAGAGGACAGAAATTAATAAAAAATACTGCATATAGCTCTTCAAATTGTTAAATAGTTACTTTTTTACCCCTGCTATGATTTGGTTTGGAATATTGTGGATGCACATGAGTCTTTTTGTGTTCATGTTGGCTGGGATACCGAAAAGTTATTCATAGCTAAGTCAGGTACTTAAACTACCTCTAATGATAAATGTTAATTAATGGAAGTAGATTTTTTGGTCTGTTTTTCAGTGTAGGAATGCCACTTGTTATGGTTGTATATTTTCTTTTTTTGTTATTTTTTTCCTCTTCCCTCCTAGGTTATATATTTTCTAAGCATAACTAGTTTTTAGATCTGTTTGCAGTCTGAAGAGAGTAAGTAGACCAGGAAGCATTTCCTAGAGAATCGAATGGGAGACCAATGAATAATGTTATATTTGCAGTTTCTTTTGGTCTCTAAATGGGATAGAATAAGTAATCTATTGTGGTGGTATAATTTGAGGAAAAGAGGAAATTCTGAACTAGGTAGAGTTTTTTTTGTTTTTGTTTTTGTTTCTTATATTTTCAAATGGTTTATTTTAAAGTTCTGTTGATTTCAGAAAAGAAAACATTGTAGCTAATTACAATTTTAAAAAGTGACCAGGTTCACTGGAAATCTGATAAATGCAAATCAAATAATAGTTACATGATTGCGAAAAATTAAAAAGATAGATAACATCCAGGCTGACAGGGATATGGAGGGGCAAGGTCTCTTACACATTGCTGGTAGGAATTGCTATAACCTTGTGGTAAAGTAATGTATGTATAGCTGTACTTTTGTGTATGTTCCCCATACCCATAATTGTTTTGTTTTTGAAGATATGTAAATCCATGTTTGGGAATAGTATTTTAAAATGGCACTAAGGCAGTGGGAAGAGAAGACAGAGGAGCTTTTGAAGTCCTGCTGTGGGAGAGAGTGAAGAAGCTCAGTCAAGCAAGGTCACCTTGAGTGAGTGAGGACAGAAGGGAAGACTTTTGTAAGGAAGGGACTGACAGGTCAGGATGCTCGAGAGTGTTTGAAGGGATTTACTCTGCTCTAATCAAGGTGTCTTAAATAAAGATTATCCAGAGTTTTTCCTGCCTTGAGCATCCAAGTTACTCTCTATCTCTGGCCACAGTGAGACTTAATAGATGGGCAGTAACAACTTCAGCTCAGAGTGAGAGACATTAGAGCAAGCCTCTTTGTGTGCATGGTATCTGCCGCAAAGTGAAACTATTTGCAAGTTTGTCTTTTAGATTGGTGATAGAAGGAAAGTAGAAAATTTTACAATGAGAAAGTAAAATGAGATTAAGTTTTGATGATCATCTCCTCATTAGGGAGCTTTTTATTAGCAATTCCAAAATAATTGCTAATAAGATCTGGGTGGATTTTCATAGTTCATTTTTAACTACTCCTCCCCCCACCAAAGGTCATAACTAACTTCTCTTCTTACTGTAAAGGTTTTAGAATTGATTCTTAAATATTTTAGCAGTGACCCTAGAGGCTAAGTGGCTTTTCTAAGACCCTCTAAGTAGTAAGTGGTAGAAGGATTAGAACCCAGGACTGTCTGTCTCGATCTAAGATTTGCACCCTTGGGCCTGTCACTGAAGCTACTTTTTAAAGCTCTGCAACAGGGAGGAGAGACCACTTTTCTCTTCTTGTCATTGCTCTGAGGCTAGGCATAGAAACTCATAAATGACACTATAGATACCCCCATTACTGAGCTCCTGGCTATATCATTAGTTTTTTTAGGATAATTCAGAAAAATTCTCATATGCTTAGTTTAGATATGATGTTTCTGAAGGCAAGAAAGAGGTTTAATAGTTATAAAGAACTTTAACAGTCATTAAAAACCAGAGATTTTGGGTTCATTTGCCTTGGGACTAGAACATAATGATGTTGATCACGTGTGCCCTCATTATGTTTGTTTAGGTTACATTGTGCCAGGAAGTTTTGCACTATAATTTTATTAAGGTTATTGTATGATCTCATTAATTATTCCTTTTCTTTTAGGTACTTTTGGGCGTATTTTCCATGGAGTTTTAGTAGATGAAAAAGATCCAAATAAGGAAAAGCAAGCATTTGTAAAAACAGTTAAAGGTAAGATTTTTTTCCATACTATTTCCATAATATTTTCCTGTCTTACATGGCTCATGCCAGTAAAATTCTGTGTCTGTTTCTGAGTGTGTGCTGGACTTTTTAAATCAGCCCATGTTAATTAAGCTCATATGAGGCTAACTTTTAGGATATTTGGTTCTCATGAGGTATAAAAAAATGGAAGTCTGATAAATTAAGACATTAAACATTTATTAGATATTACTCAGGCTTCTAGTCAAACTGTATCCACTTGACTTCATTGTTGCTATATCTTACGTTGTGTTTTTCCTAGGTTAAAATCCTTTGGTACTATCTCTTTTCCCCCCTTAGAAAACATCATTAGTTTTTCTTTCCCAATACTGAAGACTATGAAGAAAAATTTAAATGACTCTCAGACCCATCGTACCTTATGTAGAGCCATTGTTTACCTTTTACCCTCCCTCCTCCTTTTTTCTCTTATATAAGTGTGTGTGTGCATGTGTGTCTGTTTTGTGTCGGTGCTTCTTGGTACTCTTGTGCAGGTACAGCGATAATTGGAATTGCTGGCCTAAGGGGTGTGTACACTTAAAATTTTGACAGATATTGTTAGATTGTTCGCTGAAATACAGCACTGGTTTATATTTTCATGAACAGAATTACGTATTTTCTTCTTTGGGGCCATTTTTTAAAATGTGATGCCTAATTTTTCATTTATTGATTTATATAAATTATTTAATTGTAGATTCTCTATCAGAATACTACAATATTATTTATATAGGTGTATTACTTATTCCCTAAAACTGATAAATTAGTGAGACTTTTTACAATTTCAGAATTTTTATTACTTGTAACTAATCCTTATAAACGCTTAAGTAATTCTCAGTTAAGTCTTTTATTTGCTCATTTTGAAAAAAAGAAAAATGTGGTAAATTATAGGGTGCTTAATGTCTGTCAGTGTCTGATAGAGGTTGAGATGACAAGATAATTTCTGAAAAAAATTTGCACTTTGCAGAAATTGAGGGGAAAATTAAATTTTAAATAGAAGGTGATAAAATGTTATAAAGTTTACAAAGTTAATTTATAAGAACTGTTTCTAAATTTACTTAAAGGAATATCTAGAAAGTATGAAGGGTTTATATTTATTTTTTCCTAAAAAGTTGGGTTGTACCAATCTAACAAAAAAATCTCTGGAAATTATTGATAATTGCTTTTAATTTAGCAAAATTGCTTATTTAAGGCTGCTACAAATATACATGCCCATATACACACCCTTTTTAGCTTTTCTAAACAAGTGGTTTAACTTACTATATCATTCAGTATTTATTTTATCCACCCAGCCCTCAAAACACTTTTAAAGATTAGTGTTTGTTAGGTCCTAGTAGAGGTTTTCTGACTAGTTTTGAAGGATAGTTTACATATTACTTCTTGTAAATGTAAAATTTTGAACCATAGGTTGATTAAAACCAACTGCCTTTTTTTACTCTTTCCTTATTTTTAAAAGGAAACATTTCTCCTTAATTCTAGTATTTCTTCTGGGGTTTTAAAATATTCTATAGACTGTTTCGAACTAGGATATTGTTAATTTGTTCTGAATAAATCTTGAATTAACAAAAAATTTCATGTAGTATTGGGTTGATGTAGGGTTGGAAGAGAGCAGAAAGGAAATAATAGTAATAAAACACAATGTGGGTAGTACCAGGCCTGTTTTAAAAAAGATAAGATTTCGCTTTCCATATATACTTGAATTGTGGTCACTTGGTTGTTTCTGTGCCTTACCACTGTAATTATCATGTTCTCTCTAAGCTGGATGGAAATAAGAGAAAGCACAGTGAGTCCTTAGCCAAGATATGGTCATGGTTTGCATGGGTGACAGAGAGGAAGTACAGTGACTGGGTGCCTGAAAATTGTTAGATAGATCCACGTGATTGACTTATCTCTGAGATACTCTTTTGGAATGTTATTTTTATTTTTTTAGTTGTAGCTATATAGAGCTGACAAAGTTCTTCCACAAATCTGAACGCTTTGTTACATGTTATACAATTAGAAGTGCACTGTAAAATACAAAAAATAAGGTTTTCTCAGAGCACTGACCTTTGCCTTTAGGCAAAAGCAGGAAATTGGGAGTTTGGCTTTTTAAAAAATTCATAATTTTGTTCAGAGACTTAATGGGTCTTCCAATGTAAATTTCCAGAGATTGAAATTAGAAACCTGAATCTTAATAAATATTGTGCAATTGAATTCCATAAAACAAATGGATCAGTGCGGGGTTTTGGGTATTAAGTTCTTATTTTCTTTTATAGCTACTAAATTTTTGTAATTTTAGAAATAAGCAAATTAAAAACATCATTTTGTATTTCCTTGTAACTTTTAGAATGCATTTAATAGTACCATTTTCGAATGTATACATCTTGAAGATAGACCTTTCATTATTTAAAATTAAAAGACTAGGACTAGATTGGGAAAAGAATTCAGGAAAATAAGGGTTTTTTTTTACTAAATGGATAAAGTTTTTTTTCTCCAATTGAAAGTTTTTTTAGATCATCATCTAGTTCTAGTGTCCTTTGCTTAATAGAACATGCTTATCAAAATTAAGAATTTGAAAAAAAGTATGTATAAAATGACACATCCTGAAATTACCTTTTGTACTTGGGTCTCCTTACCAGTTGAGGGGAAGGTAAACTCTAACTGGGTAAGAACTCCAACCATTACTTAACAGTTTTTAACCTAAAAAGACTCTACCAGTCCCCAGTAGTCTTGGCCATAATTTCATTAGAGATTATTTAGGTTCTAGAAAGAGTAATAAAGGCACATTCTGTCATTTACTAAATGATCCCAAATTTTAAGCAATTTTTAGACACCTACAGTTTATTCCAACAGACATTGGTATGAAGCACCTCTTCCAAAGAAATACCAAGTGTTTCAAGACTTTGGCTTTTTATCTACTCATTTTACATTCCTGTAAAAGTCTTAACTAAGAGAAGTTGTCTGGAAAGGGAGCACTACTAGCGAGTAATGGGAGAGAGAATGAGGCAGAGAATGACATTCCAATGGGTAGACTTGGAAGTAAATGAAATTTGAGATCTTTCAGTTTTGACAGCTCCACTTTTAAGGACCAAATGTGACAATCATAGTGCCTGAGTTCAATGGACTGGTTTTATTGTTGGTTCAACATTTAACTAGGTTGGTTCAACATTTAACAATATAAATTGTTTTTATTGTTGACGTAAAAATTAGTTATTGGTTTCCTTAAAAGGGTTTTAAATGATTCACTATACTCTTATGTTTGTTTTTGATATTTAAAAATTCAAACTTGTTTCCATTTTATGATGGAAATATAGTATTCACTTAATGGAAATGTGAGAATAATTAATTTTTATTATTAGTTAAAATAGCTGTATAAGTCAAAGATATCAGTCTAATTTCATCAGAAGTGCTTCATACCAAAGTTTTTGACCCATTTCAAACAGTGGAGAAATTCTTCTATATTATTAAGATAGAGGTCCCTATAAGATGAGGAATCCTTGTGGATCTGCACAAATATTTGATGGCTTAAAAATTATTTTAGAGTACAGAGTACAGAGTAAAGATAAATTGCATTATCATGTTTTGTTTCAAGAACATTGACCTAAAAGTCCATCTTAGTTCTGTTTTGTTACTTTGAACCAAAACAAAAATAAACATAAAATGTAATAATATCCTAATTTGGGCTATCTATGAAAGTTAGCTTAATTTTCCACTATTTAATATTAGTTCTTTTTGTTTGTTTTTAACCACAAAGTGGTAAAAAGAAGAAAGCAATAAAATGGGCCATAATCTCCAATCGGAACTTCTGTAGTTGTATGTTTGTATGGTTAGGAAATGTAAATAGAACAGAAAGTACAAAATATAAATTCACTTATCTCTAAAAGTAACTGCCATATGTAAACAATTTATTATGATGCTGTCTATGAGTAAGAAAAAAATGCTCCCAAATATATCTAATTTTTCAAATAATTTTGTTCTTAAAACATAACTGATCATATAAACAGGTTACACTTTGTTTTTAGAATTTCATATATCTTAGAGATCTTCCTCTGTCGGTACATATAGACCAATCTCAGTTTTTAAAAGTAGCTGCATGGTATTCCAGTGTGCCAATTTAATTAGTTCTCTGTTGACAAATACTTTTGGTTTTGAGTTTTTTGCTATTACAATTGAACAGTGTTCTTGTTACATTATATATAGATGAGCTTTTGTGAATATGTCTGTAGTGTAGACTCTTAGCAATAGGCTTGATGATGCAGAGTGTATCTGCATTTTAAAATTTTGTTACATGTTGCTTCCCCCACCTATCCAAGGCGCTAATGGATGAGGCTGATTCCTCACATTCTTGCCTAAACTGGCCATTCTTGCCTAAACTGGCAGGCCTCTGGATTTTTTGTCTCTCAAACTGACAGTGGGTAGGATGATTTCGGGGGAGTGGAGAGATGGTATTTCCTAGTTTAATTTGCCTTTTCTTCTTTTTTTTTTTTTTTTTTTTGAGACAGCATCTCACTCTGTCACCTGGGCTACACTGCAGTATCACTGCAGCCTCCTGGGCTCATGCAATTCTCTTGCCTCAGCCTCCCAAGTAGCTAGGACTATAGGTGCATGCCACTATGCCCGGATAATTTTTCTATTTTTTTTGTAGAGATGGGGTCTTGCTTTTGCTCAGGGTGGTCTCCAACTTCTGGCCTCAAGCAGTCCTCCTGCCTTGGCCTCCCAGAGTGCTAGGATTACAGGCATGAGGCACCTTACCTGGCCTGCATTTCTTTACTTAGGAGGAAAGCTAAGAATTTTGTGATTTTATTGGTCATTTGTTTTGTTTTTTCTCAGTAAACTATATGTATGTATCATCTGCCTCATTTTTAGTATTTTTCCTTATTGACTTGTTGCAGATATTTTTCCAGTCTATTATTGCTTTTTCTACTTTGTTTACAGAACCTTACTGAATTTCTAATTTTTATGTAAAAATTTCTCAGAAAGTTAACCTATTTGATGAGACTTTTATCTACTGCAGTAGAACTTTAGGCTAGATCTATTTAGATTTTACTGTAACTTATGATGAAAATGTAGTCCAAGGTAATTATTTACTAATACCAGAAAATAGTAATGTCATATATGTAGTATTATTATTCAAGACAATTTCTTTTCTTTATATAGATCAAGCTTCTGAAATTCAGGTGACGATGATGCTCACTGAAAGCTGTAAGCTGCGAGGTCTTCATCACAGGTGAGAGGAGAAACCTCCAGCGTTTCAGTGTCAAGCATGCAACGCTTTAGATTTTTATTTAAAGAACATTGTATTGTGTTCTGAATTGAAATCTTTATGGAATAGCTTAATCTTTTTTTCTGAATATAAAAGTGAAATGCATGCTCATTACACAAAATTTACAAACACAATGAAGTATAAAAAACACTGTGTAAGCCCACATCTGGATAATCATAGCTAATCTTTCCAGAAATAGTTTATACATATTTATGTCCATATTTCCCTTAAAAAATAGGATGATGAAATACATGTTAAAAAGTGTTTGCTGTGGAATTTTTGAACATATAGAACACTAAAGACAAGAATAACAAACACCAATAAACCTACTTTCTAAATGCAGTGATAGTTAACGTTTTGTCATATTTGCTCTGTGTGTGTATGTGTATCCGTCATCTGTATCTAGAGATCTCTGTCTTTACATATATCCATATATTTGTATGTGGAAATATTTATAGTAAATTAGGCATCTCAACATTTTAGTGCATGTCCAGTATGTATTTTTTTAAAACGAAGACATTTTCCTATATAATCATAATACCATTATTATCTTTGACAAGGTTAATAACATGGTTCCCAACTTAACAAAATGATGTTCCAACTTTTCGTGTCAGTAACTATAAATCCATATTGCTGTTTTAAAAGGCTACACAGTATTTCATTGAAAGGATCCACCACATTTTATTTAACCAATTCCTTGTACATGATCAGTAAATCATAGTGTGATTTAAAAAAAATGCTTGTGCTATATGAAGAGATCTTTTTAAAGCTTTATATCCTATTCACAGAGCTATAACAAAAATTGAGAAGGGGCTTAAATATAACATAATATGTGGCAGTATCAATATTGGGCCAAAGTGTTTTTTTTTTTAAAGCACTATATAGAGTCAATATAATTTGCCTACTGAAAATTTGATATCATATGTTTATTTTTAAATTTTTTTAAAGTTTTACAAATGTTTTAAAAATTGAGATAGGGTGTTGCTCTGTTGCCCAGGCTGGAGTGCAGTGGCACGATCATTGCTCACTGCAACCTCAAATGCCTGGGCTCGGGAGATCCTCCCAAGTAGCTAGGATTATAGGCATGCACTACTATGCCTGGCTAATTTTTTAAAAAGTTTTTTTATAGAGTCGGGGTTGATATGTTGCCTAGGCTGGTCTTGACCTTCTGGCCTCAAGTGATCCTCATGCCTCAGCCTCCCAAAGTCCTGGGATTATAGGTATGAGCCACTGTACTCAGTCTGAACACATATGTTTAAAAATGAAACTGTGACCATCCCTGTTGGAAGGTGTTTATGGACTTCTGAAAAAATATATTTTAATTTCTGTGTACTTCAGGTAATTCCTTGAACTCTGCTAAAAAAATAAGTTGACTACATAGAGCTTTAGTATTGAATTTTTTTTATTATTTTTGGTTCATATTCAAAAGAATTTGACGGCCTAAAGAAAAGGCAGCTACAATAAGATCAATAAAATGATAATGAAAATGAAACTAAGTTTTTTGGCATTGTGGTGGTAGAGAAGAAAACAAATAAGCAAACAGTAAAGAGAGAAATATTTTTGCTGTGATTGAACATAAAACAGCTCTTAGCTTCTGGGTGAAAGAAACACTAAAAATTGATAAATCTCAGCAGAAGGGAAAGAAACAAAGTTGGAATATTGCAAATGTACTTTTTGGCTGTGTTAGGAGTATTTGATGTTGTTTTATGCTGATCCTAGGAGGAAAAGCCAAAATGTTTAATCCTGGTATATAATATTAATTTAGTATTTAGTACCTAGCCAATATTCTTACCCTGATGAAGTTCTGTACCTCTTGAACACAGAAGTGAGTGGCAGGGATAAATGTAGACAAAGCCAGGATTTTCCCAAGAAGCAATTTTATATTCACTGTAGTCCTAAAGATGTCTTGGCTGGAAATGTTCAGAACGAGCATTGGCAGCATTCTCATGCAGCATCAAGCTGTAAGGCTTTCCAACATCCTACCAGGATTTCCTTACTGAATGGAATGACATGACATACTGAATTGGGGTTATTTGATGCTAGACATTTAGTGATTGCAGAAAGTCTTATAAAGGTAGGTTATAGCTTGTCACAGTTAATTGTTCTTCCTGGCTATGAAGTGATAACCAGAATTCCTAGTTATAATGAACAAAACACATTGTCAGTGTGTAGAAAGTATATTATTCTTTCCATGCACTATAGCAGTTCATCCCATTTTTAAGGGGACCAGAGCCTACTACACATTTATTTTTGACTTCTGATGTCTGTAGTCTATTCATGGGCCATGTGTATGTACTTGTTTCTTCATTCTTTCATTCTAATTTATTAAGTACCCATTTTGCACTTGGAACTCTGTTAGGCACAAAGAATAAAAATGAAATTACCTTCAGAGATCATATAATAGAATTTATCAAGCAAATACAATACGCTCAGCAAGAAATGATACCTAGTTTCAGATTTTACCTTTTTAACTGGTTGTGGCATACAATTCAGCATGTTTGCTTCATGTTTCAACATTCCATGAATAAGGATTGTATGGGTATTGAAATACTTTAAAACATTTTGAAATCCCTTCATTTTACTCCTTTTTCCACTAGAATTTGTGAGAATAATTAATTTTTATTATAAGTTAAAATAGCTGTACAAATAAAGTATCAGTCTATTTTAATTTCATCGGAAGTGCTTCATATCAAAGTCGTAGAGCTACTTCTGCTTGTAGTTTGGCTCCTCCGTTGGCCCATGGATGCCTGATGGTGGCACTGCTGAGGCTGATTGCCTCATAGCTCTTCTGCAAGTGCACTCAGCAAGACTGAGGAGAGGCAGTGCTCATTGTCAAGCCTACAGAACCTACCCTTCCTCTGCCTTTTCTCCTCTACAGCACCTTCTTTGGCTCTTATCTACTCTTAGAGATCACAAACCTTCCTCTTTATCCTCCTTTTCTTTATAAAATGGGCAGAATGAAAAGCAGCTATTTATACTTTGAAACATTTTCATGAAATTTATTACCTTTACTAGTGGGTAATCCTCTGGCGGTGTAATAGAAGATTTGGCCTCATTCAGTCTTATTGTTCCTGGATAAAATACCTTTAACACTGCTAACTGAATTTCAGTCTTGAAGAAAGGAGCATAGAAATCATCTTTTTGGGGTTAAAGAGATTGGGCAGTTTTTGATATTCACCCTAAAATTATGTATGCCCAGGTTAATCCTGATTATAAACCTGCAATCATTTTAGTATTCATGGGAATTAGTGGAAAGGATGTTCTGTAGTCTCCCCTGTACTCAGCCTTGTTTCCTGGGGAAGGAATGTCCTATCCAATAGTACAGGGGAAAACACAAGGGTTTTGGAATCAGATGAAGATCCAAATTTTTTCTGCATTTACTTGCTTTTGTCCTTGGCAGGTTACCTAACCTTTCTTCCCTGGCATGGGTTTCCTTGCCTATAAAATGGGACTAATAATCACCATCACTCACAGAGAGATTGCCTCTTCCAGGTTTACTGATCCCTGAGTCCTCATTTTCCCAGCTTCTCAGGGTCAGTGCTTTCCTTGTTAGTAACTCCTGCAAACACGAGGGGGAGCCCACAGCTTTGCCACTCGTGCAGTGGTGGTCATGACATAATTTTATAACTGTGGCTTAAAAAGTGTTACATGTTCAATTCAGACAATTTTTAGGAAATACAGAAAAGCAAGGTGGAAATTTCTATACTCCCACAACTCAAAGACAACTCTTAACTATTGCCATATTTCTGTGCAGAATTTTATTTTTTCTCCATATTTGTGATTATCCTGCAAACATGAATTTGGCATCCTTCTTTCCTATGAGATAAGCTCTTACTCATATTCTCATTACATCTTTGTGACCATTTAATTGTTACATATTATCCTATTATTCTTTATTACTTTGGGACATTCAAGTTGTTTGCAACTTTTTACTATTAATATTTCATTAACTATCCTTGTTTATATAGCTTTTTATGTTTGATATATCATTTCCTTATTAAACATCCTTAGAAGCAGAATTTGCTAAGTTAAGGAGTAGGAATGTGCATAAGGATATTGTATCACAAGTTGTTTAAATGTTTGTTTTGTAAGTCACAGAATACAAAGTAGTGGGTATAAAAATTAAGAGTCTACAGTAGACAGGGCAGGGGGAGTCTATGGTAGTTTTTGCCTTCTAGCAATTTTCAGCTTAGTGTGGAAGATGAGATAATTATGTAAAAAGTTACATAACCTAGGGAAAAATTAGCAGTTACTTCCATATATCAATGGAAGCAGTGTAATTAGGCAATAGGATGAAATGTATATATGTATGCCATAGAAATTAAAATAGGAACAAGATTGTCTATTACCTGCTTGGTTTTATTTTGCACATCAGAGCAACCTTTTATGGTTGGTGGGATCCCCATGTTATAAGGATAGAAAGTAAGGGCAAGAAAGAGATTATAACACAGGTAGTAAATAGTAAATCTAGGATTCAGAAATCTGATTCTAAATCCCATGTGACCAGCTAAAGACTTGGTGGCTTTTGTGGCAGTTTCAGCCTCCTAGAGACCTTTTTGATTATCATATTCATGACCACAGTCTGGATCTGGCCTTTTGTTTTTTAAATAAGTGTGATGATGGAATAAGTGGGATATTGTCATAATATACTTATGGTCAAGTTATTTTTTAGGTGTCTCTGATCACCCTTTAGAAGAAAGATTTAGTGTGGCTAGATAGAGTGTTTCTTCAGAGAATCCAGTCCACAGGAAGCAACTTGAGTTTATAATTTTTCTCTGTCAAGAATGTACACGTATGGGGAACATTTAAGTCTGGTTTAAAATATAGATCATTTGTAATTTTACAGTTTTAGTGGTAATCATGTTTTTAAGTATGTTTGGGATTTTATTGTGTTTTAAGTTATCTTTATTACTTTTTATTAAAAATAAGCCCCTAAGGTTTTAGATTTCATTTGTCTTTCTCCCAATTTCTTATTATTTTATAGAAATCTTCTTCCTATTACTCACGTGTGTATAGAAGAAGGAGAAAAGCCCATGGTGATATTGCCTTACATGAACTGGGGGAATCTTAAATTGTTTTTACGGCAGTGCAAATTAGTAGAGGCCAATAATCCACAGGTGAGAAAAATTTGCCCAAATACCAATTATTTACCAGTAGTTTCTGTAATGTCTTTGAAAGTAGATATTAACATTCTTACATATAAGCTGTTTAAAGTCCTGCAAAAAAGAAACTCAAAATGAACCACAAGATATTTATAACCTATTGATTTAAAAAAAAAATGAAGATGTTTGTGATTCCTGTCTTGAGACTTACACTTTGCTGATGCCAAAGTTTTTCCGTATATATGTTTTCATTGTGTGTTTATCTATAATGCATTCAAACCCTTTGTAAAACCATCTCAGTCATTTTCTTGATAAATCTATGAAAGCACTTGTCCTAGATTTCCCTTCTAGGAATGGAAACAGACTTTACAGAGCCATTTGGTTCATATTGCACCAAAAGCTAATGATGTCTGGAGGTCTAGATTGTGGGAGATAAGTGGATATATTATTAATATGCTTGGCTACAAGATGTCAGTCATCTAAGAGTTTCTTTCTCTTAACCGCTTATGTACATAACTGTGAAGCATTTGGTCAGACTCCAAACATGTAGTAGTATTTAGGTTGGTGCAAAAGTAATTGTGGTTTCGGACCATGAATTTTAAATCATTATAACTAGGCTCAAACACATCTTTATTAATCAAAATGGGAACCATTATAATCAACACATTTTTGCCAACAAGAAATAAGTTTGTTTATTCCTGTAGTGTAAAAATTCATGCTTAGGATTCGATGAACTTTTGGGAAGCATTTTCTGCATCCTGCTGGTTGTGAAAGCATTTTCCCCGCAAAAAGTTGTCGAGATGCTTGAACAAGTGGTAGTCAACAAATGGTAGTCAGTTATTGAGAGGTCAGGTGAATCTGGTGGATGAGGCAAAACTTCATAGCTCAATTTGTTCAACTTTTAAAGCGTTGGTTGTGCAACATGCAGCTGGGCATTGTCGTGGAGAGGAATTGGGCCCTTTCTCTTGACCAGTGCTGGCTGAAGGCGTTGCAGTTTTCGGTGCACCTCATCAATTTGCTGAGCATACTCCTCAGATGGTATGGTTTTGCTGGGATTCAGAAAGCTGTAGTGGATCAGAACGGCAGCAAAACCAGTGACCATGACCTTTTTTTGGTGCAAGTTTGGCTTTGGAGTGTCTTCTTGGTCCAGCCACTGAGCTGGTCATGGCTGGTTGTTGTATAAAATCCACTTTTTGTCACACATCACACTCTGATGGAGAAATGGTTCGTTGTTGTGTACAAGAAGAGAACTTCAAAACGATGATTTTTTTGATTTTCTATCAGCTCATGAGGCACCCACTCATCGAGCTTTTTTACCTTTCCAATTTGCTTCAAATGCCAAACTACTGTACAATGGTTGACGTTGAGTTCTTTGGCAACTTCTTGTGTAGTTGTAAGAGGATCAGCTTTGATGATTGCTCTCAGTTGGTTGTTGTCAACTTGCAGTTGCTGGCCACTGCATTCCTCATCTTCAAGGCTCTTGTCTCCTTTGCAAAATGTCTTGAACCACCACTGTGCTGTAAGTTTGTAGCAGTTCCTGGGCCAAATGTGTTGTTGCTGTTGCGAGTTGTCTCTGCTGCTTTATGACCCATTTTGAACTTGAATAAGAAAATCGCTCAAATTTGCTTTTTGTCTGACATCATTTCCATAGTCTAAAGTAAATATAAAATAAACAGCAAGTAATAAATCATTAGCAAAAAAACATAAAGCAAGAAATGCGCATTAAAATAATGTATAACATAACCACATTTATTTAAGAATGTATCCCAATATAAAACAGCAAATTTCAACAATACTGAAACCACAATTACTTTTGCACCAACCTGTAATAAAACCTGGTGAGTATTTTGCTGTTTGTTGTATCTTGTAGCCCCATCAAGTTGGTTTTAGGATTTATAATAATGTACTTGTTACAGTTGCCAGAAGAAAATGGATTCAAAGGCTGCATTGAGTATTTGGCTTAATATGTATGGTATGCTTTGCAAATTGACAGGATTAAAGCTGGGTTTCCCAACAAGTAGTTGGATGCTGTGGCCCATTTGCATCACTTGGGGAAGAGTTTTATTCCTCAGCTCACACTGCTGACATACATTTAGAGGAGCATATCAGTAGAGAGAGCTGTAGACTGGTATTAGTTTGAAAATGATCCGCAAAAGATAATCTCCTAATGAAAACTACTGTTTTAAAAGAAAAGAATAAGTTATTGAATAATAAGCATTGGAAATATTGCCTTTAGAAGTCAGCATTCATCAAACAGATATTTATTGATGTGTTAGATGTTAGGGAGATACATCTATAAAAGATGAGCAGAGACAGTCAAGTAAATGTTTAATTATGTTACAGAATAATAAGGATCATAATATAAGTATAGGGAGCTATGGGAACATATTCTTGGTCAAGAAATAGCTTTTTAAAACTCAGTGTGTAGGTGTAAAGAAGTATTTTGGGATGGAGTAGGATTGTGAAATAAAATAAGCAGCCACCATCATAATTTTGGTGCTATTTGCAAACCATGTCATTTTCTGTTACCACAGGCAATTTCTCAGCAAGACCTGGTACACATGGCTATTCAGATTGCCTGTGGAGTGAGCTACTTGGCCAGAAGGGAAGTCATCCACAAAGACCTGGCTGCTAGGAACTGTGTGTAGGTGCCATCAACTCGTTACTGTCGTTTGATGTGTAGTGTTCCCTGGACTTGGGGTTCTCTCCAGGAGTCATAGTGGGACTTATATTGTATTTAAGGGTAATAGTGATCTATACTTTTTAATACTCTGATTACATTTGATGTTCATGTCTTTACTTTTCAGCATTGATGACACACTTCAAGTTAAGATCACAGATAATGCTCTCTCCAGAGACTTATTCCCCATGGACTATCACTGTTTGGGGGATAATGAAAACAGGCCAGTTCGGTGGATGGCTCTTGAAAGTCTGGTTAATAATGAGTTCTCTAGCGCTAGTGATGTGGTAAGTGCGGGGACCCCCAGGTATCAACAGAATGGAGAAGCTTTCTGTTTTAAGATGTTTTAGTTTGTGAGGGAAATGGTGGGGGTTAATCTAGTAACTATTCCCTGAATTTTTTCATCTAGAAAACAAATATAGTTAGTTCCTAGTCAGCCAGGTTATGGAGAGGAGCTATGACCCAAACCATGGGCCAGCAGTATGTGTAACCTCATTTTATCCTCACAGTACCATGGAGGGGGACACTATTAACACCGTGAGGTAGGTGCTGGCATCCCAGTTTTAAAGGTGAGAATATTGGGGCTTAGAGAGGTTACAATATATGAATATTTTTCTTTTCTTATGTAAGAGAATGATCAAGTGGTTACCAGATCATAAAGATATATTGTTTTCTTTTTTTCACAGGGCCTCTTCTGAGTGTTATGGTCTATATGATTTATAATTCCCATGTCATTCTCTTCTTTTTGTCAGTTTCTGGGTGGTTCTGCCCACTCAGCCAGATTATATAGTTGGTTCCGTTATGCTTAATGAGGTATAGTTTCAGAAGCCACATCTACTTGTGGGCATTTTGCAGCTGTGTTTAATTCTGTCACTTGGCTTTTTAGTATTATTTGGAAGATTAAGCTCAATTTAATATATTTTCTATCTCTTGCCTGTTACAGTTTATTGTGGCTGAATATATAGAGATTAGGTAAAACTTCTGTTTATAAGGTCCTTCATTATGTTCACTCAATGACAATCTGTGTCATGTGTAAAATCTTATAATTTATTTCAAAGTTTCAACTATAAGGCTTACTATATTGTTGTATCTTGGGTCTTGATAAATTTTATTTATAATTTAGGGCTACTCTTTCATTTCAAAGTTCGTGTACTTTAAGGATTACTCTTTTAATAGTGTATCACTATACACTAATAATATTAATTAGCATCTTAGTTTTCTGTGGCTGCTATAACAAATTACTGCAACTTTGATGGCTCAAAATAACAGAGATTTATTCTCCCCCAGGTCAGTTCTGGAGGCCAAAGGCCTGAAATCAAGTTGGAGGCAGGGCCATGCTCCCTCCAGGGACCGTAGGAGGAGAAACTGTCCTTGCTTCTTTCAGCTTCTGGTGGCTGTTGGCATTCCTTGGTTTCTGGTTACATCTCTCTGTTCTATGTTCATACCATCTTCTCCTTCATGTGTGTCTGTCTCAAAACTCCCTCTATGTCCCCATTACAGGGATACATATGATTGGATTTAGGACCCACCTACATAATCCAGAATAAGTTTCTCGCAAGGTCCTTAACTCTTTTGCTTTATTAGGTATTATTAATGTTTACAGGTTTTAGAGATTAGGACATGGACATATCTTTGGGGCAACCATTCAGCTCATGACACTCGTTAATTGAAATTTTCTATGGTTTCCTTATTGAAAAACTGATATTCCAATTTAAAATCTTTGAAATGAGAATAATTTGGTAAGGGGGAAAACCTTTTTGTTAATTACAATCTTAACTTTTTTTCTTTTTTAGAAACTAGGTGCTATTTGATATATTGCTCCTTTTATATACCAAGTATCTTGATAAAATGTATTCAATTGATATGAATAAACAATTTACTTATATAGTTTTTTTCTACTTTCTTTAAGGTCTTTTATTGTATATATCTTCAAAATACTTTGTTTTAACTTAAGATCAACTACTCTCTGAAAATGACTTATCTGACACTTGTGAAATAAGCAGAGTAAATATGAATGATTATGGGAAAGGATGTCATCTGCTTCACAGAGCTCCTGCGGAGGTTAATGGTGGATGGAAACGTGCTTCACGTTGCCCACAGCATCTCCTGGCCAGAGAGGCATGGGGCATGGCAGGTGGTGGGTGGCAGGTGAGGGAGATATAGCCAGACTCTTAGACACTGAACCCTAGGGTTCAGCTTGTATAGCCGTGGGGAACTAAGCCTAGTCTGTTTTTTTCAGAGCTTTGATGATAAAATAAAACTCTATAACATTAATATCTAGAAGCTAAATTTCCGAGTAAGTCAATAGAAATATGCAAAGCAACTTACATAGTTTTAATGGTTATCTAAAGAGAACCTGCGCTTTTTTGGGGAGGAAGGGGTTGCATTTTTGGTTTTGATTTTGATTTTTTTCAAATAATATATAGAGGGAAAACAATTTGATTTTAGGTGAGTATACAGCTGTTATATTGAATGACAATAAGGACCAATTCTACTCTTTGATAAGCTGTTTGGTTTTAGAGTTGCCAAATTTTTATTCAGAAGTGCTGAATTATAGCTGGAATCGTTTACCAGCTTCTACATTAAAAAAAGTTGTTTTCAAAGGGGGAAAAATGGATTTAACTTAGGTTTTAGAACGTAGTTTTAAAACATAATTTCAGTTGAATTAGAACTATGTGGTTTTCAAACTCACTCCTTTAGTAAAAAAGCCTACATTTAAACATTTTTGAATGCAGAAATGTAAAAGAAACTTTTCTGAGTATTACTTTGGAAATTTCATTCCACAGTCAATTAAAAAGATGAATTCAGTCATCTCTTTGAGATGTTAATATTTTTTTCAGTGGTTGATTTTAAAATCTTATTTTGTTACTCATTGAAATGTAGTATAGTTTCCTTCGCTGAAATGAGATGGCATTGTGGTGAACCCAAAACTAGTTTTATGGGAAAAAAATAGAAGATATTTCTTAGAGGACAGTCCGTAAGTATTTCATGTAACTTCATGAGATTAGAGATTTTTTTTCTCTTAGAAAAAGGAGTACTGATAGCTGATACTTCAGAGTAGTGCACAAGATGGCCAGTAGTGTTGTTTGCTTGCGTGGTGGAGGCCCCCAAAATATGCATTACTTAATTTAATGTATTTATTTCTGTGTAGGTATTCCATTGTCTAATTCAGCAATGATAGGAATTCTTTTTTATTATAGTTATGATCAAATATTTCCCAGGAATTCCAGAGTGAAAATTAAATTAGACTTTCAACAAATGAGACTGTAATTAATAATACATCTTCAAGCAGTGTGATTGACAGCTCTTCAGCTAGATTCATTGCTCTGTATTAGCTGGTGAAGTTCATGTTAGTTAAGCACAACATTTCAAAATCGTATTAGAATTAGTTATTTTTGTAGTTGTGATATTTGTCAACCTAAAAGGAAGAAGCTGAGGCAAAATTAATTCCACTGGAGAGTTTACTTGAGCCAAACTTGATGATTACAACCTGGGAGCATAGATTCCAGTTGCCTTAAACATACACTCTGATTAGCAGCAGTACAAGTGGATTTTTAAAGGCAAAAAAGGGGAACAGGGAGTGGGATAATACAAAATTGTTTGTCAGGAATTTTCATTGGTTTACAGAAATAACATTGATTAGGGATTGGCTATGCATTGTTAAGCTATAGCATGTGGGTAATAGTGTTCATTGCAGTATTTTTAGGTTAATTTATAGCTACTTGTGACAATAGCAAGCAGTTTCAAAAGATAAATATATAGCTCGAGGGAAAAATAAAATGTAATTGCTGTCTCATTTTAATGTCTCTCTAGGCCTAATAATTTAAATGGACTCACATTCCTCAGGTGAAAGTTCTTTCTTTTCTCACATTTTATGTAAGAATCTGCCTTCATCATAATGCAGTTAAACCAAATACTTTGTTGCTGCTTGTTCACTTGACAGCTTTATTTTAAAAATCACCATTAACATAATAGTGAGAACTTAACAGGAGAATTACTTTAAAATCATAATTACTTTTAGAGTTTCTTGGCATAAACATCTTTAAATGTCTGTATGACCCAGATTCTTCTGAGTTGTACTTAGTAAGCATGTGGTGGTAAGAATACCCTTTGATTTACATTTAACATTGTTTATATTTAACTCCTAAAATGCTCAGATTTTTCTTTAGATTCTTATAAATTTGTTCCCTTTAAATATATATACACACACACACACACACACATCCTTTAAATATCTTTTGCCTTGGATAATTGAGATTGAAAGGGCTAGGATCACCCTTCTATTTTCCATGACTATGATGTGACTGTTAGTGTAAAAATCCTGCATTTTAGTTTTGGAGGATTGAATATTTTTTGAATTCTTAAAGTATTTTTAAATCACAAGTGTTAAAGATAGCTTTTTAACATTTGCATTGAAAATGTGTACACGTAATCATTATGTTCTGTTCCCCCTTTTCCTTTATGGGTGGAGTTGGGGGTTTAAACACCACATTTAATATTCTATTTTTGGGCTGAAAAGCTTTTGCAGAGTCATATGCAAAAATAAGTAATGTAACCCCACTCCCACCAGAGTCTATATACATGTAAAATACGTATTTTTAGATGGAAATGTAGCACCCAACAAATGATAGGGCTGCCTTGGAGGGAACATTTTCTCTGTTCTTTAAAATACCCTTAACATTTTTGCATTTTTTATGGTTAAAAAATCGATATGATTTGTTTCGAAACACATTAATGTTTTCCATCATAAAAATAATACATTGCTTGTCTGGGTTGTGTTTTCACAATTTTTACTGGAAGGATTCACTATTTCAGTGTGTCAAGATTCTTACAATGTTAATATCAACTTTTAACTGTTCAGCTTAGGAAATATGCACAACTAAATTTGACTAGTTATAAATGTCTTTCTAATTTTATTCCAAGATGTGACGTCATCATACATTCTTATGAATTTCTGGATATTGTTTTTATTCTGTTTTTATCAAATGTGGATACTAACATAGATTTTTTTAATGTGACTTTCTTTTCCTTTATTTGAAAACATTTTTTGATTTATGTCTTCTTTGAATTATTTAGCTAATTATAGTAGCTAACGTAATTCTACTGTTAGGAGACTACCTTCTATTAAGAGACTAAATGCAATCAGCAATGCATAGTTAAGAGTTTCTTTCTTGTTGGTTTTCTTGGTTTTATGTATTACATTGTGTTTAAAAAGCATTTTCTTGGGAAAAACAAGTCAAGGAAATGACTTCCATGCCAATCTTATTAGAGTGATTTATGTCAATTAAGAGATCGTTTTTTAAGGTATTTGAATAGTTTTTAGGGGTAAGGCAAATAAAAATGTGTTCCTCGTGCCTTTGCATTATTTATTCTGTGAACATTAATAATTACCTAGAAAAAGGAAAGAAATCTGTAAAGTTATCCAGAGGCTACCTCTGCAACATATTGCTTCATATTACTTTCTCTTTGCCCAGTGCTGTGAAAGATCATTGCCATACCCTGAGCAAACGTGAGCAGGATAGCGTGACGTTTATAACATACCTATGAAGAGTGCTCTGTTGAACTACTGTGGTATTGAAGAGAAAGCTAGGGTTATCAGAGGATGCTTCTTATTTTTAAACGTACAGTTTAAACTTTGTTTAATTATTTTTTCATTATTAATTTTAGAGTAATGCTTAGATTCCTGATAGTCACTTGTTTCCTTTATGGTTGTAGATTTTTACATATCAACAATCTTAGACCTATTATTTAGGTATTAAGTTGATGTTAAGAAGAATTAATATTAAAGACATGAAGAAAAATCTACAGGTGCAAGGATCATTTCAGACATTAGGAAATAAAGATTTAAAATGTAATATTATTAATATAAAGAAGATATTTAGTTTTATTTAATAGTATTTTAATCATCCTAGTATTTCCTTGGAATGAGAATAAGAATAGTTACTATGTTTTCAGAAGTGAGCGCTTGCTATCCTTTGATCAAGTAGTTGCTCTGGGTGTATTTTCTGTAGTTGGCTCTCCTCAGGATATTTTACTCACAAAATCTTATGAACATCTCTTTCGTTTCCATTCCTTTAGAGCCTTGCCCTTATCATTCTGTTTAATACTCCCTTCAGATAGCCCCAGTGTTCTGATGGAGTAATGTCTAAGCACCTGGTACAGTGGAGAAAAGTGCCGTAAATAACAGATACTTGTGATGGCCTGGTAGCCATCCAGTAATGGTGCCTCTGTCTTTCCTAATCACAGAACCTAGGACAGATTCACAGCAGAAGTATTCTCTTTTCAGTCATGTGTGACATTCTGTGCTTAAAAAGATTGCCAAGTTTTGAAGTTGAGGTAGTGTTTTAGTGCATCTGGTCTACTATAACAAACTACCATAAACTGGGTAGCTTAAACAACAAACATTTATTTCTCACAGTCCTGGAGTCTGGGAAGTCCAAGATCAAGGTGTTGGTGGACTCGGTCTGTTGGGGGGCCCCTCCCTGGTTCATAAATGTCTGTCTTCTCTATATGTCCTCATGTGACATGAGGAGCAAGGGAGCTCTCTGAGGGTCTGTTTTATAAGGGCACCACTTGCATTAATGAAGGCTTCACCCTCACGACCTAATCACCTCCCAAATGCCCCAACTCCTAATACTATCACTTGGAGGTTTTGATTTCAACATATGAATTTGGAGGTGACACATTAGTCTATCACATTCTGCCACTGACCCCCACAAAATTCATGTCCTTACATGCAAAATACATTTATTCCATCCCAACAGCTTTAAAAGGTTTAACTTGTTTCAGTATCGGTTCTGAATTCTTAAGTACAAAGTCTTATCTAAATATCATCTAAATTAGGTATGCACAAGCCTCAATGTACAATTTATCCTGAGGCAAATTTCTCTCCAATTCTGAACCTATGAAATCAAATAAGTTATGTGCTTCTAAAATACCATGGTGGGACAGGTATTGGGTGGACATATCCATCCCAAAAGAGAGAAATAGGACAGAAGAAAGGGGTAATGGGCCCAAGTAAGTCCAAAACCTAACAGGGCAAACCATATTAAATCATAAGACTCAAAAATAATTATTTGGCTTAATGCTTGCCTTCCAGGTCTACTGGGGTGGTAATAGCACCCCCATAGCTGGGTGGGAAATCACCTCAGCGGCTCTCTGCCAGGCCCCACCTCAGAAGCACTGGGCAGGGGCATCTTGGCCCACCAGACCTGGAGAGGCAGCCCCACCCTTTGAAGCCTAAGTGGAGACAGCCACGTCCCCCTGGCCATCCAGTCTGGGCCTGATAAAGGGCATCCACAAAAAATACCCTATAGTAACATTGTATTTAATGGTGAAAGACTGAATTCTCTTTATCTAATACCAGGAACAAGACAAGGATACCCACTCATTACTTCTGTTCAGCACTATACTTGAGGTTGTAACCACTACACTAAGGCAAGAAAAGCTTGGATGGGACAAAGTAAAACTCTTTATTTGTGGGACAATATGATCACCTATGTAGAAAATCCAGTATCATGTACAAAAAAGCTACTAGAACTAATAAGTGAGTTTAGAAAGCTTACAGGATACAAAATCAATGTATAAAAATCAATTGTACTTCTGTACACTAACAATAAATAATAGGAAATTAAAATTTTAAATAAAACATTTAATAATATCAAAAAATATAAAATTCTTAGGAATAAATTTGACAAAAAATGTGAAAGAACTATACGTTGAGAACTGCAATACGTTGCTGAGAGAAATTAAAGAAGACACATAAGTGGAGAGGTATACCTTTTTTTATTGGTCAGAAAACTTAAGATGTTCTCTCCAAGTTTGAAAAATATTATCAACAGGGTTAGTCATTAGGGAAATGCAAAATAAAACCACAGTAAGATACCATTACAAAACCATTAATCTGGCTAAAATTGAAAAGACTGACCATACCAAGTATTGGCAAGGACATAGAGGAGCTGGCTCTCTCTTACACTGCTGGTGGGAACATACGGTGCATTCACTCTGGAACACAGTCTGTTACTTTCTTAAAATGTTAAATATATATATATATTTATTTATTTATACACACTCACACCCCCCCCATATCCGGTCATTTTGTTCCTTGATAAATGAAAACAAACATCCTTACCAACACTTGTATACACATATTCATAGCAGCTTTATTTTTAGTAGTTAAATCTGAAAATAATCTAAATGTCCATCAACAGGTAAAGGGGTAAACTGTTACATTCATATAATGGTCTACTCTTCAACAACAAAAAGGAATGAACTGTTGATATATTCTACCTCATGTGTGAATCTCAGTGTGGTTATTCTGAGTGAAAGAAGCTAGGAAAAGTATACAGTTTGAATAATTCCATTTATATAAAATTTTAGAAAATGCAAACTAATCTGTAGTGACAGAAAGCAGGTTAATGGGTACTCGGGAATAGTTGAGGTGGTGGTGGGTGGAGGGAGAAAGGGATCAAAGGAGGACGAATCTTTTGGAGAAGATGAATATGTTCATTATCTTGATTGTGGCAATGGTTTTAGAGTGTGTTCATATGTCAGAACTTAACCAAATTGACTACTTTATGTACAGTTTATTGTATGTCAGCTGTATTACAGTAAAAATAAAATAAAAGCTGTCTTTGCGGCTGGCATGGTGGCTCACACCTGTAATCCTAGCACTCTGAGAGGCCAAGGTAGGGGATCACTTGGGCCCAAGAGTTTGAGACCAGCCTGAGCAAGAGTGAGACCCTGTCTCTAAAAAAAGTAGAAGAAATTAGCTGGGCATGGTGGTGTACCCCTATAGTCTTGGGAAGCTGAGGCAGGAGGATTGCTTGAGGCCAGGAGTTTGAGGTTGCAGTGAGCTGTGATGATGCCCCACTGCACGATAGCCCAGGAGACAGAACAAGACCCTGTCTCAAAAACAAACACCCCAAAACTGTCTTTGCTACCTGGTCACTACTGCTAACATATCTAAGACTAGCTGCTAAATTTGCTGGATCTTAAGACCCTGTTAGGACTCTTGTTTAAAATGTTCCAGGCTTCAGAATTATTAGGATAGAATTGGGGAATCTGTACTTTTAACAAGCACCCAGATGATTCTTCTCATTGGTCAAGCTTGGGAAGCACGTGACCTAGGTTCATTTAATTGCAGTTTGGTTATCTGAACCCATGTCTGTATGTGACAAAGAGAGGTTAGGTTTCTAGTATTAACAGAAAGGCCTAGCCATGAAACACCTGATCATACATTTACTATTGTCAAATAAGATAATTTAAATTTGGGTGAAAGTTTTTTCTTGACAGTATGTAGTATACTGAAGTGAGCCTTGCATTATAAGTTCCTGAAGTAATGAATAGAAATCTCTTAATTCAGGCCGGGCGAGGTGACTCACGCCTGTAATCCTAGCCCTCTGGGAGGCCGAGGCGGGTGGATCGCTTGAGGTCAGGAGTTCGAGACCAGGCTGAGCGAGACCTCGTCTCTACTAAAAATAGAAATAAAAAATTATCTGGACAACTAAAAATATATATAGAAAAAATTAGCCGGGCATGGTGGTGCATGCCTGTAGTCCCAGCTACTCGGGAGGCTGAGGCAGTAGGATCGCTTAGGTCCAGGAGTGTGAGGTTGCTGTGAGCGAGGCTGACGCCATGGCACTCACTCTAGCCCGGGCAACAGAGTGAGACTCTGTCTCAAAAAAAAAAAGAAATCTCTTAATTCAGTAGCCCCAACTTTATGTAGCACTACATTAAAAGAAAAAGAGAATTTATATGCTTTTGACAAGCCACATCCATGTATGTTTTAGTGGAAAAAGTGTTTTATGTCCTCTATTTTAAAAAGCTATAAAATAACACAAGTTGGGAGGAGAGGAATAAGATGAATGGAAGAACATTGTTACTCTCTAAATGTTCTTTAAATGGACATAGCTGCAGTCTTTCATAAAACTCTGGAAAGAACAGCTTGACCTTCTTATCGCCCCCTTTCCAACGACGTCAAACAGAAGGAAATTATAAAATAAGTCTATCTAAATTTTTAATCATTCAGTTATCAGAAGACTTTAGAGAAAAAGTTTTCCACAAATCATCCTTGTGCCATTTTGTCCTGATTATTTTTTTAAGGGTTGGTTAGCAAACATATAATTAATCACTTTTGTTGGTTTAAGGAAATGAAACTGCAGTGTACCCTTTGGCTTAATTGTTCTTTTTTATGGTGTCTTTTAGTGTTACAATATGTGTGTAATGTGAGAACATTAGGTGAATGTTTAGTGATAATGTGGACAAAACTCTGTGAAAGAAGTAACTTTTAAAAGTCAGCTTATGCACATTGTGCTGTCATGGTATTTGTGTACAACTCCAGATCTCAGATACTGCCAACATTACTGTCAAAGTCCCTTACAGCCAGAAGTTATGATGTACTTCTCTTGTCAGTGAATGGAATCATTCCCTGTGTACAAAGTGGCAGTATCTACTTTTCACCAATTCCCATTGTTTCTTCCTCCAAAATCTAGTTTTATTATTTATTCCCCACAGCTCTGCCACAATCAGTGAATAAGAACAGACCTGTTTCATCTCAGGAAGAAGGGATGGGAACACCTTTCCAACCTGTTTCACTTCTTTGGGCTCTGTTCCATCTGTGTAGTAAATTACCTTCTCTTTGGAAATTGGATACTATTTTTAAAATTAAGCAATACTGTGAACATTAAGATTTCATATAGAAGTAAGATTTTAAGATAGGCAAATAACTAGATGTGAGCAGGCACTGTTATTTAACTTTTATTAATTTGAAATCATTTTTCCCTTTTTAGCCAGAATAGAACATCCCAGTAGGCTTACGAGAAGTTTAGGCTCCAGTTCTCTATGGAGATTTTAAAACTATACATCCTTCTCCACCTGTCCCCTATGCGTCTCCTCCTCCCAAACATAGACCTTAACATTGGACATTGCTCCACATGAATGATCACTGTTAATGAAAACAATATTAGGTTCCAAAAGACTGAATACTTTGGTTTTGGTATTAATATTTAGGATAATGCTGCTCTCAAAATGATTGGGAAGTGTTCCTTCCTTCTCTCTGTTCTGAAAGAGTTTGTGTAGGATTCTGTAGTAGACTGAATTGTGTTCCTCCCCAAAATAGGTTGAAGCCCTAAGCCCTGGTACTACAGAATGTGACCTTATTTGGAAATAGGGTCATTGCAAATGTAACATTAAGATGAGATCATATCAATTAGCGTGGACTCTAATCCAATATGACTGGCATCCTAAGAAGAGAAGGGAGATAGACACATGAGGGGAGAATGTCATATGAAGATAGATCATTGAAGTGCTGCAGCCACAAACCAAGGAATATCAAGGGTTGCTGGAAACCACCAAAAACTCAGAATAGTCAAGGATGGATTCTCCCCTACAGGTTTTGGAGGGAGCATGGCCTTGCTGACACCTTAATTTTGGACTTCTAGCCACCAGAATTGTGAGACAATAAATTTCTGTTGTTTAAGCCACTGGTTTGTGGTATTTTGTTATGGTAGCCCTAGGAAACTAATAGATTTGTTTATTATTTTTTCTTTTAAGTTTGATAGAATTCACCAGGCAAATTGGATGTGGAGTTTTCATTGTAGAAAGGTTTTAAATGATGAATTCAATTTCATTAATAGATATAGGGCTGTATACATTTTCTGTTTGCTGTTGTGTCTGTTTTAGTAATTTGTATTTTAAGAAATTTGTTCATTTCATCTAAGTTATTGAATGTATTGGCATACAATTGAGTTCATAATAATTTTTGATGTCTATAAGATCTGAAATGATGTTTTCTCTTTCATTCCTGATAATAATTTTGTTGTCTTTGTTCAATCTAGCTCAGAGGTACTTAAATGGGAACAGTTTTATCCCCCTCCCCCTCAGTGCAGGTCTGTTGGTGACATAATTTCTCAGCTTTTGTTTGTCTAAAAAACTCTGTATTTTGTCTTCATTTTTGACACGTATTTTGTCTTAATATAGAGTTTTCCTTGACAGTTTTTAAAATATTTCAAAAGATAACATTCCATTGTTTTCTTGTTTATATAGATTCTGATAAGAAATGTAGCTATTATCACTAATGCAAGTCTTTTAAAAAATCCCTATGTTTTACGAAGTATTTCTGGATTTTGTTATTGAAAAATAATAACCTAAAATTTAATGCACTGTGCTTAGATTTTATAAACAGACTTGTATTTGACTTGTGTTTGATATTTTTCTTTTTTCCTTTTTTCCACTTTTTCTCTTTCACTCATTAAAAAACATATTTTTGGGCAAGTTACTTCTCTGAGCCTCAGTTTCCTCACCTTATGAAATTGGGATAATATCAATGATTCTCACAGTTTTGTTGAGAATATTAAAGGATGCAAAATGCCTAGAACTTGTAGCCATTCATAATCTGATACCATGATACACAGGTATCCTTTTTCATATCTAGCTTCAGTTGTTCTGATCTTGGGGTTCACATATGGCAGGATATAAGTGGGAGCCCCCAATCTGAGTCCTTCCTAGCACATGGCAGAAGCTCTGTGTAGACATATTGTCTTTCCTCCACGTGCCCTCCAGGGCCACAGTGCAGCCAGGGCTGGGCCAAACTGGGGGACCCCGAGCAGACCATGACTGGGCACTGTTGCCACTGCTTAGCATTCCTGCTCCTGCCAGTAGTTCACATGCTGATTTTAAATAAATCTGGTCTTTTACTTACACAAAGTTGGAAGATCTTTTTATCTGTTAATTTAAATTTTTAAATATGGTTAAAATCCATGAGTTATATTTTACCTAATTTGCATATTTCACGTACTCAGAATGCTCTTCCCTTTAATTAGACTAAATTATGTTCATTTTCCACCCCTCAATAATACAGACTATAAGATTTAAAGTTACAAATTTTCATATTAGAAAAATGTTAGACATAATTTTGGTTGTGGGTGGTGCAGCTTATAATCAACAATAAAAACTGTTCCTTCCAATAGATCTAATACTTAGAATATACGATACTTAATATTCACATTAAAGGATGCTTTTTTTGTCCCAGCAAGAGAAACTAACTGGGTATGATAGACTCCTTTTTGTAAGTAATATTTAGCTTTTCTTAGGAGTTAGTTGAATTTCTATTTTTGGCCTATAGTTGGCTGTAGGCAGCAGCACCCTGACAGCTGTTTTAACTGTCCCCTCATTGTGTTGCTGCTCCTTTCCTAGTGGGCCTTTGGAGTGACGCTGTGGGAGCTTATGACTCTGGGCCAGACACCCTATGTGGACATCGACCCCTTTGAAATGGCCGCATACTTGAAAGATGGTTACCGAATAGCCCAGCCGATCAACTGTCCTGATGAACTGTGAGTTTTTCTGAGCTTGAAGACATGAGTTTTATTCCATTTACTGTATTGGGATAAAAGAAGAGGAGCAGATTTTCATATTCAGACAGAGCCTTCCCTTTTGAGAATAATGATTCTTTGGATTTAATTAGACTCTTGTAGAGAACCACCAAGGCAAATTCATTCACTGTTTCATGCATTTGACATTAGTACTTCTAGCATCTTATATTGGTAGTATGTAATCTAAGCACTACAAATTAGTCTGAGAGACTAATGGATATAGCGAGAAAACTTATGAGTTTTGAATACTGTGAGTTTTGAATTTATAGTTACGAATACTGTGTTACGAGTTTTGAATTCATAGTTATGAATACTGTGTTAGTTATTCTTTATAGAGTAAGGACCTGACTTTTGTTTATACAGCCTTAAGGACATAGTATGATAGTTGTAAAAAACCTCTCATTGTCATCTTGCCTTGCCAGTTGGTATCAACTGATAGGTAGGGAAGATATTCTGGGCTAGTGAGCGAGATGGTTGCTTTCTGTTTCCTGCTTTCATTACATAGCTAATCTTCCCATACAGTGGGAATGGGGGGTGGGGAGGAGGACTGTAGTTCTTACAACTTAGATAAAATTTCTTCTTCTTCCAAGTTTTTTCTCTCAGAACATAAATATAACATAGGTTATTAATGTGGCTTAGGTATTTACATGAAATCTCTGTATCTGCTGAAATCTTTTTGATATGCCTTCATGAAGAATTGAAATCCACACATGTAATCCAAATAATTTGGTTTAGCTTCCTTTCATTCTAGAACTGTCAATAGCAAAATTGATCCATTTTTAATATGTCATCATTTCCATGCCCACATTTAGACAGAAAACATAACTGGCATCAAATTAACCAAAAGGTTAGTGGTACTGTGTCATTACTACCCAAATTTTCCATTTTTGTCTCTCTGCAGATTTGCTGTGATGGCCTGTTGCTGGGCCTTAGATCCAGAGGAGAGGCCCAAATTTCAGCAGTTGGTACAGTGTCTTACAGAGTTCCATGCAGCCCTGGGAGCCTATGTCTGACTCTTCTCTCAAAATCCCATAGCATCAAGAGGAAGGTGCCTGGCGGGGCTCACCTGGAGCCTGTCATGGACACTTCATATATGTCACAATGCCAGCAGAAGCACATTTGTCTTCCAGAACACCGTGCCTTAGGAATGCTTTAGAATCTGAACTTTTAAAGACAGACTTAATAATGTGGAATATTTTCTAGATATCACTTTTATTAGGTTGAACTGAAAGGGTTTTTGTAAATTTTTTGGCCAAAATTATTTTAAAACATAGTTACTTTGGACTAGGGGTGCATTCTTACAAAATAAATAAACAGTTTTTTTTTAATTGTTTAGACACAGATATTTGGAATAGCTATCTTAGTGCCAACTGCTTTTTATTTTTTTACTTCAAGGTAATGTAGGTGACTCACCTTTAAAGTTTTTTTAATATTATTTTTATCACTACTCTTGGAAATGGTTTGTCTTCAAGATACAATACTTTTCTTAAGAAAGGAAAACATAGTAAAAAGGCGTCTGGTTTGCCTTGTACAAGAAAAGGTAAGAAGAAAACTTGAAAGCTAGAGGAAAAAATTGAAAGAATTTTTTTTAATACTTATTGGAAACAGACTGCTCTTGCATGGAAAATTGTTTACTTTTTTAGGAAAAGTAAACTTTCCTATTTAAATAAGAAAGTAAGCTTTCTTATTTTTGGGAGAAATAAGAGCTGAGTTCATTACATCTTAAATTTGGCAGAAATTAGCCTTTCTGTGAGCCAGAAGGGGATTGGGGAAGACCATAGTAAGCAATGGTGATTTTATTTATTTTTACTCTCTGGAAAAGGAGATAACACAATTCCAGAAAGTGAAATCATGTTTCTAAGGTTAAGATTCCCTTTTATTGCACCTAGAATAGTGCTATGCACAGAGTGGGTGCTTGTATTATTGTGGTTTAAAAAAAAATGTAAGCTGATAAATTTTGTGCTTATCTTCAAGGCTGGCTTAAGTATAAAATTGTTTTTTAAAACACTTGAAAAATTAAAGGATTTGTTTTATATTATGACAGGAGTGAAAATATTGCTCATAATGAACAGTTCTTGCATATATTAAGTCTTTGGACATGCAACAGCTAGATATTCATGTTTTATTTCATGAGTGTCTCACTCAGGCTCCAAAGTCCTAACACATTACAGCTGACTCAGCCTCCAGGTTCTAATAAAAAGTTGGAATTATTATTGTTACAGGAACTATTATGATACTGAAGCATTTCTCCAGAGCCAATAAAATTAGGGGTTTGTGTGTATTTATACTGAGGTTTACTTGGCGTAAGGCAGAGGTGAATGGTCCTCCTAAATAATTAGGCTTGCAGGTGTCTGCTACTACTCCATCCTCATAGGTATGTAAGGGAGAATGCTTGGCAGTGGTGGCTTTTATGGTTTTTAAAGAAGCTTTATTTCAGCAGCTCATCTGGAGAAATGTCAATAGCTCACACAGTACATAGGTAAAATTAGCTCACACAGTACATAAGTAAGTCTCCCCTAAGTAAGCCAAGTGCATGATTTTCTCTGTACTGTTTATTAACAATAGTTCTTTGGTTTTATGAAATACTCAGTCCCTTGAATAACTGGGTTTTTGTTTGTTTGTTTGTTTGTTTTTTTAAGAGATGAGGTCTCGCTGTCACCCAGGCTGGAGTGCAGTGGCATGATCATAGCTGACTGCAGCCTCAAACTCCTGGGTTCAAGCAATCTCCTACCTCAGGCTCCTGAGTAGCTGGGACTATAAGCACGCAACACCACTCCTGGCTAATTTTTTTTAATTAATTAAAAAAAATTTTTTTTTAGAGATGGAATCTTGCTACGTTGCCAAGGTTGGTCTTCAACTCCTAGCCTCAATCAATCCTCCCACCTCAGCCTCCCAAGTTGCTGGGATTATATGTGTGAACCTCTGTGCCCAACTCACAGGACTGAAAAAAGTTCCTTTGAACTAATCATAAAATCACAGATGTTTTTGTTCATAACCTGCATTCTTAGAAGATATTCAATCAACAAATACAGCACTTACTATGTATTATGCTCATGGAGTGGTTCAACTCTAGTGTCCTTTCCAACACTCAGTGCATTCTTTGTTTGTGTTCAAATGAGTGTGTTGTTTAGAAATCACAGTTCTATGTACAAGATCCATTTAAAAAAGTAAATGTTGACTTCTGACTTCTAGTTCCAGTTAGCAGGTAGTAAGAGGTGCTCTCAGTTTGTTGGGATGGTATGGTGCCTTTCATCTTATCTTTTTTGTTTTTAAGTGCTTTTATTTTATGCATGTATTTTTGCTTTGGTAGGTTTTTCTTGCTAAGCTAGTTGAAGTCATTGACATGGGAACGAAAGAGCCACTATAAGATTTCCATGGCTATCCTCTTAAGTGGTTTTGTCATAGATTGTGATTATTACTGAACTTTTACACTTTACTGATTTTGCAGAAAATGCAATTTTTATAGGAATGCAAATTGACAAATTACAGAGATGATATTATGAGCTAGAACTAGTGACCTAGAGGTCCATTATATTCTGTTCTTTCTTGTAACATTCCTGTTGTAAGAAAATTTTATTTCTAGATGCAAGGAGAATTAGGTTATTCATTTAATATATCTTTATTGATTGTCCACTGTATACCCAGCTCAGGATATGCAGAGAACAAGACAGATGACATTCCTCCTTTTCTAGATCTTACATTCTAGTTAGGAGAAACAGATAATGAACATAAATACGATTTTGGTAAGTGCTGTGATAGAAGTAACAGAGTGGCATTACAGTAACTTTAGATATTGTGGTTAGCCAGATTTCTCTGCACAGATGGCTTTGAATTGAGATCTGAATGACAAGAAAAAGCCAGCCATGAGAAGATTCAGGTAGAAGGGACATAATTGCAGAAGCCTTAAAGCATAAACAAACAGACAGTCTCAGCCTTGTCTATCCATTCTCCAGCGAAGAAAAAAGAGGCCAGTGTGACTAAAATGTATTTAGGGAAAGGAGTGGTACCAGGTGAGGTCTGAGAGATGAATAAAGCAAGTCCTTGTGAACCATGGGACACATTTATATTTTATTCTGATAAAATGGGAATCCATTGAAGAGTTTTTCAAATAAGGAGTGACATGATCTGACTTGTCATTTTGAAAAGATTATGCCAACTCTTTTTGTCAAGATTGGATTGTAGGAAGGCAAAGGTAGAAGTAATGAGACCCTTTAAGAAGCTGTTGCATAGTCCACGAAAGAAAAGATAGTAATTTTGACCATTATGGGTAGTGGGGATATAGAGAGAAGGGGCAGATTAGAGATAATATTTTGAAGGTGTACCAGGACCTGGATCCACTGGATGTTGGCAGTGGGATGAAAAAGTAAAGGGGCTCTGACTATTAATAGTTGGCTTGGGGCTTGAGTATCTGGTTTTATGGCCAAACTGTATACTGAGATGGGAAAAACTTTAGGAGAAACAGGGTTTGCGTTGGCAGGAGGAGTCAGCAATTGGCTGGAAGCTGTGTTTGGGATGCCAACTGATTGTCTAAGTGGAGACTTTGAATTAATATATGAGAGTCTGCTGCCCAGAGAAAAGGTCTCATTGAACATACAAATGTGGGAGCGTTAACATAGACAGTTTTTAAAGCCCTGGTAGTAGATGATCTTGCCTTAGGAGAGAGTGTATAGATAGATAGTTGGTCCTAGGGCTGTGTCCTGAACACTCCAACATTTAGTTTCATCCAGTGAAGGAAGAGATAACAAAACAAAGACCCAGAAGAAGCAACTTTAGTTGGTAAAAGCAAAAGCAAAAGCAGTAAAATGAGGTGTTGTGGGAGCCCAGGGAAGAAAGTGTTTCAAAATGGAGAGAGAAGCCCTGATGGGATTTGGCAATATGGAGATTACTGACCAAAGCATGGGGATTGGAGCAAGTGGAAATATGGATTTAGGTGGGAAGTGGAGGCCCTACTGTGTTCAGCACTGTTGAAAAGTTTTGCTGTGAAGGGAAATGGAGCAATAACAAGAGATCAAAGGGGTTTTACGGGGGCAGGGAAGAGAGTGTGTTTGTTTTCCAGAGGAAGATACAATACCAGAAAATGTTTCACAGGCTAATGGAAATGATCCAGTAGAGGGAGAAAAATCCCTTTGGGGTATTGGGCACTCGTTTTCTTGTCATTTGGTCCACAAGCATGTCTGGCCCCCAGTCTCTTTGGTTGTGGTGAAGGTTGGTATTGTTAGCGTAAAAATGTAAGGATGGGGGAGGGAGATGGGCATAAAACTTTCACCGTCTCATTATATGGGAGTCTGCCTCTGTTGAGTTGGCTTCCCTAAAACTTCAGACCATCACTGCTATAGTGCCTGCCCAGATTGCCTCCGTAGCTGCTTCCCTGGCCTTGGCCCTGAACCCCTCCAGCCAGCTGCTGCTGCCGGGGTAACACTTCCTAAAACTGAGCTGCTGTCCCTGCTTAAGCCCTTCAGTAGTTTCCCAAAGTCTTCAGGGTAGAGTTCAGAACTCCTAGATGCACAGTCTCCACTCAACTCTCCCGTTTCACTGACTTGCTACTTGCTGTCTGAGCACATCGTGCTGTTTCATGTGTGCTTTCCTTTGCACGTGCTGTTCCTTGTCTTAGAGTGCGGTGCTCCACTCCACTGTGCCTGGGTGTCCAGAAGGCTCTTCTCACACCTTACCCTTCTCTTTTCAGCCTTGTTCCCTGGGTTTGCACTCTGACAAAGGTAAGATGGGGGTTTATTTTTACCACTTAGCTGTGAGTTCCCTGAAGATAGGAACTTGTGTTTTACTCAGATCTGCCTCTCCATTGCTTAAGTGGTGCTTTTAATGACTGGATGAGTGAAGTTATCTAAATTTTCACAAGAGAGCAATTAGACTTACAAAGAAGAAGTCTTATTCGTTAAAAGCGTTGTCTCATGGTTGAAGAGTTTAAGTTTTATGTAATGTAAACCAATAAAGCTAAATTAAAAAGTGACGGGTTGTTAGGGAAGACCATATCCCATCCTCAGATTGACGTAAGTCCTCTCCCACTGTCCCTCCCCTACCTTTTTACTTCATTTTCCCTGCCTTTTCTTTGGTCATAGGAATAATTAGCCTGATTGCAAATTCTGTCTCATACTTTCACGAGGTCAGCTTTATTTGGAGTTATACGTGAAAATAATTATCCCAAATCAAGGAATTTATTGACTTTAGTGGAAGATTGTTTTTTAGGTGTTATTCTTCATTCTTCTTCATTTTTGCCCTAAGTATTTCAGGATAACATTGAACTTAATTCTTTGGGACACACAGATGTCCTGCATAAGTATATTGACTACGTGCATCATATATATAAGTAAACTGTATCAGTGGGCCTCTGTCTTCTCCCTGATAGTGCTGTGCTTTAAGAAATTTAGGCTAACCAGGTCTAGAGGGTTTAATGGACATGTCTCCTAACCCTTCAAAGACCAGATATTCTTGTTATACTGTTAAAGACTTTTTAAAAAAAAACAAGAAATAGGAATTGATGATATTTGAAATTATTCCTCTTTGAACAAATAATATGTCACTTGTTCATACTTGGCTTATCAATATTTCAAAACTAAAACATATTTTAATGATTGATTTGTTTTTAGAGGGGTGAGCACTCTCCTGTGGAGATATCAAAATTGGGAAAACATGTATGGTTTGAAAATAAAATAACTACCCTTAAAAACAAAGAAATTAAGATTAACTCCATGGTGTCTGAAGGTTACATTTGGAATCAACTTTTTCACATATTTCTGTATCTCCTTTTTTGCCTTTTGCTTCTTGGCTCCAAGAATAAGCATAGGCTGATATTAGATAGGCTTGCATCATTAGGGATAGCATTTACCTGCAAGTGATGGAAATCCAGCTATAATCAATTAACCAAATGCAGGCCTATTTTTCTCCAGTAACGGATCCAGAGAGAGAAACCGGGGCTGGCACAGTGATCCCAGGTTGTCATCCATTACCAGTCTCCTGCCTTTTTTTCTGCTCTGCCGTCTTTAGCGTGCTGTGGTTGTTAGGGACCCCCAGGGCCTAGAGCTTGCTCTAGATAGGAAAATGGGAAAAGGCAGAAGGCAAGAGTCATGAGTTAGCTGAGTCCATTTTGTGAGGAGACTACTAACTTCCTGTAGGATGCGTCTACCATCTTACTAGCCAGAACTGCAGCATGTGGGTACTCCTAGCTATTAGGCATGCCAAGAAATTAGATTTTGTTGTTGGGTGTTTTTGGTTTGGTTTGTTGTTTGGCTTTTTTTTTCTTTTTTTGAGATGGGATCTTGCTATATTGCCCAGGCTGTTCTCAAACTCCTGAGCTCAAGCGATCCTCCCACCCCAGCCTCCTAAGTAGCTAGGACTACAGGTACAGGCCACCATGCCTGGCTTTGTTGAGGTTTTTTGAACAGCTTTATTGAGATATAATTCACGTATTGCCCATTTAAAGTGTATAAATGCAGTGAGTTTTAGTATATTCACGCAGTTGTAGAATCATCACCACAATCTAATTCATTTTTTATTACCTCCAAAAGAAACCCCATACCCATTAACAGTCACTCCTGATTCCACCCCCAGCCCCAGCTCTAGGCAACCACTAATCTACTTTCTTTCTGTATAGATTTGCCTATTGTGGACCTCTCATATTTAATGGAATCATATAATATGCGGCCTTTTGTGTCTGTCATTTAGTATAAATTTTCAAGATTCCTTCATGTTACAGCATGTATGAGTACTTCATTCTTTTTTATTTCTGAAAAATATTCCATTATATGGATATATACTATTCATTCATTACTTGATGCACATTTAAGAAAATTGAGTTTTTAGTTGATTGTGTTCGTGCCCTAAACAAAATTGAGCTTCCATTGGTAAGGAAGGGAGATCGCTGTTGGCAGTCAACTAACAATATCTGCCCCTGTGCAGAAATTGACTGGCATCTGGCCTCCTTCAGTAATATATGTAATGCTTCAAAAGTTCTATCGGATATGAGAGGAAGTGCAGTGATTGTGAAGAATCTTAGTGGACCTAGGAAGTGCCCAGTCAGCTCGGTTTTTAAGTTGGTGAGTACTGCCATTGTTTGAGGAGAAAGCCTGGTAGGAATTACTACCTAACTTTTTAGTCTCTAAGCCTTTGTTCAGTAAACCCTACCCTGTATTTCATTGTGATTACTATTACTCTGGCCCTACTATTTTCCACCAGTTCATAATTCTGCCACCACTTTATAGATTTGGGCTTGCAAAGGTATTTATGTTCTCAATATTTGGCATGCAGTACCTACCACCAGGTAGCTTTTTTCTGTGATCTGATTATCTAGGACCTTTGGGGGTAAATCAGAGATTTGCTGTATGTCTCTATTGAAAGTCTTACTAAAAGCTTAAAAATTAATGATGTGTAACATGAATTTGTTACATTATGTTATATGCCTTTATTTAGACAATATTTGCATTCATATAATATTTCTTAATTTTTGAATTGACATTATTTGATCACAGTATTACTTAATATACATCTAAAGACCACTTTAGAAGTTGTGTGCATAACTTAGAGAACAGGATACTGTGCTGGAGACTCTGGTGGACTTGAGAGGGAATTCTTCTTGGTCCTGGCTCTAGAAAAGCACCAGAGTTAATATTCTGAATAAAGTTCTTCTAGCCTCGACCTGGCTCAGGCCAGAATGGATTTGACTGGACCATAATCTTCTTCATCCGGAAGTGCAACGCTTCATAAGTCTGTGTTTAAGTTTTGGGTTGGAATCTCTAGGCAGCGTCCCTCTGGCCTTCGCTTCCCCCCACTTCCCCAGGAAGACACACAGATGACTTAGCTGAAAGGAGAAAGGCAGCTTTATTTGACCTGACAGGAATTCTTGGTCAGCTAAGCAGACTCTTGTCTTGTGGTAAGTACTCCCTTAGGGTCCTTCCCACCTCTTCTGGGAAGGCAGGAAAAGGAAGACAGGAGCCTGGCACTGCTGAGCTTTGTGGAAACCTGGACTGGCTCCACACTGCGGGGCTTCCCTTCTCCACCTCCTCTTTGGCACTCCGGGCCTCGCCCAGTCTTCAGTGTCTCTTTGTTGCCAGCCTCACCATCTGGCTCATGTAGCATATGCCCCTCTTAAAGGAACTGCATTCTCTTTCCACAGGATGTGAGACACTCCTAGTGCATCTAAACAGTATAATACGATTTAAAAGTAGATATAAAGATTGTTTTTTCCACAGCCATGTTAACATAGCATCACATTTTAAAAATGAAAAGAGGGTAACCTAACTTGTATTTTACACATAAGGAACCTGAAGTCAGTATCACTTCCCAGACACAAGATGGAAAATAGGCTCTTTTTTTCCCATGTTGGCATGTTTTATGGGGTAAGTGTTCTCCAGGAAGGGGACTTAATTTATTGGAGTAGTCACTAACACTCCAGTGGTGGGCATTTTAATATATATCTGTCAAATGGGCAAAAGTTAATTTTATTTATTTATTTTAGATCTGTGGGCAGTTTGGTATTATCAGAACATAGTGTTCAAGGCAGAGTGGCAAGAGAAGATTCAAGGGGTAAATGGCAGAGAAGCCATGACAGCATAACGTATTCGGAAGTTTAGACTTTGTTCTGGAGGTTATGGAAATTCAGTAAAAGCTTTCATTGGGTGGTAATATGATCACATTTGTTTTAGCAGTGTTATTGGCAGGTGGCTGTTGCTTACTGTGCACTAGGCATTGTGCTATAATTACATGCATTATCTTGCTTAATCTTTACGACAGTCAAGTGAAGCAGTATTGTTAATCATTTCCATTTTACAGCTGAGGAAATGGAGGTTGAGATAGTTGCACAAGTAGTCCATAGGGGATGGAGTCTGACCAGAGCACAGAGAGGAGGACACTGTACCATCGGGATGAGAGGAAAGGATTGCAGGGGTGGGCAGGATGTGTTATGAGACCCTACTTGGTGGTCTCAGCATTTATAATGACATGAGAGCTGGTATGTTGGTTCAGAGTAAGAGGCTGGGTAGGGACCTCTAAGCATCCTAAAAGTTTGAAGCCATAACTGAGGGAAATTGAAAGGGAGCTCACCAAAAATGAGTAAAAGTGGGATCAGCTGAGGTTGAAGACAAGGACTTTATAGTGGTACTGCCCTGATTTGGTTATGGCATTTTTCTCCATGAATTTGGCTGTAGTAGAATCTGCCATAACCAACACTGGATTAAATAAGATAAATGTTTATTTCTCTTGTCACAATACAAAGGGAGGAGGGTGGCCCAGACTGGTGGGGCAGCTCATTTTGCAGAGCCATTCAGAGTCCCAGTTCCCTTCCATCTTGTTCTGCCTCCCAATCAGCTATGTTAATGTGGCTTCATGGCCAGTGCTGGGTCACACCACATCAGTGTTCTAGCTTCTAGAAGAAGGCAAGAGCAGAAGTGAAAAGCAAATCACTTCCTTTTAGATAAATGATAGAGAAGTTATACACATCACTTTTGCTTATATTCCATTGGCAAGAATTTAGGCATCTAGCTGCGAGGACTTCTGAGAAAGGGGTCTAGCTGGGCAGCCATGTTCCTGTCTAGAACTTTGTTACTGTGGAAGAAGAGAAGAGGTCTGGGGGAGCAAGCTAGCAGTCTGCCACAGAAGAGAAGGCTGACCGTGGGGTTAATGGAGCACTGGAGTTTTTCTGCACAGGTGTAAGGACGGCAGTGCAAGAGAGTTCAGGGTGTTGGTGACATGTTCAAGTGGCTGGTCATGAGCTCCAGCTGGGCAGGGTAGTTAGACCAGGATGTTCATGATCTGGAAGCCTGGAGCCTAGGAGATTGCAGAGTGGTTGTGGGACTAAGAGAAAGTGGTTGGAAAGGGATTAATGGGTTTTGGGTAGAGTAGAATCTAGGTTGACAACTAGAGGTGGCTTTTCTGGGAGATGACAAGACAGTTGGGGAGGTTGATGTGACGAGGTGAAGGTTTCTGGAATTGAGGCAGCCACAGAGCATGTTTGGCGTTCCTGCACAGTGGTCAGACTTCCACCATAGCACACAGTACCCTTCACCATCTGCCACGTGGCTTTCCTCTATGTACCTTCCTCACTACTCAGCATGATAAGTCAGTTTTCCTTACACATCCCTTGCGCCTTCACACGTATTCTCTCCTCTTCATGTAATGTTGCACTTCCTGTCAGTCTAGGTAACTCTCCCTCACCTATAACCACCCCCCCAACATGAGGCTGTTGCTATCCCTGGCATCCTCTTTGTTTCTTTGTTTGCAGCTACCAGCCGGCTTCTTCCCGCGCTTATTTTATAGTTGTAACTTAAGCTTATGTATGGCCAGTTTGGGCCTTTCGAACACTCCACATACACACCACATAGCTGCTGCGACCTGGGAGCTGCTTTGCCTATTTTCATGTCAGATTCGCAGGACAGGCAACTTGATTGACCCCATTCATCACGTCTTTTCACACCAGATCGTAGCTAGCCTGTGGCTTAGCATCAGCAGCTGATGAGGTCGCGCACAGAACAGAATGGGCAGACAGGGCCTTAACCCAGCTGCTCCCCCGCTGGGTTCGGTGCCAGGACTGACCCAGTGGGCACAAGGGAATACAGCCCTATCATTGGTTTATCTGCCTGCCAGGCTTGAGTGTGGGATGGGTTTTTAGAGAGATGCAGTGCAAGTTGGCTGTTTCTCCTTACCGCTCATGAACAGTAAGTTTATACTATTCCAAAGGGATTTGATCAGCTGGTTGAGGATTTAGCCATTGGTCTGTCTATTAAACTAGAATGGGCCGGGCGCGGTGGCTCACGCCTGTAATCCTAGCTCTGGGAGGCCGAGGCGGGTGGATCGCTCGAGGTCAGGAGTTCGAGACCAGCCTGAGCAAGAGTGAGACCCCGTCTCTACTAAAAATAGAAAGAAATCATCTGGCCAACTAAAAATATATATACAAAAAAATTAGCCGGGCATGGTGGCTCATGCCTGTAGTCCCAGCTACTAGGGAGGCTGAGGCAGTAGGATCACTTAAGCCCAGGAGTCTGAGGTTGCTGTGAGCTAGGCTGATGCCACGGCACTCACTCTAGCCCGGGCAACAAAGTGACACTCTGTCTCAAAAAAAAAAAAAATAAATAAACTAGAATGACTGGGAAGCTCTGCCAGGCCTTGTCCTCAGGCTGGTGGGGTGGTGGGGAGGAGTGGGAGGGTGGCTTGGGGCATAATCAGCCAGTATGGCACAGTGCATGTGGGAGGGGGAGAGGCTCTGACACTGTGGCCACCCCCAAGGTTCCAGTCCAGAGAGCCTTCCTAAAGGGACTGGTGAAACCTAGAAAGCTTCGTCTACAGAGGAATGGCTTCTCCAGAGATGTGGTGATCCCCAGAGGGTAAGTGGCTCTCCGCCCTAAGGAGGCACTGCTTGAGCCACTGCCTGTGCAGGGTTTGCATGTGTGGTAACTGGACATGCATGGCCATCTGTTCACATGACTGGCCATCCCTTCTGTCCTTGTTTGGTTTTATAATTGGCCCCAGTGGTGTGGTGAGAGACTCCATCTCTGAACCTGGTCTCAGGGTGCGACTGCAGCTTTGCACACACCTTGGAGTTGAGCCTCATCCTGAGAGTAAGGAAACTACTTGTGGCACCCACTGGAATCAGTCAGCCTTCCACCTCTCATCCCCCTCCCTATTTTTATTAAAACTTATTTGTAAACCCCATCCTTTTTATCCAAGAATATTTCTTGGGAAGTAAATGCTCTGTTTCCCAGAGGTAAAAATCAAAAATGCCTATATTATGGAAAACTGCATCACATTAGGTCAAGGAGGAATTTTCCTTCTCAGGTTGGTGAGGGCTCTGGCCAGGCCTCCAGGACCAGACAGCTGAGGTTGCTTCCAGGGCAGGAGCTGGGAGTTGGGAGGCTGGGCCTGAAGTGGTCCCTCCCACAGCCTCCCAGGACTGGGCACAGACTTTGGCCCTGAGTCTCTCAGGGAAGTCCTCATAAGAAGTGGTCCCTGTCATGCTCCCATCCTATTGTCCAGAGGCCCTATTCACCTTTCATCCCCTCTCAGGAAAACAGACATCTGCTCTCTTCCGTGAGGTTTCCCAGGCATGGAGAAAACACTCTTAGATGTCACATGTTCACCTAGTACACATCTTAGTTGGAAGTCTCCATTCAGAAGACAATCCAGTGCCACTCGGTGTGAGAGACCATCCTTGGTTTCTCTCCTTCTCTCACCTGTACTCAATCCACTGCTTGTCGGTCTGTCTCTGCATCTCCCTCTTCTCTTCACTCCACCACCCCTGTGGTCCAGGCCTCCATCATTCCTGCCTGGATGACTACAGCCCTTCCTAACAGGGCTGCCCTCCAGCCTCCCGCTCCAGATGGTGCTCACTGCGGCTTGTCTGGGCCATCACAGGGAGCAAGGATGGACAAATGGAGACCCCCACATGCCTGGGCAGGAATTCCAGAGGGAGTTGCACAAGAAGCATCACCTCCCTCTGAAAGTTGGTGAGAGGAGAAAGCCTCAGGAAACAAACCAAGGCCAGGGTAGTTACACCAGGCAGAAGCGCTCGCTGGGCTCTGGGGGGTTTGGAGAGAGTTCCCAGAAGAGAAGCTGCCGCTAGCTGGGTGGTTGATCACCTGTAGACCTTAAGGTCCCCATGGCTCAGGAAAAAAGGAGGGCTCACCCTAGCATAATCTCATGCTCATTTTCTAAGCAGCAGGCTAGACCAAGGGCCCTCTAGACTTTGTGCAGTGGTCCATCCAGTTGGTGTCCCATGGACTGTCCTCAACACCCCTACTCTCTGCCCCTGATCCTGCCCTTCCCCTTTAACCCTGTCCTGTCTCAGCTCTAGTCAGCAGCTCTCCTCTCTCTGGAGAGCTCCTGGGATGCCCTCCCTTCCTTCAGAAGAGCATTCTCATGTCACTCTCCTGTGAATACTACTTCCCTCTCCCGCCCTGGATCCCCCAGACCTTGTTCTGTGTGTGGTCTTCTCTACCTGTGATTTTTCCCATCTGTGGTTTTGCTCTCCTGGATCTGCATGTGCACAGGGCCACGAGGTGCCTCCAGCCGCCACTCAGTGTCTCCGCTGAGCTGAGCCCAGTGCCCTCACTGCCTGGGGCTGAGCCCTCTGCATGCTCCAGGCTCCACAGCCACCAGGTTCAGTGGCCTTTTCTCGTCCTCTTGATCCTGCCGAACAAGTCACCCTGCTTAAAACTCTTCCTTCCTTCAACACTTCTCTCTTGGGTCTTTTCTTCTCACCACCTGCACAGGATTCCATCTCTATCCTATTCCTCAAAATGTAGGGGGTTCCTATCCCTGTCTTCTCCCTCCACATCTGTCGCACGGGAATCCCATCTGTGCTGAGATCCCTGCTCTCCGCCACACCTGGGTCTGTGGTCCCGGACCTTCTGGACATCTCTTACTGGACATTGCCCCCCTGGATGTCATACAGCCACCTCAACCCCAACAGCTAACACTAGACCCATCCTTTTCCTCCTCTCAGCCCTCTACCAGGGCCACCCAGGGGCCACCCTCACTCCTGTGGTTCTTCTTGAGTCATCCAGGGGCAGAAGGTGAGGTCTCTCCGACAGGCTGTCTCCAGCCACATGCCCTCCTGGGAGTGTCTGCAGGGGTGATGGGGCCAGCCTCTCCTCGCTGTTCGCCACCCCCCCCCCCCCGACTTTGGCAATAACATCCTGTTTGGGCCTCCTGCTCCCATTTTCTTCCCAGTGCTATGCTGGCTGCCATAGTTACCTTCATTTTCCTGTTTTGAATACCAGTCAAGCATTTATTTCAATTCTTAAAAATTGTCATGAGAAATGTTTTCCTTCAGCACCATGTGAGCAAAGACGCAATGTTTTTTTGCCTATTACATTGTAAGCTCCCCATGCAAAGGACCACTCCACCCTCTCCTCTGCAATTTCTTCTAGCACTTAGGTTTATTAAATATGATAATTTCTTCGAGTAAGAGAGTAATTTTACTGACCAAAAAAGGTAATCCTACCACTGCCCACTGAGAAACAGACACCTGTGGAATTCGTTATTCCAAGAGTTCCTACTGACAAGAAAAAGCCTAAATGTATTCAAAAGGCTTAGGGAAAGGTATGCCAGAGACAGGTCTGGTTTCTAAGGTACACACTCCCAAAAGAAACAGCGAGAGGTGGATTTATCCTTAATGTTGACCTACAGGGTAAGACGGCCATGTGTTGGGAGTTTTTATGTCAACCCTACTGATGGAGTGCCTTTCCCCTAGATGTGTTTCCGTGGCATTGCACAGGGTCTGGCTCATAATGTCTGTTTATTTATTCAAGCTACGCTTGTGCATGTACATGATCCAGCCAGAGTCCCCAGAGTTGCTTTTCTAGTAGTGGTGACAACTTTATCCCATGGCCCTGACCTCTGGACCTAGACTTGAGACCACAGGGTGCCTGCTGGGGTTGGGCTGCAGCCTGTGGCTATGAGCCATTAAGGAAATGACCCATGACCTTAGACATCACCACCTCCCTGTTCTAATTCACCAGCATGGACATCACCTAGAATGTCATTCTGAAGAGTTGACACTGTTGGCTGACCTACCATGAAAGGGAGGCACCAGCAACTGCCAAGGTGATTTCATGACAAATGGCTTTCCCTTACTTTTTCCCACCCCGGGAATTATGTTCCTTGATTTCATTTTTTTTTAAGTTTAAAAATTTTTTTGTAGTGAAACTAGAAAGTACACAATACCTCTGTTACAAATCTACTTTCTCATTTAGGCTACCAGGAAGTTGCCTTGAAATTGTTTTTGACGATCTAAGCAAAATATATTTTTATAACTAGTGTATTGCTACAATTAATGTTTGATTCACTTCCTGTTGTCTGGGAGAAAATGCCAAGCAAGCTATAGATATAGGATCAGGTCTTATTGTTAAACCCTAACAATAACAGAGAGAGAGAAAATATTTTTTAAGGCTAATATTGCTCCTTTCCTTATCTTCCATGCCTCTTAACCTCTAATATTTTTCTTCTTTTTTACTTTCTATACTGCATGCTGGGTAGCATCAGCTGTGGCCCTTCTGCTGTTTAATCCAGAGCTAGGCTTAAAGTTCAATGTCTACATGTTTTACTCCTAAAAGTTTTTAAAATTATTATTATTATTATTATTATTATTTTTTTTTTGAGACAGAGTCTCACTGTGTTGCCCAGGCTAGAGTGAGTGCCATGGCGTCAGCCTAGCTCACAGCAACCTCAAACTCCTGGGCTCAAGCAATCCTCCTGCCTCAGCCTCTCGAGTAGCTGGGACTACAGGCATGCGCCACCATGCCCGGCTAATTTTTTCTATATATATTTTTAGCTGTCCATATAATTTCTTTCTATTTTTAGTAGAGACGGGGTCTCACTCTTGCTCAGGCTGGTCTCGAACTCCTGAGCTCAAACAGTCCGCCCGCCTCGAACTCCCAGAGTGCTAGGATTGCAGGCATGAGCCACCGCACATGGCAAAATTATCTTTTTATATAAGTATTTGCTTATGTTTTTTATAGCCCCTATTGTTTCTTTAATCATTGTAAACATGCTTTTTAAGTAATCTAGATCTGTTAATTATATTTCTTGAAGTTCTTGGAAGTCTAAAGCAGCGTGTGCTTTTGCTGACTCATTCATGGTGGTTTCTTTGCTCATGAGGTCCACAAATTTGGATTGTAACCTCATGTTCTCTGTGGTCTTATTTGTAGAAATCCTATGGGGCTGGGTTGAGCATGTATGCCTCTGAATAGGTGGTGTATTTTTTCCCAAGGAGAGTAACCAACCCAATATCACTTTTAATACTAATTTATTAGCTGGTAGCTTCCCCAGACCATGACTACATGGTTGGTATAAATTCCAACTCCAGCCCACATGACTACCAGCCTATGACTATTAATTCCTAGGGAAGACTTTTTCTTGACCACCAGAGCTCAAGCCAAAAGAGACACGTTTCCTTGCCCCCTTTGCCAGGGATGCATGATTTTCTTTAGTCCATCCTTCCACTGAGGGTATAACTCCTGTTGCAGGACTTTAACTTCTACTTGCTACTCTGGCCTGGCCTTTTCCATCCTTGTCCTTCTCAAGCCCCTAGTTGATTTCAGCACTTTTCATATCTATTTAGCCTTCTCTTTTCTTCCACCTTGATCAGCTTTAGTCCCTTAAATAGTCACTCCAGTCACTCCATTGCCGATATTCTCAGCTCCCTCACGTCTCCATCTCTTTTAAACAGTCACCTGGCCAAATCCCATCCCTGGTGAACTCAACTGCCTGCCTTCTGTGTACTTGTCAGTACAAGCAGATTAACATCTCTGGAGAAAATTACACATCTAGGCAGCTGGTTTCACTTTTTTCAATGTTTTATACAATTAATATTTATTTAGGTATGCCCACACATTTACCATGTTCGTTAGGCAGATTCAATACATGCTGTCTCCATGCTTCTGTCTAGAGTGATTTTCCTTCTCTGCCTGACGAACTCCTTCTTATGCCTTCTTTAGTGCAGGTCTGTTGCTGTTGAATTCTCTCACCTAGTCATTGTAAAATGTATCGATTTCTTCCCAATTTTTGAAGATATTTTCACAAAGTATAGATTTCTAACTTGCTGTCTATTTTCTTTCAGCATTTTGAAGACATCATTCTCACTTTACAGTAAACAACCTAAGTCTTCTTTCTGTTAAGAAATCAACAGTTTGTCTTCTTTTTGGTCCTTTGAAGGTGATGTATCTTTTTTGTCTTTCTGCATTTAGGAATTTTTGCTTTATCTTCATTTTTCACTAGTTTTACTGTGTGCTTAGTTGTGATTCATAACACTTCTTAGATCTGGCCTGATGTTCATAGTGCTTGGATTCAATGGTGGTTTTTTTTTTTATTATTATTATTTTTAAATGACACATAATTGTACGTATTTATGGGGTATAGTGTGATCTTTCCATACATGTATATAATGTGTAATGATCAAGTCAGAGTAATTAAGAAATCCACCACTTCAGCGTTTATCAATTCTTCATGTTGGGTACATTCAAAATCCTCTCTTCTAGCTATTTGAAAATACATAATAAATTGTTAACTCTAGCCACCCTACAGTGCTATAGAACATTAGAATGTATTCCTCCTCTCTAGCTGTACTTTTGTATCCACTAACCAACCTCTCCCTATCACCCTTCCCCCTAGCCTTCCCAGTAACCACTGTTCTACTCCCTACTTCTATGAGATCAACCTTTTTAGCTTCCTTCCACATATGAATGAGAACATGAAGTATTTGTCTTTCTGTGCCTGGCTTGTTTCACTTAACATGATGTCTTCCAGGTTCATTCATGTTGCTGTGAAGGACAGGATTTTATTTTTTTTATGGCTGGGTAATATTTCATTGTATATATATTGTGTGCATTTTCTTTATCCCTTCTTCTGTGGATGGACACCTAGGTTGATTCCGTGTCTTGGCTACTGTGAATAGTGCTGCAGTAAACAGTAAAAGTGCAGGTGTCTCTTCAACATACTGATTTCCTCTCCTTTGAATAAATACTCAGTAGTAGGGTTGCTGGATCATATGGTAGTTCTATTTTTTGTTTTTTGAGGAACCTCCAAACTGTTTTCCATAATGGCTATACTTATTTACATTCCCACCAACAGTGTGTAAGGGTTTCCCTTTCTCCACATACTCACCAGCATTTGTTGTTTTTTATCTTTTTGGTAATAGCCATTCTAACTGGAGTAAGATGATATTTCATTGTGGCTTTAATTTGCATTTCCCTGATGATTAGTGATGTTGAGCATTTTTCATATACTTGTTGGCCATTTGTATGTCTTCTTTTGAGAGATGTGTATTCAGACCATTTACTTATTTTTTAATCAAATTATTTGGTTTTTTGCTGTTGAGTTCCTTATATTTTCTGGATATTAATCCCATGTTGGATGAATAATTTACAAATCTTTTCTCCTATTCTGCAGGCTATCTCTTTCCTCTGTGCAGAAGATTCTTTTCTTTTCTTTTTTTTTTTTTTGAGACAGAATCTTGCTCTCTTGCCCCAGCTAGAGTGCTGTGGTGTCAACCTAGCTCACAGCAACCTCAAACTCCTGGGCTCAAGCAGTCCTCCTGCCTCAGCCTCCTGAGTACCTGGGATTACAGGTGCATACCAGCATGCCTGGCTTATTTTTTCTAATTTTAGTTGCCCAGCTATTTTTTGTTTTTTCTATTTTTAGTAGAGACAGGGTCTTGCTCTTGCTCAGGGTGGTCTTAAATTCCTGACCTCAAGTGATCCTCCGGCCTCAGTCTCCCAGAGTACTAGGATTATAGGCATGAGCCACCGTGCCTGGATTATAGAAGCTTTTTAATTTGATGTAATCCCATTTGTCTATTTTTACTTTTGTTGCATGTATTTTTTAGGTCTTCTGCATAAAATCTTTGTCCAGGCCAAAGTCCTGAAGCATTTCTCCTCTGTTTTCTTCTAGTAGTTTCGTAGTTTAGGGTCTTATATTTAAATCTTCAACCCATTTTGTGTTGACTTTTGTATATAGTAGAAAATAGGGGTCTAGTTTCATTCTTCTGTATATAAATACCCAGTTTTCCCAACACCATTTATTATTTATTTAAGACAGGGTCTTGCTCTGTCACCCAGGCTGGAGTGCAGTGGCGTCATCATAGCTCACTGCAACCTCAAATTAAGCAATCCTCCAGCCTCAGCCTCCCCAAGTAGCTGGGACTACAGGTGCATGCCAACACACCTGGCTATTTTTTTTTTTTTTTTTTAGAGACAGGGGTCTTGCTATGTTGCTCAGGCTGGTCTCGAACTCCTGGCCTCAAGTGATCCTCCTGCCTCAGCCTCCCAGAGTGCTAGAATTACAGGCATGAGCCACTGCACCTGGCCTCCTTTACCTGCTTTTATTCCTTGCATCTTTCCGTCCTCATTCATTACAAATAATACCAACCTCACAGTGGTAAGTTCTCATCATGATTTATACAGAACTATTGTACTCTTCCCTCCTTTCTTTCCTGCCTTCCTGCACTCCTGCCTTCCTTCTTTCCTGTCTTCCTTCCTGCTTGTCTGCCTTCCTACTTTCCTGCTTGCCTGCCTTCCTTCCCTTCATTTTATTCAACAAACACCACATCTGGGAGTGATGATAGATCTCAGAAAATAAGAACAGGTAAGCACAAACAGTGGTCAAGCAGCATGGGCAGAGGTTGGCGGGGGGACACCAAACTCACCATGGGATTGTCAGGACGGCTTCCCAAGAGCTGAGTTTCAAGGAAGAGTAGAGTTGGCCAGAAGAAGAAGGAGGTTTGGAGGAGTCTTCCAGCCAGAGTGCACGGACGGTGTGGTGTGCACAGTTCTGTAGAGATACCACAGGGCTACACATTCAGGAAATGACCCACTGTGCCGCCTTATCCCCCTTATTTTACATCTCAACCCTTTGAGATATGCACGTAATGCAAGTGGTAATGCTTTTATTTTGCAGATTAGGAAACTGAGGCTCAGAGAATCCATTCCACAAAACACTTCTAGAACCCCACTATTTGTCAGGCAGTGTAGAAGCAGACAGTAAAGAGACCTGGGCCCCTGCAGGCTCCTCAAGCTACAGCAGGCCTGAGTGGGGGAGGGGGAGAGGCTTTAACCTTCAACAGAGTTTGTAGTGTTGATTATTGGTCCAGCACTGTACTGTTCATCTTCATTGCAGGATTTTTGAGACTGGAAGTGACCAAAGGCTTTTTATTCTGGAGTGATTGGAAAGCTATGGGACCTAGTGGAGATTTCATCTAGTGGTAGGAATCAAGGTGTTTTTTGCTTATACCTTCTGTTGTCCCACTTGTTCAAAGTAAGAAGGAAATTAATTACAGCAAGTAATAAATACCACTGAAAAGTATGCAGTGCTCCGAGGACAAAAAGTGGAAGGATTGCAGCCACCCGTGTCACCACAGAATGTCTGGGGCAGCGTTCTGAGGGGAGGGCCCTGGGGGACTTGTCACAAAGCTGAGTTCACATAGCAGCACTCTGTTCTTTCTTTGGTTGATCCCATGGGTTCACAAAAATAGCCAAGTGTTCTAAATGTGTTTGATTCATACCTTACGTAACACTGAGAAAACATCCGTTGTCCCCTGTGATTATTTTTATTTGGGATGGATTGGGAGCAGTTGTGGAGATGGGGAGCTTGAGGCCTTCTAGCTGCCCTTTGGTACTGAGCCTTAGCCCCGCCTGATCCTGCAGGTAGCAGGTGACAGCTCCTGAGCTGGCTGTGGAACTCAGCCACGGGGGAGGTGGTGAGGGCCTGCTCTGCTGGAGGCCAGGCCGAGGCCTGGAAGGAAGCTGGTGCGGGAGGCGTGCAGACTGATCATGACTCCGCTGGCCCTCGGGCCTTGGGCAAGTCCTGTGACCACCCACCTGTCCTCATTGGGAGAATGGATATAGTGGTGCAGATCCTCTGGATTACTGATAGGGTTCAGCGTGGTGCTGTCAAACAGCACTCTCATACTTTTCCTTGAGCAGCCCAAGAACCTAATGGGGTGAACCCTGGAGGTGAGGAGATATGATCCTAGGCATCCCTGGCAAGCTTGGGAATTCTCAAAGTCTCTTGCTTTATCTAAATTCAAGGAAGTTTGCTTTTTCTTTACACTGTATCTGTAGTTAACATAAAAATGTTACATTACTCAATTTGTCCTCCTCCCAAATCTTCAAGCAAAAACTGATGTCAAAATGAAAAAGTGCCCTGAGCACAGAGCCGGGCAGGGCCCTAGGGTGGGGGAAGCCCAGTCTAGGAAGCTGAGTGATGGGAGGGCCTTGCCAAGCCATAAAGCACCACACGTGTTGCTGACTGTTTCATTACTGCAACCCAGAAGAGAGAGGGTGTGAGAGTGAGAGACTGGCCAGGTCTTACCTGAGAGGTGGAACGGGCGCTCGGTGGGACTCCCTGGGCGGCATGGCCAAGCCTTGAAGGATGGTGCGTAGCTCCTCCTCCTGCCCATGCAGGATGCCCAGCCCTCCCTGGAGCTGATGCAGCCTTGCCGTGCCAGGCCTGCAGAGAAGCATGGCAGTCTCAGCTCCTGGTGATGAGAATGTCACATCTGCCAGCACCAAGCTGCAGCAGTGTGCTCCTGTGGGATTAGCAGGCTAGCTCCTCATGGCCCAGGAGGGCCGAGCTAGGTTCACACTGTGCCAGTGCAGTTCAGCATGAAGGTGTACTTGCCCAGAGGTGTGATGGCTTTATAGGTGAGGTCCTAAGAGTCTCAGACTACCTTCCTCCCAGGCCCTTTGGACTGTGAAGTCTGTGACTCATGGTGGGACACAGAAGAGGTGCTGGGTGTTCTTGTTTCTTCCCCAGGCAAGTGTCTGAGGACCCTGATGCAAGGGGCCCCTTTCCCTCTGCAGATCTTCCCGTAAGCCTCCTGGCTAGAGTCCCAGCTGTGGCAAACTGCAGATTGGAGGGCTGTGGACCACGCGAGCAGAGGGATACCACAGGGGTATGGATGCCAGTGTGAGCAACAGTGGGGCCTGAACTGAGACAGAGCCTTGCTCGGCTCCTTGGCATGGTGGTGTAGGTCTCTCTGGGTTTCTTTGTCCTAGCTGTTGTGGCCTTGATGGACCCAGCTACATTCTTCCCACCAGGGGTAAAGACTTTGCCGTCACCATCACTGCTGCTACCACCACCATCACCACCAGCCACCTGCCCTGACTGGCCTCCACTCCTACACCCTGCCCCACCCCACTGTCACTGTCAGCAACATTGCCCTCTGTACCATCACTGTTAACCATCACAGTAAGCGTGGGAAGCTCACTAGGTGCTCGCGCTGCGGGTGGAGAAAGATTTCTCACGCAGAGATTAGGATATATAAAAAGTAAAAAGTTTATTTTTCTGAGAAAGAAAGCGAGAGAGAGAAAAGGAGGAAGTGGCCAGGGCGCATGGAGGAAGGAAGGAAGTGCTGGGCAGTTGAAGAAAAGCTGTTTGGAGTTTTTAAAGGGTAAAAATGGCTTTTTTTCCCTCTGCTTCAGCAGACTGATAACAGAAATGGCTACGAAGCTGTTGCAGGTGCTCTCTATTTTTTCTCTCTGTGAGGCGAGCTTATCTGAGTCCTTGAAATGTGTTTCTGGCAGGAACTGAGGCAGAGAGCTGAAGTGGGGAGTTCACATCCCTACTATCAAGGCTGAGAAAGCAAAACTCTTAGAGATAACGAGTTAGGCCATAGGTGTTTTAATTAAACAAAACAAAGGGGGTAGTTGTGTTGTGAGTTTTCTCTTTAAAAGGGTGATTATGTGCTGTGAGTTTCTCTTACTTTCTATTAGTTTATTTTCCACCGTTAGATAGATTATTAGTAAAGCCACCTTTCAGTCCCCACCATCATTTCTGCCAAACCCTCTTCCCTGCCTACACCTGCCAGCACCCACTGGCACCCTCATCACCCTCACCACAGTCATCACTGCGGTTCAGTGCTCAGGACACCCTGTGCTGTGGGAAATGCTCTCCAACTATTGCCTAGGTTAGCTTTGCTGTGCCCTCTTGCCTGTCCTAGGATTCCCTGCCTCCTGTTGGTCTGGTTCCTACCAGGCCCACATTTGTCCCTTGCCTCCAGAAGTAAGGAACCTCTTCCAAAGTGTTCAGATACCTCCCACCCTCTTAAACAAGTACTTTTAGGAAGAGATAAGAATGTTTCAAATGGATGACAAGATGCCTATTTGATTGGATTAAAATAAAAAATAACTGGTCCCACTGGTTTCTTTGTATCATAAGTCGATTGCCTCGGCATACCTAAAAGAACCATAACTAACCCTTCTCTTGTAGTTCAATTAGGAACAATCATCAACTCATCACACATTTTGAGCAGGACTTTTGCCCAAAGAATGAATTGGTTTTAAGCAATTAATAAAAGGCTACCTTGTTCTACTTGCCTGTGCCTGTGAAGGGCTTATCTCAGGGCCCAGGGCAAAGAAGGAGGGGACCCTCCCCAGGGACCCATGCCAGGGGAATTTGTACACTCTGCATATTGGCTGAATCAAGGGCCCTGGAGAGAACGAGCAGGAGGGAATTTCAGGGCTCTCCACTCCAGCCTTCGGGATGTGGTTTCCAGGAACTAGGCCAGTTTCTTGAAGTGTTGTTTACATTTGAAGCTGCGTTCACGTGGGATAGCAGGGCTCTCTACCGTTGAGCAGACTGGCTGTGAGCCAATGAGTGATTATAGCGTGGCCTTGCTCTCCCCATCATAGGTTATCAGTGTGGTTTGTTTAGTGTGTCTTCTGTTCTGCAGCTTTACCTTTTCACATTCTGCTATGCATTGGTGATCTTTCCATCTTGATGATCTTGTGAAACTTTTACATTTTAACCAGGTGGGGATATAGTTAGTATCTCATTGTGGTCGCTACTGAGGTCAAACACCTTTTTGTCTCTTTTTCTGTCATTTAGATATTCTCTTCTAAATGCCTGTTTGCCTCTTTTTTTTTTTTTTTTTTTGAGACAGAGTCTCGCTGTGTTGCCCAGGCTAGAGTGAGTGCCGTGGCATCAGCCTAGCTCACAGCAACCTCAAACTCCTGGGCTTAAGCGATCCTACTGCCTCAGCCTCCCCAGTAGCTGGGACTACAGACATGTGCCACCATGCCCGGCTAATTTTTTTTCTATATATATATTTTAGTTGGCCAGATAATTTCTTTCTATTTTTAGTAGAGACGGGGTCTCGCTCTTGCTGAGGCTGGTCTCGAACTCCTGACCTCGAGCAATCCACCCGCCTCGGCCTCCCAGAGTGCTAGGATTACAGGCGTGAGCCACCGCGCCCGGCCCTGTTTGCCTCTTTTGCTTGTTTTTTTTCTATTTATCTGTCTTTTTCTTTATGAATTGTAGGAATTCTTTATATATCAGATATGCAAGCCCTTTGCCAGTTATATGTATTATAAATATTTTCTGCTACTCTGTGCTGGCCTTTTCATTGCCTTAACACATCTTTTGATGAAGAAATTCCTTTCCTTAATGTAGTCAAATGTATCAACGTTTGCCTTTATGGTAGTGTTTTATGTGCCATATTTTAAAATAAAATCTTTATCCACAGTTACATTCTTCTATATTATCTTCTAAAATCTTTATTGTTTTGCACTTTACACTTGGGTCCATAGTCTACCTGGAATTGATTTTTTATTTATGGTTTGATATAGGAGTTTTGTTTTTAGGGTTTTTTGTTTGTTTGTTTTAAGAGATAGGGTCTTGCTGTGTCGCCAGGCTGGAGTGCAGTGGGCCGATCATAGCTCCCTGCAGCCTCAAACTTCTGGGCTCAAGTGATCCTGCTGCCTCAGCCTCCCAAAGTGCTGGGATTACAGACACGAGCCACCGTGCCCGGTTCAGAAGTGACTGGGCATTTTAAAGGGAGAATGATAGAATGTGGGGCAGGGAGAGGGTAGTAGAGTCAGGGAAGTGAAAAATTATAAAAAGTTTGAAGGAGCAATTGGTCCGTGTGAAACCCATCTGGGTTTGTTAACTGGCGCTTATTGAAGTTAGACTCCTATCCTCCCACAGAGGCTGGGAGACGGGCCCTATCTTCAGGTGTTGTTGAAATAATAGTAAATTCTTTTGGCAGCCTTGAATGTTCTCAGGTAGACACTTTAAGGGGTCTAGAGTCATCCTAGGGATACGGCCTTAAACTATTGGAAACTGTCAGTGTTTAGTTCAAGTCTCTGTAGGCCAAGATTGAGGCCTAGTGGAGAAGAAGGTTCAGAGGAGCTTGACTAGAGTTTGGTTGAGGAAAAAATCTTTGTCACCCATGAGCATTCATTCCCCATTCTCCTCTCTTTTCCCACAGACAACCACTAACCTACCTTTTGTCTCTACAGATTTCCCTATTCTGGACATTTCATACAAATGGGATCATGCAATATGTAACTGACTTCTTTCAATTAGCATAATGCTTTTAAAGTTCATCCATTTTACAACATGTACCAGTACTTCATTCCTTTTCTATAGCTGAATAATATTCCTTTGTATTAATCTACCACATTTTGTTTATCCATTCATCAGTCACAGGCCCACTAAAAGAAATTTCATTGCTAGTGTATTGAAATACTGTTGATGTTTTCTTTTCTTTTCTTTTTTTTTTTTTGAGACAGGGTCGCACTCTGTTGCCCTGGCTAGAGTGCAGGGGTGTCATCATAGCTCACTGCAACCTCAAACCCCTGGGCTCAAGTGATCCTCCTGCCTCAGCCTCCTGAGTAGCTGGGACTACAGGTGTGCCCCACCACGCTCGGCTAATTTTTCTGTTTTTTGTAGAGATGGAAGTCTTGCTCTTGCTCAGGCTGGTCTCAAACTCCTGGCCTCAAGCAATCCTCCCACCCTGGCCTTCCAAAGTTCTGGGATTATAGGAGTGAGCCACTGCACCTGGCCTACCATTGATTTTTGTATATTGATCTTATATTTGGCAACCTTGCTAAAGAAAGGCAATTGATTTTTTTATGTTGTTTGTACCCAGCAAATTTGGTATCTTATTAATTCTATTACTTTTTCTACAGATTCTTTTGGATTTTCTACGTAAATAATAGTATTATCTGCAAACAGTGACAATCTTGTTTCATCTTTTCCATCAATACTTTTTTCTTTCATTTTTTTTATTGTGGTAAAACATATATAACATAACATTTACCACTTAACCAGTTTTAGGTGTACAGTTCAGTGATACATTCACACTGTTGTGCAGGCGGCACCATCATCCACCTCCAGAGCTACTTGCATCTTGCAAAACTGAAAATCTATACCCATTAAATAATAATGCTCCGTTCGCCATCCTGTCCTCCCCCAGTCCCTGGCAACCACCATTCTACTTTCTGTCTCTATAATTTTGACCACTCTAGGTATCTCATGTAACTGGAATCATGCAGCATTTATCTTTTTGTGACTGGTTTATTCCAATTATAATATCCTCAAGGTTCATTCATGTTGTCACATGTGACATGTGACATCTTCCTTTTTAAAACTGAAAAATATGCTATTGTGTATGTGTTTACCACATTTCCTTATCTATGCATCTATCTGTATGGCACCTGGGTTGCTTCCATGCTTTAGCTATTCTCAATAAAACTGCTGTGAGCATGAGTGTACACATATCTTTTCAAGATCCTGCTTTCAGTTCTTTTGGGTATATACCCAGAAGTGGAACTGCTGCATCATATGGTAAGTCTATTTTTAATACTTTGTGGAACTGCCACAGTATTTTCCATAGCAGCTGTACCATTTTTCATTCCCACAACAGTGCACAAAGGTTCCAATTCCTCCGCATCTTTGCCAATACCTATTTTCTGTTTTTGTTTTTGTTGTTTGGGTTTTTTTTAGTAATAGCCATTCTAACGGGTATGAGGTCCATTCAACACATTTTTGTTCTCTGTTGTGTTTGGGTTTTCCTGGAGATTCCTTTTTAAGTAGAGCCTGACGTTTCTTTTCAGCTGTAATCCCCTGTTACTGTAGAGGAGCCCTGCTAATGTGGTGTAAGGTGTGGGAAGAGGGAGAGCATTCTGTATTCCTGTGTTTTGGTCTCAGTCTTTTAGTGGGCGTGTGTACCTAGGTTGTGACCCTCACGAGTGCTCCCCTCCCCTTGAGATGGCACAGGAAAGCTGGAGGGGGTCTGCAGTTGGGAATTTCTCTTCCTCTACATCAGTTAAGCTCTGGTAAAACCCATTTGGTCAGGCCCTTATAAAACAGTTTCCTTTGAGGTCAGGCCTTTATTGATGAGAACAATGCTCTGGGTGTATTCAAAAAGGTTATTTTACCTCTCTCTTTGCCTGAAACATGAGGTGATTTTTCTCTGATCTTCACCCTGAGAACCTGGAGATAAAACTCACAAAGGTGTGGGGGCCCCCATAAGGCTGGGCCCAGGGGAGTTTTTCTCTCCCAAGCCAGTCCGTGGTCTGTCTCCGGCAATTAGTCAATTACCCTTTAAAGATTCCTTAAAGGCTCCGGCTGTAGCTTCTCCTTCTAGTAAATTCTTATTCTGTATTTGCCTGTTTATCCAGTTTTGGGGGTGTCAGATTGCCCTGTGACCAGAATTCTCTGATGCATCTAAGAAGAGTTGTTGCTTTTCAGTTTGTTCAGCACTGTTTTTTCTTGTGAGATTAGGGGTGATGACTTCCAAACTCTTTAAATGTCAGTCCAGAAATTGAAAGCCTACATTTTTTGTATATTTTTTTTGCCTTACCGTGCTGGCTAGAATCCCCCATCCAGTGCTGAAAAGAGTGGTGGGAGCAGGCATTCTTGTTTTCTTTCTGATCTCAAAGAGAAATCTGTGAACATTTCATCATTAAGATGATGTCTACTGTAGGTTTTGCAAGGATAACCACTATCAGATAAAGGAAGTTTCCTTCAATTTTTAGTTTGCTAAGAGGTTTCTTATTTTAAAGGAATAGATATTGAATTGTACTACATGCACACCTATTGAAACAATCATATGATTTTTCTTTTTAATCTGTTATATAACAAATGAATAGATTGATTAATTTTCTAAAACTATACCAATCTTGTATTCTGTGAATGAATGCAACTTAGTCATGATATATTACTCTTTTTATGTATTACTGAATTTGATATGGTAGAATCTTTGAAAGGATTTTTGTATCTATGTTCATGAGCGATAGCAGTCTCCAGTTTCTTGTTCTTACATGGTCATACTTAATGGTTCTTACTTAATGAAGGAGATACATTCTGAGGAATGTGTCATTAGGTGATTTCGTTGTTGTGTGAACGTCATAGAGTGTACTTACAGAAACCTAGATGATACAGCCTAATACTGCTCCAAGGCCACAAACCTATACAAAATGTTACTCTACTGGATACTGTAGGCAATTGTAACACAATGGTGTTTGTGTATCTAAATATAGAAAAGGTGATGCATTGCTCTATGATGTTATGAAAGCCACTATGTCACAAGGAAGTAGGAATTTTTCAACTGTTATAATCTTATGGGACAACTATTGTACATGTGGTCTGTCATTGACCTCAGCATCATTAGGTGGCATATGACTGTACTTCCTTTGTCAGATTATGGTATTAAGGCTTCTTCGGCCTTCAGCTGGGGTGGGCCTGGCCCAGCGTGGGGAGGCCTCTGAGCTGCCCGTGGCCTGTGGCCTGGCCAAGCCCCTGGGGACACTTGCTGACCGTGGTGTCAACTCAGCACACCCAGGGCCCATGGCACCTCCCTCGGCTCTGGCCCCAGACCCACTGGCTGGCCGGGCGCTCGATTGGGGGTTATGATACCAACCCCCAAGAAGGAAAAATGAGTTGGGGGTATTTCTTCTTTTTCTTTTCTCTGGAACAGTTCATGAAGGATTGAAATGATTTATTTCTTGATTAATTGTGGACACTGTTGAAACAATTTAGGTCTAGAGTTTTCTTTGTGGCAAGATCTTTGATTACTGATTCAGTTTCTTAGAGGCCATAGGAGTATTCTAGTTTTATGTTTCTCCTTGAGTTATATTTTTTTTTCTAGGAACTTCTCTGTAACATAAAAAGTTTCAAATTTACATAACATTTTAATAAATTTATTATATTTTAATGACTGTTGCATTGATAGTTATTTCATCTTTTGTATTCACAATATTGAGTACTTGTGCCTTCTCCTATTTTTTCTGATGGGTCTTAGCAAAGTTCATCAGTTTTAAAAATCTTTCAAATATTAAACTTCTAAGCTGTGCTGATGCTCTCTATTGCATCCTTTTTTCTATTTCATAAATTCTTTTATTAATTTGCATTTATTTGCATTTTCTATATTCAAAATGTTTATTTTCATATTTTCAGTCTTTTTCTTTCCTACTATATCTATTGCAGTCATTATCTTTTTTTTTTTTTTTAGAGACAGGGACTTCCTCTGTCACCTAGGCTGGAGCACTTGTGTGCAGTGGCATGATCATAGCTCACTGCAGCCTTTGAATTTCTGGGCTCAAGCAATCATCCCACCTCAGCCTTGAAAGTAGCTAGGGCTATAAGCATGCACCGCCATGCCCAGCAAATTTTTAAAATCTTTTTTGTAGAGATTGGGGGTAGGGGGGGTCTCACTATGTTTCCCAGGCTGGGCTCAAACTCTAGGCCTAAAGCCATTGGGGATTACAGGTGTGAGCCACCACACCTGGCCTGCCTTTTCTTCTAAATGTTGCTTCACCTGAATCCCATGAGTTTTGCTATTTACCATTTTAATTACTATTTAGTTCAAAATAGTTTCTAATTTTCATTATGATTCATTAACTTATTCATATTTAGAAGTACATTCATTAATATCCAAATGGACAAAAAATCTCTAGTTATATTTTGTTAACAATTTCTAGAATAATTGCGTAGAGGTCAGTGAACATGCTCTGTGTGTTTTCATTCTTTTGAAATGTGTTAAAAGTTGTTCTGTGGCCTAATGGTAAATTTTTGTAAATGTTCCATATGTGCTTAAAAAGAATATGTCTGCAATTGTTGGTTACAACAAAATATGTCCCTACGTCAAGTTTGTTGATGGCATCGGTCAAATCAGCTCAAAAATATTGCTGATTCTTAGTGTGTTTGTTCTGTTAGTTACAGATAGATGCGCGTGAAAAACTGGCTAAGCCAGTTTTCTTTTAGTTAATATTTACTTGATATATTTTCTTCCTTTTTACTTCAGTCTTCCTACATCTTTATAATACATCACTTGTAAATACCATCAGCTGTGTTGTTTTGTTTTCAGTTTATGGTATGATAATTAATTACTAGTATATTTCAATTTAATCCATAATCTATGTGCTTACTATTTGTCTCATATTTCTTTCTCTTTTTTTCCTTATTTTTGACTAGGTATATGTTTTCATAATTTCATTTCCCCTCAACTAGCTTCTAAGTCATACAGTTTTTACCCAGGAAAGTATAATACTCATCTTTGATTTGCCAAACATTAATGTTAATACCTTCACCCACTTCCAGGACAATGAAATGACCTTGGAACCCTTTAATCCCATGTATTCTTTCCCCACTGTTATCAAATATAGTCTGTTCCATTGTCTAATACGTTTTTTCCATGAGAGTTAGTTCATACATTATTGATAAACAATGATGTCAGTATAACTCATAAATTCTGCTAGTTTGTGTGTGATTTTCCCTAGCACATTAGTGTTTTAAATCCATGAGAGGTAAGCTTTCTTATAATTAAAGGCAAAGCCATAGTGATATGTGAAGACCTTTAGAAAAAAAGATAAAATTCCTTTAGAAGTGCCTAACTTTAGTGCAAGATGACGTTAGTTTAGTGGCTTCAAGGACCTCTATCATTTTTGGTAACTTTAAGGTACCTGAGTAAGCTGAGAGTACAGATGAAGAAGCCGCAGAGACATTTCCTTGTGTGTTAAAATAACATTTTGATTGATGAAGACATCTACTCCTGAATTGTATTGTTTTAAATTTGTTTTTATTTTTTAAGTTAACATATGGGAAATTGAGTTTTTTTTTGGTGAATAGTTCTATGAATTTTGGCACATGTATAGATTTTGTAACCACTGTCACAATGAGGACATGGAACAGTTATTTTCTTTCAGTTCTTTCAAAGTGGTGTTCTACTTCCTTCTGGCCCCTTTGGTTTCTGATGAGAAACCCAGTCATTTGATTCTTTTATTTACCTGTAAAAATGATGCATCTTTTTTTTTGCTGCCTGCTTTCAAGATTTTTTCTTTATCTTTAGTTGTTCGCAGTTTGATTATGAGGTTTCTGACATGGATTTCTTTGGGTTTGTTTTTGGTCAGGTTCACTGAGCTTCTTGAATCTTTCACCAAGTTTGGGAAGATTTCAGCCTTTTTTCTTCACATATTTTTTTCTGCATTGCACTTTTTCTCTTCTGCAACTATAATGATACAAATGTTTGGCCATTTGGTATTGTTTCACAGACCTCTTAGGTTCGGTTCTTTTTTTTCCTATTTTTTTTTTTTTTTTCAGTTTTTTTCTCTCTGTTTTTCAGGTTGAATAATTTCTACTGATCTATCTTCAAGTTCAGTGCTTTTCCCTCTGTCATCTCCATTCCGTTACTAAGCCCATTCAGTGAGATTTTTATATTACTTATTGTATTATTTAGTTCTAAAATTTCTATGGGGTTCTTTATATCTTTTATTTCTTTGTTGAGAAACAAAGAAATTTCTTTCCATTCCTTTCAAGTGTTCATCCTTACTTTTATAGTATTTTATAATAGCTATTTTAAAGTATTTGTCAGATAATCTCAATATTTATGTCATATTGATGTTGGCATCTGTTGGCTGCGTTTTCCCATGAGAGTTGAGATTTTCCTAGTTTTTTGTATTTCAATAATTTTGAATTGTGTCCTGGCTGTTTTGAATATTATTATGTTAGGAGATTCTGAGTCTTATTTAAATTCTCTGGCAAATGTTGATATTTTGCTTTTTAGAGGCAACCAATTCAATTGGGTTCAGGCTGCAAGTTCTGACCAGGCTTCTGTGGTTGGTGGTTTTAAATGAGCTCTATTTTCAAAAGCTTCGTAGTGCTGTTCGGATCTGTCTTGCATGTATGCCACCCAGTGGGCAGTCTGGGTCCTGGGAAGTAGTCTATTTCTTAATTTAGGTCTCAGATTCTTTGGTATGCTTTTTAGGGTCAAATCCATGTATGCATAGGTGAGCACAGAATTTCATCAACAACATTATGGGGTTGATTTCTCAGTTCCTACCTCTCTGGAGTCTCCCTCATACTTTCCATTTCCCTGGGACCTCCCATTTTGGTTCTCTGTCTAGGAAACACTAGGAGCACTAGGGCTTTAGTTATCCTACTTCTCACAACTGCACTCAAATCTTAGGCCAAGTGGCAGAAAGACAGAAAGACAGCAATAGGAGTTTGCCTCACTCTCTTGGGGCACTTTTGGGACCATAGATACTCTGGTAAAAGAGTAAGGTTCTCCTCCTTCAAAGTTTTAGGCCCACCTGAATATCCTTTCCTAGACATTGCCTATTCATAGCCTTTGACTATTTTTCTCTTGGGTGACTTACTTCTTTTGTCTCTTTTTTCACTGTAGTTTATTACATATTCTGGGTACATATTTGTTCTTTCTATGCAAATATTCTCACTCACTCTGTCATTAGTATTTTCTACTTTAGTTTTGATATGATCTGATTATGTGACCATAATTTATGGTCAAATTTATCAGTTGTTTCCTTTTGTAATTTTTGCATTATGTCTTAAAAACTCCTCCTTCTCTGCTAATTATAAAAACAGCATAAATTTTCTCCCAGTAATTTTTTTTAACATTTTTATCATTTTAGAGACAGGATCGCACTCTGCCAGTCAGGCTGAAGTGCAGTGGTATCATCATAGCTCACTGTAACCTCCAACTCCTGGGCTCAAGCAGTTCTCCCATGTCAGCCTTCCAAGCAGCTGGGACTACAGGTGTGTGCCACCACACCAGGCTAATTTTTAAAATTTTTTGTAGAGATGGGTCTCGCTTTATTGTCCAGGCTGGTCTTGAACTCCTGGCTTCAAGTGTCCTAGTACTTTTATAGATTTGTTTGTTTCTTTTATATTTCGCTTTTTAATCCACCCACAATTTATATTTGTAAAGGGGAAAGGTAAGTTTATTCTGTTTCTCACTTCTACAATAGATAGCTATTTGTCCCCAAATCATTGATTGAATATACCATCCTTTTAAAAACTCATTTGCAATGCCACTTTTAATATACTCAATTCCTATAAATGTATGGGTTTTATTCTGGATTTGGTTTAATTATCTACTTAGTTATACCTAAATCAATACTATGTAGTTATAATTATAGGTTGATAGCATGCTTTTTTACATTACAGGATATATTCCTCCCTTATTGCTTTTTTCTTTTCTTTTCAAATCTTCTTGGCTATTCTTGCACATTTTCTCTTTCAGATTAATTTTGGAATTTCATAAAATTTTTTTCAACATTCCTACTGTAATTGTGGTTAATAATTATGTTTTGAGATTGACATGTTAACAGAGTCATCCTATTCAGTATCACAGTATATTTTCCCATTATAATGAATTTTTTATGTCCAAAATTTTATAGCTTACTTCATTTAGGTCTTTAACAATTCTATATTTTGTTATTATTATATTATACTAATACATTATAAACCCAGAAATAGAAGTTTTGTAGCTTTTTGAAAAACTGAGTGGGGATTGTTCTATTGTAGTTCTAAAATTGTTTTTGCTGGTATAAAAGAAAATCACTGACATCTTTTTTATTCAGTATTAGGCTTTCTTGCTATACTCTTACTTGTTCTGACAATTTATCAGTTGGTTTTATGGAATTTTTTATGTATATGATTATATTGCCAACAAATAACAGACAATCTTGTCTGTTCATATTTTGTATGAGTTTGTATGTTATTTCTTTTTTTATCTCTTGGCAAAAGCCTCCAGGACAATCAATATTAGCAATGGTAACTTTCATTCTTCCCTTGTTCCTTACATTAATAGGAGCACTTCCAGTGTTTCACCACTTATATAATGTCTCCTGTAGCTTTCTGTGAAATGCTTTTTTATGTCAATTTAATCATTCTTAATATATAATAAAGTGTCCATCAAAAACAGATTTGAATTTTTAAAATGAGTTCACATCACATCTGTTGAGAAAATCACTTCCTCTTTCTTTAATCTCTCAGTATAATGAGTTTATTTTGAAATTATTTAATTTTGAATCCCCTATACATTTCTGAGGTAACTCTACTTGGTCATAAAGTATTTTTCTTTTAATATAATCTGAGATTTTATTTTCTAATCATTAAAAAAATTAAACCTGAGTTTATGAATACACTAACTCTTTATGCTCATTCTGTTGTACTACACTTGCTATATTTGGTTTCAGGGTTATATAGACTGAGTATCCCAAATCTGAAAATCTGAGATCTGAAATTTTGATGAGTTTTGGTAATTATATATACTTGTGTAATTATCACTCAAAATATTTTCCAAGAAACTCATCTATATATTCAAGTTTTCACATTGATTTGGATATATGATTGTACTTAGAATACTTTTATAATTTAAAAAATTCCTTTTCAGAAATTATGTCCCATTTCTTGTCCTTAATATTGTTTTTTAAATTCTTTTCTCATTTCTTTCCTTGATCAGAGTGGCCAAAGATTTGTCTTTTTTATTAGTCTTTTCAAATAACCAGTTTTTAGTTTTATTGATCATTTTTGTTTTAAAACTTTTCTTTTTAATTAGTTTCTGCTTTTATTGACTTTAATATGCCTCTCTTATTATCTTAGTGTTTATACTGTCCTTTCTTTTTTAGCTTATTGAGTTTAGAGCCTAGTTCATTAATTTTCAAACTTTCTTTCTAATAAATACATTTAAGGATACAAATTTTCATCTGAGTGTGCATTTGGCTGCAAAGCATAGGTTTTGAAATGTAGTGCTTTCATTTTTATTCATTTCTAAATAGTTTTTATAAATTGTAGCAAAAAACACATAACATAAAATTTATCATCTTAACCATTTCAAATGTACAGTTCAGTGTTATTAAGTGTGTTCACATTGTTGTGAAACAGATCTCCAGAACTTTTTCATCTTTCAAAGCTGAAACTCTGTACCCATTAAACAACTCTCCTTTTCCTTCTGTCCGCAGCCCCAGGTAACCACCATTCTATTCTCTTTTTCTCTGAATTGGTCTACTTTAGGTACCTCGTATAAATAGAATCGTAGAGAATTTGTCTTTTTGTGACTGGCTTATTCTACTTAGCATAATGTCCTCAAGATTCATCCATGTTTTAGCATGTGACAGAATTTTCTTCTTTTTAAAGGCTGAATAACACTATATGTGTGTACCACATTTGTTTATCAATTCATTCGTTGATGGACATTGGGTTGACTATTATGAATGGTGCTGGTGTGAACATGAGTATGCAAATATCTCTTTGAGCCTATGCTTTCAATTCTTTTGGACATATGCCCAGAAGTGGGATTGCTGAGCATATGGTAATTCTATTTTTAATATTTTGAGGAACTCCCGTACTGTTTTCCATAGTGGTTAGACCAGTTTATAATCCCACCAACAGTGCACAAGTGTTTCTCTGCACCCTCACCAAAATTTATTTTCTGTGTTTTTGATAGTTGCCATCCTAATGGGTGTGAGGTGATATCTCACTGTGTTTGGATTTACATTTCATTTTTAACTTTAAAATACTTACTTGTCAAATAAAGATTGGCTGTATTCAAGGTCTATAATATGATTTGATGTATTTGATATATATATGTTGTGTAATGATTACCACAGTCAAATTAATTAACACATCCATTACCATGCATGCTGTACGCTAGCTCCCCAGAACTTGTTCATCTTATAACTGAGTGGTTGTACTCTTTGACCAACATCTCCTCATATCTCCTGCACCCCAAACCCTGGTAACCACTGTCCTAGTTTCTCTTTCTGTGAGTTTGATTTCTTTACATTTCACATACGCTATGATTTGGATGTGGTTAGTCTCCAAAACTTATGTTGAAATTGATTCCCAATATAGAAATGTTTGGAGGTGAGGTAGGACCTAGTCGGGGGTACTTTGGTCATGGGGCAGTTAATAGATTAATGTATTTTCTTGGGAGTGAGTTCTTGTCCTGTGGGACTAGATTAGTTACCTCAAGCGTGAGTTGTTCCTTCTTGTGTTTGGTTTCTTTGTACGTACCCACTTCCCCTTCTGTTTTCTGCCATGAGTTGAAGCAGCATGAGACTTTCATCACATGGGCTGCCCAACTTGGGCTTTCCAGCCACAAGAATCGTGAACCAAATAAACTTATTTTCTTTGTAAATTGCCCAGTCCCAGGTATTCTGTTATAGCATCACAAAACAGACTAAGAAAACACATAAGATCATACAGTATTTGTGTTTTTGGTTTGAGTTATTTCACTTAGCATAATGTCCTCCAGTTTCATCCATGTTGTTGCATATTACATGATTGCTTTCTTTTGTATGGCTGAATGATATTCCATTTTATATAAGTACCACAATTTCTTTATCCATTTCATCTGTTGATGGACACTGAGGTTGTTTCCATATCTTGGCTATTGCAAATAATACCACGAACATGGGAGTGCAGATATCTCTTCGAGGTCCTGATATCATTTCCTTTGGATATGTACCCAGAAGTGGGATTGCTAGATTGTGTGGCAGTTCTATTTTTAATTTTTTAAGGAACCTCCGTACTGTTTTCCATAATGGCTGTATCATTTTACATTTCCACCAACAGTGTACAAGGGTTCCAATTTCTCCATGCCTTCACTTTCAGTCTTTGTATCCTTAAGGCTGAACTGGATCTCTTGCAGGCAGCACATTGTTGGATCTTATTGTTTTTTTAAAAAGCCATTTAGCCACTCTGTGTCTTTTGATTGGAGAATTTAGTCTATTTACATTTTAAGAAATTATTGCTGTGTAAGGACTTACTGTTGACATTTTATTGTTGAAATTTTCACCTTTTCACTTAAAGGAAGTACTTTATGGCTTTTCTTTGGCAAATCCAAATTGCTGGCCATCGCTTTAATAGAGAAAGGGTCTCACTGTGTTGCCCAGGTGGGTCTTAAACTGCTAGCCTCAAGTGATGGTCCCACCTCAGCCTCCCAAAGTGCTGAGCTTGCAGACGTAAGTCATCGCACCCGGCTCTCTTTCAGGGACGTTTTGTAGTTTTCAGCGTACCAGTCTTTCACCTCCTTGGTAGGTTTATTTTTAAGTATTTTATTCTTTTTGATGCCATTATAAATGGAATTGTTTTCTTAATCTCCTTTTTGGATTGTTCATTATTAGTGTACAGAAATACAACTGATTTTTGTATGCTGACTTTGTATCCTGCAACTTTGCTGGATTATTTTATTAGTTCTAGAAGATTTTTTTGTGGATTCTTTAAGGTTTTCTATATATAAAATCATGTCATCTGCAAACAGAGACAATTTAACTTCTTCCTTTCCAATTTGGATGCCTTTTATTTCTTTTTCTTGTTTAATTGATTAGTGAATACGGCGTATATGTTTCTTGTTCTAGAGACTTTTGGAGATTTCCTTTGTGGCCTATTACATGGTACGTTTTTGTGAAGGTTCTATGTGCGTTCTGTTTTTTGGAATACAAAAAGTCCTAACTTTATCTTTTGTATTGAGCTTCTTAATTTTGCTTTTTAAATTCTCTATATTATTACTTCTTATTTTAAATCACATGATCTGCCAATTTCTGAGAGAAATGTGAGAGAAACTGATGAATATTTCTGGAAGTCAGATGTTTCCAGGATAATAGATATGCAAATTTAGCCTTTTCTATCTGCCAGTTTTTATTTCATGTATTCCAAAACATGTTTGGCGCATAAAGGTTTGTGACTGCCATGTTTTCTTATTAATAAGCACTGTAATCTTTTTATTCATCAAATTTCCTTCTCTGTCTCAGTTTATGATTTTTGCTTTGAATTCTGTTTTGACTGGTACTAATTCTGCTATACCTGCTTTCTTCTTACTAGCATTTGTGTGCTAGATCTTTACCCATCCTTTTAGTTTGAAACTTCCTGCACTGCTTTAGTATGCTAAAAACAATGTAATTTTCATTTTTAAAAATATAACCTGACAGCCTTTTGACAATAGGTAAATTTATCCCAGTTACATTTATCATGATTATTGATACCTCATCACAGTTGCTGATGCCTACCAGCCAAAGACGATCAGAAACATACCTGTGATCAAACAAAAATTGGTTCATTATACTTGTTGCAACAACGGCAGGCGACATCCCAAAGTGCCCCAGGGTGTGTTGCAACAAAGACCAACAGTTTTTGTTCAACTAAAGCTGTGTTCCTGGTAGACTTTGACTTGTGGACATCAACACAATAAAGCAAGCTGGCCCTCTCTCACTCTTTTTCTCTTTCTCTCTGTCTCTTTCTAGCTCTAGCTCTTTCCTAAATACATGCTGTCTCTCCAATGTGTCTTGCTACCTAGCTATCTTGGGCCTTTGTTTTCATTTCTTTTTCTCTACCCTCATAACTGTTTCTGTCTATGTCTCCATGTCTCTGTTACACAGACACACACACACACACACACACACACACCCACCCACCCACCCTTACCTTGACTCTCCCACATTTAGTTAAGCCAGATTTACTGACCAGAACAATGTCTGCGGCCCTGTGAGCCTGGGAATGGGGGCTGGGAAGGAGGAATGGTAGATAGGGCCTTGGCTGAGCAAAGCTGTTTCAAGCGTTTTCCTAAGTTGTCCTGATTATAATTGACAGTTGATGACCCTGTGATAATATGGGCTTAATCATACTCTTACTGCTTAGATTTGATTAATCTGTATAGTTAGGATCAAAATAGTACAGTTTGTACTTTCTTTTCTATCTCCATTTCCTTTTACAACAAAGGACCTGTGTGCCACAGAACCAACACCTTCACTTCTGGTCTTTGGAACAACATTTGCATGTTAGCTAATCAGACAGTTGGTTTGGAAAGGAGTGGGTGGAGACTGGGGCAAGATGAGACTGGGTCCTTAGATCAGAAACCAGCATTGGATGGCTTTATTAAACTCCACCGCGCATAGTCCAATCATAAAAAATGCCTTCCACCTACACTGTACGCTCATGGGTACTATCACTTTTGCTTATTGAAATGACCCTGTGAGGTAGACAGGGCAAACATCAGTGTATCCACTTTATTGATTAGGTAATTAGAGTTGTGATTGGATGCATGCCTTGTTCATTCACTGCTGCATGGATGTGTGTCTGGTTACACACCAAGCCTTGAGGATTGGGGTGAATTAAACGTGCTGTCTGGAGGAGCCAGCTGTGGTGAGGGAGGCAGACTGTTGATGATCCACCAGGTGATACAAGCATAATTCACAGGACAGATGACGTTGGAAGTAGGGCATGGTGGTGGGGATAGGATGGTGGGCAGGTAACCAAGTCCCAGGTATTCCCTGGGGGATCAGGGAAGACTGTGTGTGAGGCCTTAAAGGGTGAGGTGGTGGTACAGGACAAACGGAGGATGGGGTAGGAGGGCATTTTAGGCCGAGGGTACAGCAAATGTGGAGTGGCGCAGAGCAGAGCTGGATCCAGGTGCTTACAGGCAGCAGCGGGAGGCAAGGCAGAGCGGCTGAGGCCATGCAGCTGGTGAGCAACAACTGGTGCTGGGGCTCTGGACATCTGTCCCCATGCCCCTGGCTGGTGCACCTTCTACATGCTGTGCCATCTGCTCATCTCTATCATTGAGTATGTTCACAAAGATGCCCAGTGTGCTCCTCACTCACTCAGCAGCCCTCCATTTCCATTTTCTGTGTTCCTCCCCCAGTCCTGGTACGCTTCCCTGGTTCTGGGTCCAGTCCTACCTCTAGACATTTTGCTTTGTTATCCAATAAAGTCCTTTGGATTGTTTAAGCCAGATGAGTCAGGCTTTTTCTGTTTTGTTTTATTTTGTCATTTGCAACCAAAAGAATCCTGAGGAACCATAGGACAAGTACCTGATACACCTCAGTGCAAGGCCTTTGAGAAAAAAATGTTGGAGGAGGTGGTTTAGGCCTCAAGGTCCAAGTGAATCTAAGCTATCTAGTCATGCAGAGCAGGCCCAGATCTCTCCCCAGCCCCACTGCAGGTGTGGAGGAGGTGAAACAGAAAGAAAGTTATGGCCAGACCCACCCCGAGCAGAGAAGTGGTACCAGGGTTGCACAGGGACATGGAGGAAACAGAGTGCAGCCAAAGCTGATCTTGAAGGCTAATAAATAGTCTGAATTCTGACCAATCAGATTGGCAAGTCTATCTCTTTTTGAGGACCTAATAATTAGGGAGGGGAGGCAGAGGGTAGAAAAACAGGGACAAAAAAGTTACCCAACCAGAATTTGTTTTAAGGGAAGGGAGTTTGGACTAGAAACAGCTGAGGAGTGGGTATCAGTAAAGTGCTGAGTTATGTGAGCATCAGGGCCAACTGCCTCCAGATGGGGCCAGTGGCTCCTCTGCCAGGGCCGCTGCTCACCTGGTGGCATCTGCTAAGCTCAGGGAAGGGCTCTGTCCAGTCATGTGCTTTGGAGGGAGGCCCTACTATGCTCCCAGCTGCCTGCTTTGCTTTCCCTTAGGCTCATTACTCAACACGTGGTATGTAGTCTGGCAGCATCAGCATAACCTGGGTGTTCCTTTTGAATCCAGATTTTCATTTTAACAAGATCCTTGGGTGATTTGTCTGCACTGCCTTGGAGTATCTTTGGGTTTTGCTATATACTGCCCTGGTTGTTTGTGTGTTTCATTTTAATTTTTAGCTCATTAGCTCCCTGTGGGAAACTTCTCAGCAGGCTGAAGTAGAGCCACCCAGTCTCACCTGTGTGTGCAGGAGGATGTGTGTTCTCTGTAGGCACCAGGGCATTGTGACAGACCTTTGAGGGGAAAAGCAACAGATACTTGCACCAGAATGAGGCTGGGGCTGAGAGAGGGGCCAGGGGGTGGGGGCAGGGAGGCAGTGGCTAGGGGGAAAGGGCCATAGTCCCAGGAACTAGAGGAATGGGGCAACTTCCCAGGGACCACCCATTCCCCAGGTGGGGAGTCTCCTGGGTCTCAGTCTGAAGTCAGTCCCACCCTGCCCCAGAGGGGCTTTGTCAAGACACCTCTTTCACACAGGCAGCTTATATCTTACCGCTTGCTCATAATCAAGACCTCAGTCAGGGTTTGGTGCCATATGAGGAAGACAGAGGTCATTCCAGCTTATGGAACTTCAGAGATTTTTTTTAACTGATATCCTCACTCCCATCACATCACAGGAGTAAAGCTGTGGGTGTCTCCTTTTCCTCTCAGGAATACACAGAGTGCAAAGGTTTGTCTGTATTATAAAAGCTTTCTCCCACTGCAATGTGTTAAAACTAGCCACACCCCTGCTATAGCCGCTGCTGCGATCTGAGTTCATGTGTTAAAATTTCATCACCAATGTGATAGTATTAAAAGGTGGGGCCTTTAGAGGGGATTAAGTCATGAGAGCAGAGTCCTCGTGAATGGGATTAGTGACCTTGTAAAAGGACTGGAGGCAACCAGCTAGGCCCTTTCTGCCTTCTGTCCCTTCTGCCACGTGAGGACATGGCATTTATCCACCATGGAGGATGCAGCAGCAACAAAGCACCATCTTGGAAGCAAAGAATGGCCCTGACCAGACACCAGTTTTGCTGGCACCTTGATCTTGGACTTCCCAGCCTCCAGAATTGTGAGAAATAAATTTCTATCATTTATAAATTATATAGCCTGTGGTATTTTGATATAGCCGCCCAAGCAGACTAAGCCAGCCATCCACATTCCGTGAGTGTTACTGGGGAATTCTGTTTGGTCAGGCACACATGTAGTGTTATGCCAAGTGCCACAGGAGAGATGGGAGGCATCAATTCTTCCTGTGACAGTGGCCCCCTGGTTGGAGAAATTTGCCCTCGGGTGGTTCTTGGGAGTTCTTTGCATCTTGTGATGCCACCCAAGCAGTAAAGGTTTCCAAATAGATCTAACTGTGGCTCTAAGGGACTTGCTTGGGCTCTTATCTGAGTCCAGCATCACCAGATCTAATACTAGCAAAATTACTCTGGTGACTCCTTGGCTAAGCCCGTAACATTGGAAAACCAGATTGGGGAATCCATTTCTATAAGGTTTTGCTTTGGGATGATCCAGTACACACTTGGCATCTAGACTATGTTGCCAAATAGCTTTCCTCTTTTCCTGGGGTTATCCATCAGCCCACACCAACCTCATCTTGGATGGGCATGAAGTATGCCTCCTTTCTGCCAATGCCCTTTCTCCTCTCCCTGCAGCTTTACGCTGAGAGAGAGGCAAAGGAGGAGGGTGAGAAAGCAAACTGAGATCTGAGAGCTGTGACCAGGAAAGAACTCTGGTTATGATTAATACATGGAACTGAAAGCAAAGAGATTAGCAACCCAGAAGGTGTTTGAGGGAATTACATTTTGTAAGCTACCACAAGCCTGGACAAAAAACCGGCTTTGACTGTTCAAGACAAAACAGTCATCAGCGTGGTGGTGGTGGTGAAGTGGGAAGCAAGCCTGGACCCCACATTCCTCCAAGCACAGAACATCCTGGGATCTCCTCTTATCTGTCAGCAGCCAAGGTGTCTGCAGAGAGTTCCAAGGAAGCAGGTAACTCACAATGGACTGAACATGTTGACTCCACACAAAGTCTTTGACTCATAAAATTTTGGGATGTATATCTCCGCTTGAATGAGTAATAGACATTTCAACTTTACCATATCAAAAGGGAAACATTTGAGACTTCCAATTCTGAACAAGATGGATTAATGGATCATATTTGCTTCTACCCAAAATAATTTAAAAACTGGACAAATATATGAAACAATGGTTCTTAAGACATTGGACATTAGGCAATAAAGAACTGAGATCCCTATCATGCCCCAACTTAGTGCCTAGAGGGGAACCTAGGGAGAGCTTAGATGTCTCTCCAAGTTGAGAAGATGGAGCTGGGAGGCCAAGGTAGCTTGATTTTGCAATGAGATCATCAGAGAGGAGCTGTACAGATAGAAAACTGCAGAAATCTGCAGAAGGTCCCTGTAGTATTCAGCTGAGTACTGACCAGTACATATGTATTAAGAAATTTCACAAGGCAAGGAAAAGTATCCCCTAAAAAGAATCAGAGAGAAAATCCCTGTAGCTCCCACAGGGAAAAAATAATGTCTCTTCTCACCATCCAGGGTGGAAAACTTCATATTTCACACAGCACCAGGTAGAATACACAGAAAAGTTTGTCTCAGTAATGGAGAAAAATTTAGCCCCAGACTAAATACTACTCTGGTCCTATAACAACAAAAGCTTAAAAACAAGTCCTGAAAGAATTAAACTGGCTCTAAGTTACTTGTCATATCCCATAACAAAGGTTAAGAATATTTATAGGAACACAAAAACATGCAGTCCCCAAAAAGGTTAAATTTAAATGTCTGGCATATACTTAAAATTATTAGATGTGAAAAGAAGCAAAAAGATATGCTCCATAGTGAAGAGAAAAATCAATCAAAGGAAACTGACCCAAATGATCGAATAGGTGATAGAATCAGTAGGCCAGGACCTTAACACAGGTATTAGAACTATAATCCATATGTTCAGAAAGGTAGCTGAACAATTGAACATCTTATGTAGAGACATAGAAAATATAGGAAGACTCAAATTTACAGACATGAAAACTATAATGTCTGAGATAAAAAATACATAGGATGTTACAAAATGGCAGATTAGATACTGCAGAAGAGAAGATTAGTAAACTTGAAGACAGAACAATGAAAGCTATCCAGAATGAAACACAAAGAGGAAAAATATTCCAAAAAGTAATAATAAAATAGAGAATCAGTGAACTGTGGGACAACTTCAAGCACTTTAATATATATGTAACTGTAGCCCCTGAAGAAGAGAGAGGGGAGGGGATAAAAAATTTTTTTTAAATAATGGCTACATATTTTCTAAATTAGATAAAAACTATAAACTTAGACATTCAAGAAATTCAACAAACCCTATGCACAAGAAACATGAAGAAACTACACTGAAGTACTTCTTAATCACATTGTCCTAAACAAGAGATAAAGAGAAAAATCTTAAAAGTAGCCAGAACAAAAAAAGACAGTAGATTTTTTGTTGGAATAAATGTAAACCAGAAACAGTCTAAACATCTTTAAATCTACTTTAAATCATCTTATCTGTTGAGAGATAAGAATTGTCAACCTAGAATCTTTTACCTCATGAAAATATCTTTCAAAAATGGTGTATTTAAGACTTTTTCAGATGTAAAAGTCCAAAAAGAATTAATCACCAATAGACCTGCATTACAAGAAATACTAAAAACAGTCCTTCAAGCAGAATAAAAATGACACCATAAGAGTAAACATAAAAACTACTTTTAAATTAATTAATCTTTTAAAAAAGAATTTTTTAAAACAAAAATAAAAGCAATGTATTATGGGGTTTACAACATACGGGGAAATAAAATGTTATGACAAAAATAGCACAAAGGCCTGGAAGGGAAAAGATGTAAATATATTATTGCAAGGTCTTAACCTATACATGAAGTGGTATGGTATCACTTTGAAAATAGACCGTGATGAATCTTGTATGTATGTGATAAACTTGAAAGCAGCAACTAAAATAGCATAGAGCTTATTGCTCATAAACTGACAAAGGAGAAGATGAAAAATTCTAAACTGCTCCAAAAGAAGGCACACAAAATAGAGGGAAAAGAGAAGAAAGGGCAGGCGAGATTTTGGCACTGGTTGTTAGAGCAGGTAGCCTCTCCCAAATACACACCGCTGGACCAGTAGGCAGGCGGATGGGTGATGCGTACGTGGGTGGTGGAGGAGGCACCCTCATCCCCACGTCTCATGCTCTCCCTCAATTATAACTCAGTCCACCGTGGTCTGAAATACTACGTCACTACGCCTGCACTTTGAGGACATTATTAAGTAAAATAAGGGTTATTTGCGCACGAGGCAGCCAATCTGATAACCGAGAGGGCTACTGCAGTGACTAACAGCAATACTAAAGAAACGGAGTGGGTTCGCGTGAGATTCCATCACACTACTCAGAACGGTGCACATTGTAAAACTTAGGAGTTTATTTCTGGAATTTTCCATTTATATCGCAATGCCTACGTCATTTATCTCACTTCATCTCATCACATAGGCATTTTATCATCTCACATCATCACAGGAAGAGGGGTGAGTGCAGAACGATAAGGTATTTTGAAAGAGAGAAGCAGAGAGAGAAGGAAAGAAAGACCACATTCATGTAACTTTCATTACAGTATAACTGTCCTATTTTATGATTAGTTATTGTGGTTAATCTCTTATTGTGCCAAAGTTAAAAATTACCTTTATCATAAGTGTATGTATATATATATATGAAAAAACATAGTGTGTAGGGTTCAGTATGATTTGAGGTTTTAGGCATCCACTGTCTTGGAACATATCCCCTGCAGATAAAAGGTGGACTACTATTGAGTCCCCCCAACAAAAGTTTGTTCAGAGACAGCCAGGATAACAGTTAGGACAGAGTGAGGGTATAGGGGCTGGAAGCTGTAGAAGCAAAAATATTGAAAGTCTAACCCTATTACAATTTCTGCAATGATTGCTATTGCTGTTGATTTATTGAGCACAGACCTTGTTCCCAGGAGTTATACTAGAGGGATTATGTATTTTGTAACTATCCTCTGAGTTTGGTATTATTATTCTAATATTATAGGTAGATTGCTAAAGAGAGGTCACTTAACTCTACAATGCGTGGCTATAGACACACAATGGATGAGTCTCAGCTGGAACCCAAACACAGGCCAGGGTGACCCCCAAGCCGGCCTCTTTGCTGTCTCAAGCTTCTCCCTGGGTGGGCCAGTGGTTGGGGAGGTCTTACTACTGTCTTCAGAGATCCCCTATATGGGCTACTAATGTGTTTAGGACTTGGGATACTGTAGAAGATAAGCCCAGAAAAGTAGGGTTGACCTGGGGTGGTCTCCAAGGGTCTCAGACACTCAGGAAGCAGAGAGTGAGCACCTCAAAGACAACACAGCTTCTCTCTGCAGCCTGTGACAACTCCTCTGAGCAAGGGTCCCCCTCCCCTCTAGGACTGCTGAGATGGGGGGAAAGCTTTCTGCACTAGTTTTGAGTGCCTGGTCTCACTTACAGGTGTGTGGCCCTGGACTGATCCCTTCATCATTCTGAGCCTCAGTTTCCTTGTGTGTCAAAGGGGGATTTTGCTCCTAGCCTTTGGGATGAGCAGGTGCAACTAACACCCCGCCAGGCTAGACTGGCCCTAGGAGAAGCCAGTGAGAGGCGCAGGGAATGGCCCTGGTTGCACTGAACTCAGGGCTTCAAGATGCAGTAGGCAGAGGCTAGAGGGAGAAGCCTTTAACCTCAGGCAGCAGGGTTCAGATGCCTCCTCTGTCACCTACCGGCTTAACTTGCACTTTGCACAGGTTTGTAACATTGCTAAGACTCAGTTTCCTCAACTCTGAAGGAGCATGGTCATGGTGCCTACCTCAAAGCTGTGTCACATGGACTCGATGAACAGGTGTCTTTTGGGGCCTAGGCTTGAGCTGGGGACACAGGGCTCTCCAGTTGGTACTGCACACTCACACAAGGGTCTGGATGCAAGGCGAGAGGTGGGTTCCTGGTGTGCAGGGCAAGAAGCTCTCCTTGCTCCTGCCAGCTTAGGGTTTGGCTCAGCAATGCCAGGGTTGGGGACAAAGGAGAGATGCTTGAGGACAAGTGCCTTTTTCTTCTGTGGCTAAAGAACAGCTGAGGTGCTGAGGGTCAGGGTGAGGTAACCCTGGGAAATGCTCTGGGGGTCTTGGAAGGAGCCTTGAGATTGACAGTGCCCAGCTAGGTCTGGGCCTCTCCTCTTACACCGTTGACCAGCTCAGCACCACCTCATGGGTGCTCTTTGCCTACTGCCTCCCCAGATCAGGGCTGCACGGTGCCTTTGTGTTTGCCGCGGACAACAAAATGGTGGCTGACTGCATGCCAGGAAGAGAGCACTCACCAGACACTGGATCTGCTGGCACCTTGATCTTGAACTTCCCAGCCTCTAGAACTGGGAGAAGCTAAAAAAAAAAAAAAGAAAGAAAGAAAAAGACTTGTGTGTGATCTTCAGAGGTCCCCTTTTCCCTAATCTGACAAATGGGGAGTTGGTCTATCAATGTTCTCTAAATTTCAGTTGTTTGCGTACTATCTGTGATTTTTGCTATATTTGCATAGAAGTGGTTCCATTAGTTGCTTAATACTCTTCTTTAAAAAGGCCTGTTAGATATAAAACCATCCTCATATAGCCACCAAATCTTTGACAAAACAGACAAAAACATACTCTGGGGAAAAGAATCCTTATTCAATAAATGGTGCTGGGAAAACTGGATATCCACATGTAGAAGACTGAAACAGGACCCACAGCTTTCACCTCTCACAAAAATCAGACCACGGTGGATAACAGACTTAAACGTAAGGTGTGAAACTATTAGAATTCTAGAAGAAAATGTGGGAAAAACTCTTATAGACATTGGCCTAGGCAAAGAACTTATGAAGAAGACCCCAAAGGCAATCACAGCAACAACAAAAATAAATAAATGGGACCTGATTACATTAAAAAGCTTCTGCACAGCCAAAGAAACTGTCATGAGAGCAAACAGACAACCTACAGAATAGGAAAAAAATTTTGCATGCTACACATCTGATAAAGGACTGATAACTAGAATCTATTTAGAACTCAGGAAGATCAGCAAGAAAAAATCAAACAACCCTATCAAAAAGTGGGCAAAGGACATGAATAGAAATTTCTCAAAGGAAGAGAGAAGAATGGCCAACAAACATGTGAAAAAATGCTCAACATCTCTAATCATCAGGGAAATGCAAATCAAAACCACCATGAGATTTCACTTAACTCCAGTGAGAATGGCCTTTATCAAAAAGTCCCAAAACAATAAATGTTGGCGTGGATGCCAAGAGACAGGAACACTCATACACTGCTGGTGGGAGTGCAAACTAGTGCAACCCCTGTGGAAAGCATTATGGAGATACCTTAAACAGATTCAAGTAGACCTACCATTCGATCCAGCAATCCCATTATTGGGCATTTACCCCAAAGACCAAAAGACATTCTATAACAAAGACACCTGCACCCGAATGTTTATAGCAGCACAATTCACGATTGCAAAGATGTGGAAACAACCCAAGCGCCCAACAATACATGAGTGGATTAATCAAATGGGGTATATGTATACCATGGAGTACTACTCAGCTATAAGAAACAATGGTGATATAGCACCTCTTGTATTTTCCTGGATAGAGCTGGAACCCATTCTACTAAGTGAAGTATCCCAAGAATGGAAAAATAAGCACCACATGTACTCACCGTCAAACTGGTTTCACTGATCATCACCTAAGAGCACATTTAGGAATAACAGTAATCGGGTGTTGGGCAGATGTGGGTGGGGGAGGGGATGGGTGTACACATACATAATGAGTGCAATGTGCACCATCTAGGGGATGGACACGTTTGAAGCTCTGATTCTGCCGAATCGGGGGCGGGGGGCAGGCAAGGGCAATATACGTAACCTAAACTTTTGTACCCCCATAATATGCTGAAATAAAAAAATAAAATAAATTTAAAAAAATAACAAAAAAACCCAAAACAAAACAAAAGATAAAAAAAAGGTCTGTTAAAAAGAAAACTTCAGGTATGCCTATGGTAAATGAAAAACCTGACATAAATAGAAAGTGTCCATAAGAAGAAATACACACATACTTGGAATAGCAAGTGTGTATCCTGTACTATCTACACTGATGTCATGTGTCACACTTGGAAAATGCAGGGCCAGGTGACCCCATGGCTTCTCCCCGATCTTCTCCCGCTTCCCAGGAGAATGTGGCCTAGACTTGGAGAGTACCCCTGGGGTCATTATTCACTGCTTGCTGTTTTCTCTGTGGACCAAAAAATCATCCTTGAGGTTTTATAGGGCAAAGGACAAAGGTCTGGAGCTCCTGCTTCCAGAGAGGCCTCTGATGCTGGGACAAACAGTATGCAGAGAGGAAGTCCTGCTTGTTATCCAGGCCCCGCTGAAGAATCTCAGACATTCCTTGAAAAGAATAGCAACGAGATTACATCGGGAGCCTGTCAGCCAGGCCTCCTAGGCCCCACCAAACACTCCAGGCAGGCTCCCCCATCCCTACCCCGTGGGGGCCGCAGAGAAACAAACGGCATACCCTCACCCAGGGTGGGCGGCTTCCGCAGCCAGAGAATGTCAGGAACAGAGGACAGGAAGGCAGAAGCCAGGGACATGTGTCCGCTCATTAGGTCACGTCCAGAGTAGAGGAGGGGGCAGAGTGGAGCTACGTGGGGCTGCTTTGTTGCTAATATAGTAACATCGAATGTATAATAACATTTGTGTAGGCCTGGGCTAATGTGTTTGTGTCTCAGTTTTAAACAATACAGTTTAAAAAGTAAAAAAATAAAAAATTTTAAAAACAGAAAAAGGCTTACAGAATAAAGGTATAAAGAAAGAAAATATTTTTGTACTGTTGTATGATATATTTGTGCTCCTACAAAAGAGTAAAAAGGTTAAAGAAATTTAAATGTTTATTAAGTAAACTAGTTAAGTAAGGTAAAGTTAATTTTATTATTGAAGAAAGAAAATTTTTAAAATAAATTTAGTGTAGCCGAAGTGTACAGTGTTTATAAAGTCTGCAGTAGTGTACAGTAATGTCCTAGGCCTCCACACTCACTCACCACTCACTGACTCACCCAGAACAACTTCCAGTCCCGCAAGCTGCATTCATGGTAAGTGCCCTGTACAGGTGTACCGTGTTTTTACCTTTTACACTGTACTTTTACTGTACCTTCGTCATGTTTTATGTTTATATATGTTTAGATATGCAAATACTTACCGCTGTTTTACAGCTGCCTGTAGCATTCAGTACAGTAACATGCTGTACAGGTCTGTAGCCTAGGAGCAGTAGGCTATGCCAGACAGGTGTAGTAGGTGTGTATCTGCTCTGCCATCTAGGTTTATGTGAGTGCACCCTGTGACATTGGCACAATGATGAAATCACCTAGTGATGCATTTCTCAGAACATATCCCTTTTGTTAAGCAATACATGATTGTATTTTTATATACCAGATATGTAATCAAAATGTACCCATTTTAAGTGTACAGTTGGATGGATTTAAAAAAATGTATACTCTTAGATAACCACAACCCAAATCAACATACAGAACATAGGCCATCACCCCAGAAAGTTCCCTCAGATCCCTTTGCAGCCACGCCTTCCCCAACACCAGCCCCAGGCAACTGCTGATCTGCTTGCTGTCACTGTAGATTAGTTTTTCTTTTCTAGGCTTCCATATACATGGAATAGGACAGTATGTATCCTTTTGTGTCTGGCTTCTTTTGCTCAGCAAAATGTTGTATAGAATTGGTAGTTGGTTCATTTTGATTGCTAAGTAATATTCCATGGTAGGTATTTACTACACTTTGTCAATTTATCTACTGATGGACATCTGGGTTTTTTCTGGTTTTGGAGCTATTGTGAATAAAGCTGTTAGGAATATTTGTGTGCAAGTCTTTTTGTGGACATATGTTTTCATTTCTCTCAAAACCTAGGAGTCTAATTGCTGAGTCAGATGGCCCGAATGTATTTCACTTTACAAGAAACTAGTAGACTGTTTTATCATTTCACACTCTCACCGTGTGAGAGCAATGCATGAGAGTTCCAGTTGTTCCACATTCTTGCCAATCTTTGATGTTGTCGGTTTTTAAATTTTAACTATTCCATTGGATTTGTTGTACTATCTTATTGTGCTTTTACCCATATTTCTTTGATTACTAATGATGTTGAACATACTTTCATGTGCTTACTGGTCACTTGTATATATTCTTTTGTAAAGTTTCTGTTTAAATCTTTTGCACATTTTTAAAAGTTGGGTTATCATCTTATTATTGAGTTGACAAGGTTCTTTATGTATTTTGGATACAAATCCTTTGTCTGCTTTGTGTATCATGAATATTTTCTCTTGATCTGTGGCTTGTCTTTTCTTTTTTTCAATTGTGTCTTTTGAAGAGAAGTGTTTAATTTTGGTTTAATCTAAGTGATCATTTTTTCTTTTATGGTTAGATCTTTCTGTCTAAGAAATCTTTATTGGGCATGATGGTTCACACCTATAATCCTAGCACTTTGGGAGGCCAAGGCGGGAGGAACACTTGAGGCCAGGAGTTTGAGACCAGCATTTTGGCAACATAGTGAGAACTAGTCTCTACCAAAAAAAAAAAAAAATTAGCCCAGTGTGATGGTGCCTGTAAGTCTTAGCTACTCAGAAGGCTGAGGCAGAAGGGTCACTTGGGCCCAGGAGTTCCAGGTCACAGTGAGCTATGATTGTGCCCCACTGCACTCCAACCTGGATGACAGAGTAAGACCCTGTGTCAAAAAAAAAAAAAATACCTATATTCCTACTATGCACAGACCACCATTGCTGTCATTTAAAAATATTTCTCTGCTGATGACCACTTAGGCATGCTGTATAGTGATCTGATCAAATGCATGGATCTAGAGCCAGAGTGCCTGGGTCTAAATCCTGACTCTACCAGTTCCCGACTGTTTACACTCGGGCAGTTATCTAAATCTTTGACTCAGGTTTCTGATTTGTATAAAGAGATTGATAATAATTATATCTACCTCATAGATTTGGGGAGTGAGGATTAAACCTTGGCTCATGTGAAGTACATACTAAGTGTCAGTACCAAGTAGTCCCGTAAGTGGTCTCCCACTTCCTTCAGAGTAACAGCCAAGGTCTTTTGGGCCAAAGATCTTACAGCAGCTGGCAGGACCTCTGTGCTGGGTGCCAGGCGCACCGTGAGACACAGGATGCGTTCCTGCCCTCACGGCACTCATCGTCCAGTGGAGAGACGGGCATGCGAGTGGCCAGGGGCACAAACATTCGAGCAGCGGGCACCTGAAAGAGGGTGCCCACCTGACTCTGGGGCCGTGGCAGGCAATCGGGGAAGTCTTCCAGGGAAGGCCATAACCCAGTTTCTCAAGAATAAACATTGCACCAGACTTCATTGATTTCTGTAGGGGTGGAAGTGGGAAACTCAGAGGATTTCCTTTGCAACAGTTGTGATAAGCTGAGCACTGTCACCCACTTCGTACCACACCTACACCGACGTCACCTGACCGTCCTGGGTGAGTCAGCATCCTCGGCTGGCAGCCTGGCCGAGAGTGTGGTTCTCTCCTCCCCAGCCCGGTGGAAGGAGGGAGTCCGAGGGAGCTGAGGTCCGTCGTGCACCCTGCGCCGCGCTGGGTGCGTTACACGTGTGATCCCCAGTGCTGCTCCGTGAGGTCACTGTTATTACCTCATTCTAGAAACGAGCTCAGAGGGGTTCAGTTTTGTCCTAGGCCACACAGCTTAGGAGGAAACCAAGTCTGGAGCTGCACACAGATCTCTCAGCCTTCGAAACCTGAGCACTTCCCCCAGAACTGCACGGTCTGCCTTCAAGTCTTCTGACACTCCTGAGAATGGGGAGGGCGACATTTGTGGTGTCACCCTTGCAGCCTCTGGGGTCTAGGTATTGCAAAAGCCCGGGCTGTGACTCAGTGGGTTCCATACCTGCCCCCAGACTTCACCTGCCTCAGGCAGACGTCTTACTCAGCCTTCAGTGGAGTGAGGTGGGGCAGTCTTTCGGCAAGAACTCTGGGTGCGAGCCATGCTGCCCTCACTGTCAGCCTGCTAGGAATCGCAACTCTGGTGGCCACAGGGGAGACAGACTGCATGACCCATACCCCCTTCCACCGGGATAGCTCCCCACTGCCACAGGTGGCATGATTGGGCCCAGATTAATAATGCTAATGACACTTTTCTTTCACTAAGCCCTTCCTGGTGCCAGACAAAATTGAGGGCTCTCCATTAAATCTTTTACCTCAATCTCTGGGGCAGCCAGAATTACTGCTCTCATTTTGTAGAAGAAAAGGAGGCTCAGAGAAGTTACGTTATTTTTTCAAGGTCATAGTGTCTGATTTGAAACCAGACTGACCCCAAAGCCCATGTTCTTGTCCCTGCAGTCTGTGCCCCCCACCCACTCTCTCCCCGTTCCTCCGACACCATCGGAGCTGGAGACCCAGCAGAGTTCCTGCAGCAAACACTGCACGATTGAAGTGGTTTTCTGGACAGTGGGCATTCTGTGATGTGCCAGGCTCAGGAGTGTGCATTGTATCTTGGGGATAAGGACCAGTCGGCAGGGCCTGTAATGCACGGTCCAGGAGAGATGGCGGTGAAGCTTAAGCAGGTCGCCGTGGGTGTCGTGGCTAGAGACTCACCTCACAGCCCCTCTTCATGCTACTTTTTCACATTTTATGTCAGGAGAAGTCGGGGCCAGTTGGAGCTAAGCCAGGGATCCTCTGTCCTGGCTGCACATCGTAATCCCCTGACGAAATTTTTTTTTTTTTTTTTTTTGTGGCAGAGTCTTGCTCTGACTGGGCTAGAGTGAGTGCCGTGGCGTCAGCCTAGCTCACAGCAACCTCAAACTCCTGGGCTCAAGCAATCCTACTGCCTCAGCCTCCCGAGTAGCTGGGACTATAGGCATGCGCCACCATGCCCAGCTAATTTTTTCTATATATTTTTAGTTGGCCAGATAATTTCTTTCTATTTTTAGTAGAGACGGGGTCTCGCTCTTGCTCAGGCTGGTCTCGAACTCCTGAGCTCAAACGATCCTCCCGCCTCAGCCTCCCAGAGTGCTAGGATTACAGGTGTGAGCCACCGCAAACTTTTAAACCTTATCAACACCTGGGCTCCACCCCAGAGATCCTGATTCAGTTGGTCCGGGCTGGGAGAATATTACTATTTTTCAGTAGTATTTAGTAGTATCCCCTGCCCCAGGTGACTCTGATGTGCCACACAGGTTGAGGACCTCTGGTTTGGATGGTGCCGATTTCCTGCTGCCCCATCCTGCCCTCTGGCACAGGCTTGCTGACCTGCAGGAGGTTCTGAACTGGACTCCCCAGGGCAGGTGCAGGTTTCGGGCCCTGAGCCTCTGGGGCCGCTGCCCAGTGACCTCCCGATGCCCACCCTGGCTGGCCGGGCCATCTGGAGAACCGGGGAGTGTCTGAGGCCCTTGCTCTTTACACATCTGAATGGAAGCTGAGTGTGTCTCTCAGGGAGCTGACTCCAGTCCCCATGTCGCCTCTCCCTCTAGGACTGAGGAATTCAGTGCTTTGAAATTTTTTCCTTGGAAGTCTGGCTGTGCAGCCCTCTGGGCTTGGCCAAGTGCCATCTTCCTTTGCAGCTGTGGCGCCAAGGGCATTTCCTGGAGACCTCCCAAGGCCACAAGCATCATCCTCTCCTTTGTTCCTCTGTTGATTCAACTTCTGTCCCTCATGCCTCTGTGGCAGGCCCTGTGCTGCCGCTGAGTCAAGGACCCCATGGGCAGACACATGCGGCACACCCTCATGCATGACAGAGAGCTGAGTGGCCGTGACAGAGGGTGTGCAGGATCCAGTGGGGCAGGAGGAGCAGATCCGCGGGGCCAGCACAGGGCGCAGTGTGCACATTTGCCAGTCTGATTAAAACGTTCGTGCTCTTGGCTGGTCTGTTCTCAGATCTGACTCCTGGGCAATGTCCCCACTCTGCCCCGGAGAAGCCAGAAGCAGGGTGAGGCCAGAGACACATGAGGAGTTCCCATCAGGTTCCAAGTGCCTCTGAGTGAGGTGCCTTGGGGTGGCTGCACTCACGGGGCTCTTCACGGGGACCCGGTGCTCCTCTGGCCCTCGTCCCTGCCCAGGCTGCCACAGCAGCGGAGCGCTCAGACAACGGAGGTCAGGGAGCAGGGACATCGGAGCCTCTTGGGACAGTGCTCTGCCAACTTTTACACACACAGTCCCTCGTCTCGGGGTGGGGGATTCCTGTTTGATGACTTCTCCTCCCTGCAAGGGCAGGCTGGCCCGGCTGCTTGTCACGGGCAAGAGTCCTGGGGAGGCTCTTCATTTCTCTCCCCCGGCCTGATCCCACTGCACTGCCAGCCACACTTTCCTGGGCAGGAACTCGAGTCCTGGAAGAGGGGTCTCTGGTCCTGCTAATGGGAAGGGTTGGGGACGCTGACAACACTGACAGGTGGCTTGCTTCTAGCTGTGGCACTCCCAGGGCCAGCCCGCAGGAGCCCTGAGCTCCAGCACCTGCTCTCTCAGGCCCTGAGCTCAGATGAGGGTCCCTCAGGCTCTAAGTACTGATGAGGGTGCCCAGGCCCTGAGCTCTGATGAGGGCCCCCCAGGCCCTGCGCCCTGATTAGATTTCCCAGGCCTCTGCCCTGATGGTGGTCCTTCAGGTATCAAGTGGTGACATCTACACAGGGAGCCTTCCGCTGCAGGGCCACGTGCAGGCACTGCAGGTCCCAGCTGCTCGGCCACTGTCTGACTCAGTCTCTGTTGTCTGGGTGATGGAATCAGCAAGGGGTGACTCCCTTCCCGGGCTGTCCCCACTCCTCATCAGGCCAGGATTCCCCAACCCCCTGCCCTGCACACTGAGGGTCTCTGAGTGAGTGCCGCCTACCCTCTGCGGACCATCTTCTGGACTCACTTTCACTTCTTCAGTCCTGCAGACTGAGCCCACTTTGGGGCTTGCAAGGCCGTTCCTGTGGTTCTACCACATGCTGTCCTGTGCTGACCTTCCACTCTGCCCCCTCCCATCCGTGCGTACCTCCTCGTTCCTTCCATCCAGGGCAGCAGCCTGCAAAGGGCAGAGAGGGCCTAGGCACTGGGGTCCAGCCTGACCGGCTTCCCCGGGAGGTTGGCAGGTTGCAGGAGCACACAGGAGGCTGCCTGCCGTCCCAGATGGGGTGGGGGTTGGTGGTAAAGGAAGTACTACCTGGAGACGCAGAAAAGGAAAAGTGAGGATGGAGGGGCAGACCCATGGGGAGGAGAGGGGCAGAGATCCCTGCCCTTGTATGGTCTGGGAGGACTCAGGACCCTCCTCATGGGCAGATTTACAGCAGGGCCAGGAGTCTGCCCCATCCCATGCTGTGCCACTTACCCACGGCTGCAGGGCTGAGACAGGAGCTGGGGAGAGAGGGGCATCCCGAAAGAGAAGAGAAGGACCAATGTGAGCAAGCCGGGTGCCGTGGGGCCGGTGGCAGGCTTGCCATGCAGGCTGGGGGGCAGAGGGAGGGGGCCGTGGCTTCAGAGATGGGGCAGAGGGAGCCGAGACAGCACCCGAGAGGTCACACTCCTGCTTACTCCCATCTGGTGGGTTCCGGTCTTTCCAAGTGTATCAACTCCTTTGAGATCAAACATCAAAAAATCTGGTAGTACTGTTAATCACGTGATTAACAGTAATACTATTTTTACATTCTCTTGATGCTAATAATTTCCAGAAAGTAAATTAGGAGCAGACCATCTGCTTAGGTATGGGCGTGACCCAAAATGTTCCCAAATGCTGTTTAGGAATGGAATGCCCACAACCTTTAGAAAATCAGCTTTGCTTCAATAGGATTATTTCCTTCTCAGATTTGATACATTGTTTTAATTCTGCCAACTACATGATTACTATGTATTTGGATTTCATTACCTGCATTATTTAAGAAGCTCAAGAATAGTACCATTTTGCTTAAAAATACCTTTTTACTGTGGAAATTTTCGAACAGTCCCAAAAGTAGAGAAAATGGTCAAATCTTCCATGTGCTCATGACCAGCTTTAATAATTGTTAGGATAGGGCCAATCTCATTTCATCTCCTTTCCCCACTCTTCCTTGCCTCTGGCCACTGGATTATTTAAAGCAAATTCCAGACACATATCATTTCATCTGAGAATACTTCAGTATCTCTGAGAAGTAAGAACTCTTCAAAAGCATAACCACATGCTATTACGACACCTGAAAGTTAATACTCATTCCTTCATATCATCAAATAGTTCATCATGTTTAAATTCCCCAGTTGTCTCATTAAAGAATATTTATAGAGGGTTTGTTTAAATTAGGATTCAAACAAAGTTCACACATTGATTGCATTTTGTTGGCATTTCTCTTAAGTCTCCTTCAGACTCTCACTTTTTGATTTTTTTCTGCTCATTTGTTTGTTGAAACCAAGTCATCTGTCCTGCAGAATTTTCTATATTCTGGGTTTTGTTGATTGCACCCTCTTGGTATCTTTAACATGTTTCTCTGTTCTCTGTCTTTTCTGTCAGTGTTAGTTAGATATGGAGGCTTGATCAGATTCATAGTAAATTTTTCTATAAGAATATCTCATAGTGTGATCTAGTTCTTATTTTATTACAGTAGGAGTCACAAAATGTTCTGTTGTTTCTGTTTTAGTGAGACATTCCTTGTAGAATTTTTCATCAACATTACAGTAGTTTTAAAAGGCAGCCATCAACGAACATTGTCTAAATCCATTATTCAGGGTGTGCAAAATGGTGATTTTCAAAGTCTATCCACTCCTGAACGTATTAGTTAGATCCTTCTATAAGGAACTTTTCTATATCAATTATTTGGTTACTCTGAAATACAGTTTGTGCAGGAATTACAGACAAATGCTTGCCTTTTACCAATGTTCAAAATAATAAGGTGGTGTTAATAACTGTCAAAGGTGATCGTGAGATGGATGTCAGTATCTGGGATCTTATCTTACTAAAAGCCACCAAGTTAGCCTTCCAGTTTCATGGATGTCAGCAGAAGACATGTAACTCCTGGGTCAGAGACAAAGGGCTTTATTACTCAAAGCACAGCAAACAGCATGATCCTCATGTTTGCATCAATTCCGTCTCCCAAGTCCCACAAAGAAACACAGCGTGGCCCAGGTGAATGTTGTACATGCGGTGGGGTGCATAGCAGCTGAGAAACACTGAACTTGGGGGATGGGGAAGATTCACCTTTGTCCTGCAGGGAGACATTACTCATGCCCTGAGGTTGCTCTGTACAAACGCAACCCTGATAGATGGCCTGGGTGAAGGAGTGGACCAGGTCTCACATTCTTTGCAAACCAAGAATGCATGCAGGTATGCTCAGGGACCATGGCTTGAGCCTAACAGTGTTTTGGGTTTTGTACTATTATGTATGGACTAAATTATTTTTAATATATTTGCTGTATTTCATTCCATTGCAGTCATTATTCTTTTTGATGCTCAAATTGTCCCATCTCTGGCCAGTAGGAGCCACTTTGACTTGGCTCCTATGATCTTTTGACATGACGCCAGTAGTCTTGTGTCCTTGTCTTCTAGTTTGACAAGGTGTTGTAGGCTCAGCTTATATGTTTCCTGCTTCAGGCCTTCAGACATTTCTCTAAGGATTCCTTCATTGCAAGATGGTATTTAAAGACCACAATCTGAGTATTAGGAATGCTTTTTGCTAATGGGTTGGTGATTGATTCCAGGTCTTTTCAGAGAACAGAGCCAGGAAATTGGTATTTGATTTGAAATGTAAAAATATATTATAAGGCTGGGTACTGTGGCTCACACCTGTAATCCTACCACTTTGGGAGGCCAAGCTGGGAGGATGCTTGGGACCAGGAGTTTGAGACCAGACTGGGCAACATAGTGAGACCCTGACTCTACATTTTAAAAAAAATTAGTGAGGCATGGTGCATATGCCTATAGTCCCAGCTATTTGGGAGGCTGAGGCAGAAGGATCACTTGAGCCCCAGGAGTTCAAGGCTGCAATGAGCTATGATCTCAACACTGCACTCTAGCCTGGGCAACAGAGCAAGAGTTTGTCTCTGAAATAAATAAATAAATATTAATATTTCAAATTAAAACTTCAGATTACAGGATTTGATTTAATTTTTTAAAATTTTATACTCAAATCTCTTCTCATGCTGAAAATTTTGATTTTTACTTCACTAACATAATTATGTATTTGTTTTATCCTAATATACAATAGTTTCAAAATAATATTACTAATTTTAGTACCACAATATGATGAGGTAATCAATTTAAGATTTCTGTGCAGCTTATTTAGTATATGGCCTATTTGGAATATTCAGCCCAATTATTGTATTTTAAAATCACTTTAATAGTTCTCTGTATGGTTAAACCACTAACTTGATATCCAGTCAGGTTTATTTGTTTTGTTTTGTATTCGATTTCTAGAGGTATTTTCTTTTGATTTAATTTTGTTTAATTATTCTGTTATCATATAACATTTATATGATTCCAAAGTCAAAGCTATAAAGCAAGGTACATTCAGAGAAATTGAGCTTCCATTCTCTTCTCCTAATTCCTTTGCACTCCTTTCCCACATAGGAAACCATTTTCATTTACTCTTCAACAGTTGTTACTTTCATTTTAAAATATAGGCAAATATGAATATTTATATTCCCCCAGCCCTTACATATAAGGCACCATATTATACATATGATTCTATACCTTGCTTTTTTCATTTAATGATATGTGTCCTGTGGATTATACCAAAAACACGCACAGAGAAGCTCCTTATTCCTTTTTATAGATGCAGAGCACTCCGTTGTATGAACATGCTGTGGTTTGCTAAGGCAGTCTCTATTGCTCAAAATGAGTATTTCCAGTCTTTTGCTATTATGAACAGTGCTCCAGTGAGTAGCCTTATGGTATGTCACTTTGTGTTATTTGCCAGTGTATCTTTGCAATAGATTCCTAGAAGCTGGAATTGCTGGGTTAATGGGTAAATGCTTAAGTGGATTTCGATACATATTAACAAATTTGCCTCCATGGAGTTTGTACTGGTTTGCACTCCCAGCATTGGGTATACTTTAAGGAGTGATGTGACAGTTTCCTTTAATATTTACAATATATCAGAAATTACATATTTGGAGCAATTTGTACTTATGATAAAATACTTTAGCATTTAATTTTGAGAGAGTACAAAGCTTTTCAAAAAAATATTTCAGGGGCTGGGCATAGTGGCTCAGGCCTGTAATCCTAGCACTCTGGGAGGCCGAGGTGGGGGAATCACTTGAGGTTAGGAGTTCAAGACCAGCCTGAGCAAGAGAAAGAGCCTGTCTCTACAAAAAAAATAGAAAAAAATTACCTGGGCATGGTGGCCTGTAGCCTCAGCTACTCGGGAGGCTGAGGCAGGAGGATCCTCTGAGACCAGGAGTTTGAGGTTGCAGTGAACTATGACACCACTGCACTCTATCCTTGGCGACAGAGCAAGACTCTGTCTCAAAAAAAAAAAAAAATTAGTGTTTCTCCAAACATTTTTAAAGATAAGTGGCATAAGAGAATGTAGAATGATTAGAATGATTGTTTGGTTTATATTCGCATTGCTCCTCGGTGACGTGTGAAGCTTTGACGTCTGGTAGACCCATGTCCTCATTCCTGCCTCTCACCTGTTGGCTGAATGACCCTGGACAAGTCACTTAACCTCCCTGGTACTCATGGGGAAAGCATTTTTGGGAAGTGTGAGATGAAATAATGCATGAAAAGTCCTTGGCACAGAGTCTGGGGCGAGTGGACCATCACATGGGAGAAATGACTATGATTTGACTCATTCTTGTGGAGACCACACTGCCCCTCCTCAGTCCTCGTGGATCCAAGTGGAGGAGGCAGCTACGGTAGGACTGAGTGATCATGGAGTAGGCTGAGTAACTTGTCCTAGTTTGCCCCGAACTTTTCTGGTTTTAGCTCTGAAAGTCCCACACCCTGGGAACCTCCTCTGCCCTGGGTAAACTGGGGCAATTGTGAGACAGGACTGGGTCAAGGGTCCCCTGAGCCCCCTGCAGAGGCTGGAGACAGCTCCACCCCACTGCTCTCCAAAGGTCACATGGCACAACAAAACAAGCATAGCTACTGTCACAGAAGGGACCAGAAATGTCTTGAAGTTCAAATAGGTCTGTCTTCTTGAAAGAAGAAAACCGGAATCCTTGGCTCCCTTTTCCCCGTCTATGGCTGGGAACAGGTTTTGACTAGGCCTTTGGCCTTTGGGTATGAACTGTAATTGAAAACCCTCTTCCCTGTCCCACATGGGTTGTGGTTAATATTTTATTGATGGCAATAGTGAAGTATGTAGTTAGCCTATTAGCCACTCTGGAATATGGGTCTTGCATAATAAAAGCCAACCCTCTGAAACTGTATTTAAGCATCCCTATTCACTGGGGTTAGTCACTGTTTAATATTGACCAAGCGAGTGAGAACACTGGTATTTGGCAGCCTGAGCTTCAGGACCCATGGCAGGAGTTTTCATGCCAGATTTGTGTCACTGATGGGCATCTCAGATCCAGTCATTTTAACATTTTCCGTGATAGAAAAATGTCCTTCCAGAGATTGCAGGGCACCCCATGATTGCCAAGAATGGGCCACTCAGCCGGGAAGTCAGGGATTGTGCTGGCATCCACCAACTCCCCCCAACACTCGCCGGCTGCTGAGCTTCCAGGCACCCTCTGCCTTCTGCTCTTTGGTCCCTTCCAGAAGCCAAGGCACAGTCTCAGGTGTGGCTTTTCAGGGTCCCTGAGGTTTTAGCCCCAGTGGATTTAGAACTTAAGTCACACATCCCAAATCCCATCGATTGCCTCTGAAATTGCAACTTCATGTTCAAAATAGCTTAATGATCCTTTAAAGCCAGGGATCCCTCTCCCTCACCGGGCACTGTGTCAACGGGAAATGAGTGTGGTGTCCTGCGGCCAGTTACTCGCCCCATGCATCCTTTGATGCGACCGTCCACCACTGCGTTCCTTCCCGCCCCCCCGGCCCCCGCAGTTTCAAGTGCACTGTGTTCTGTCATCCCTATGGGGGATGTCCTACCAATTCTGGTGGCCTGGCACCCCTCCTGGTACCCTCCCGCACCCAATGTCCTCTAGTGAATGAAGCCTCCCTGCTCTGGGCAGCCCTGGGAGAGTGACCCTAGGTGTGGACAGGACGCCACTGTCAGCCCCTTCCTGTTGTCACAGTGACCCAGCCGAGGCGGGCACCAGGCTGAGCTCAGTTGATGGGGCTTCCTCTCCCGGGACCTGGATTCCTTGCTTCTTCAGGAGAGTGGTAGGAGCGCTGAACAGACGCCTGGACTTCAGCCCACTCCGGCCGTGGCCCGGCCCTCCGGGCTCCGGTCTCTGAGGGCCGCATGTGCCCTCCAGCCCCTGCGCTTGTGCACATCGGCTCCGTGTCCCCTGCACTGGGTGGACACCCAGCGGTAAGGAAGGCCTGGGGGTGCCACCCTAGGGACTTGCTCATGAAACAGTCTGGCTTTTCAGAGCCTGGGAATTGGAATTAAAAACCCACAACTCTTTAACATTAATTACTTATTTTGATTAACTAAAACATAAACCTGCTACAAAATTTAAAATGTATGTAGTAAATCACATTAGAATCCAATCTCTACCCCACTCTGGTCCCCACTCCCGTCTCCCACCCCTGCCTTGTGTCTTTTTTCCTTCCAGAGCTAGCCCACACTTTCATTGTAAGGTGTTTAGCGTTGTAAATGGTACCAGGCTGCTTACACCCTCTCCCACACCCCGCTTTCCCCGCTAACAGCCATCTGGAAGCCTAAGTCTAAGTTTCTGGTGAGAGGAAGTAGTTGAGTGCTTCTGCTGGGAGGAGCAGGGACCCACCTGAGGGGATGGTCTCGGTGTGGGTGGCGGCCCCAGGGGAGGGCAGCCTGTAGTTGCCCTGTGGGTCTTCTAGCTCCACTGCCTGTGTTCTGTTGGCAGAAACAGTTGCAAAGACTTGACAAAGGCCATGCAACTGTATCATCCAAGTGTGTCTTCCCACACCCACTGCCCTGTGCCGAGTGTGATGGGGTGGGAAAATCAGCCTTAGTCATCAGCACCTAGCACGGGGCCTGACACACAGCAGGTGTTCTGGAAGTCTGGTCTCTCAGTGGTGAGCCCTGTCTGCAACTGGGAACCTTCAGAGGATGCATTTTCCTTATGCCATGGCCTGGCCCATCCACTCTAAACTCCTAAGAGAGGGGGGAGCTACAGATGGATGTGGGACTGGCCAGCACATCCCTGCCACCCATGTGGGCTGAGCTTCCCCACTCAGCCGCGGCTGTCTGGAGCTGCCCTCTTGGCATTTGTTCATTTAATCATTACATATTCAACAAGCATTAACAGGACTCCTTCCGTGAACTGCTGGACTCTTGGGGACACAGCCTTGAACAACACTATGTCCAGCCCTGAGGAGCTGATGTTCCTGGGAGGAAGATAGACAATAAACAAGCAAGCAGCAAACAGCTGATGATCGGCAGCACTAGGAAGAAAACAGTGAAGAGACTAGGGTGCGCGGTGGGGTGGAAGCCAGCAGTTCTGTCAGGATGGCCAGGGAAGGCCTCTCGGATGAGGGGCAGCTGCGCATGGGCTTGAAGGACGTGAGGAAGTGCACTGGGCCTCCCCTGTGAGCAGAGCCTGGGGGCGGCGGCGGCGGGGCAGGGGTCTGGGGCTGGAGTGTGCTGGGAGGTCAGGGGAGCGAGGGGCTAGAGGGACGAGGTGAGGTCCAAGGTCAGGGTGATGGGGTTGGATGGGGGCACAGGTTGTACAGGCCATAGAAAGGACTTTGGGTTTTACCCTGTGTGAGATGGGAAGGGTCCTCTGGACAGGGGCATTCTGGGAGTGACAGCATCGGCCTTACATGTCAGAATGATCCTCCTGCAGCTGTTGGGGGGCAGACTGCAGAGGGGCAGAGGCAGAAGCAGGGATACCAGGGGGGAGGCCACGGCAGTGACCCAGGTAGGCGAAGGTGGGGCCTCAGCGGGGGTGGCCACCCGGGAAGTGGTGAGGGGCGGGCTGGGCCTGAGAAGATGTCCCGGGAACTGTTGATGGACGAGATGGGGGTGTGAGCGTGAGACGGGCGTCGGTGTAACCCCAGGGTGTCCTGAGTGCCGGCAGATGGTGACGGGGAGAGTGGCGGGGGAGCAGGCTGAGGTGGGGCCGTTACTCTAGGAGGGGCAGGCACTGCGATGCCAAGGACAGACCCTGGGACAAGCTCTTCAGTAATTCCTCTCAACCTCACTGCTGGCTGCAGCAAAACAAACCTCCAAAATGGGCTTCAGTTTCTTCTTCACACCGGTAACTCGGTGGCGGTGAAAGACACAGCTTGAAGAAAACCCAAAGCCATGATCTCCTCCCGGGGCTGCTGTGCAGCAGAGCTGCTCTCAGGGCCTCCCGACGGGGAGGAGCCCCCGGCTGCCCTGTGACGTGAGCGGTCCGAGGAAGCCACTCTTGTCCGTGCAGGGGCACCATCTGAAGCAAGTAAGCCCAGTCATCCTAGGCCACAATGCTCAAATTTGATGCCAAAGATAGTTCTTAGGCTCTGCTTAGGTGGCTGCTTCGCTGAGTGAGGACTTTTATTACAAACAAACTGCCCAGCTAGGCCTGCTTCAGCTACAGACGTGGGCAATTCTGACCCAATCCTGCCGTTGTGGTGGGAAATGTCCACGTTTCCATGGAGGGAAAGCACTGTGTCCTTTGAAATCCCAGAGCCTGCTGAAACGCAAACGGCCCCTTTCCCCTCGCATGTCCTGGCTGGGGCATTGCACATGGCATGGCTTCTGCGGCAGCTGGGGAGCAGCTCCTCTCCTGGAGTCGGAGGTCAGGGCTGAGCCTCCAGCACCCCACGCTCCCTGGCGTGGCCGCGAGGAAGTGGGCGGGCCTGGAAGCTGGGGGACGGGGCAGACCCTCAAGTGTCCTAAGTCACCCGATGTTGTTGCCTGAGGCTTTGTTCTGGCCACTTGGCAGCACCAGCTGTCCACCCCTGGTGAGGGCGCTTCCACGCTCCTCCGTTAAGAACCTGTGTCAGGGCTCCAACTCTGAAGGAAGAAAAGGACCCACCAACTGGGGATGAGCAGGTGTCCTCCTTTAGCCAGCTCTGATGTGCAGGCTGCTGGGCCTGCAGGAATATGTGGTGATGGTGTCCAGCTTACTGTGTGCCTGGCACTGCTCTAAGCACTTCACATGAATTGTCCTCCTGGCCGACAAGGGAGGTGGGTGATATTATTGCCACCTTACAGTCGAGGAAACCTAGGCTCGGAGAGATTAGCAACGTGTCTGAGGCACACAGTGTGGGAGGGTGGGGCCAGGGTGGAAGGCTGAGGGGCCCAACGTGAGCACCCTCAGGTGTCGGCTGCCCTTGGCCAGGGCAGGGGGTGCCGGTGCCCGGTGGGGAAGTGGCCAGCCTGCACCACGACACAGGGGCCTTCCACACCCAACCACAAGCGCCCATCAGAGTTCAGGGATGAATTGGACAGTCTCTGCTCTCGGGGAGCTCATGGCCCAGCAGAGCAAAGGTCAGGTGCTGAGCCCACCCCCTGACTGCTCACTGCGCCAGTCATTGATCAGGAAGTTTCCCTGGATGAGCAAGAGTAAATAAGCCAATTCTGCTGGGATGCTGACATTACTGGGCCGAGACACGTGCCTTTGGGGGCTCTGGACTCTAAGATTCTTCCCTACAATGGTTAATCTTGAACTTCAGTGGGCGTGAACTGTGAGTGCCATTGACCGTAGGTGCCCGGATCATGGAAAAGGAGGGACCACTGCACGGTTGTCATGGTGCAAGATGGGTCTCTGGGAAGGCTCTGGAAGGCCCAGGTAGATTCTGTTCGTGACTCACTGTGTCCTGTGGCCTGGGAAGGGACAGCACTTTGGAAATTTTTATTGTTTAGCTTCAGACACTGTGGATGAATGTTCCTCTGAACACCCACCCAAAGCCCGCAAGAGTGAAGCTCTTGAGGTGTAGACTGGACCCCCACAGTGTGTGGGATGCTGGGAGGAGCCCTCAAGGATGAATGGGAAGACACGAGGCCCCTCCTAGGGGTGTCCGGGCTGACAGTCCCCGACCAGAGGACTGGGAGAAGTCAGGTGTGCCTGTGGTGCCCCCTTTGAAGGAGCCCATCTCCTATGCAAGGTTGATGTGCCCGGCGGGGCCAAGAGAGCAGGGCCCCAGAAGCAGGAGAGTTCCCAGGACAGCCCAACCCACCTTCCCACCCTTAGAAGAGGTCGTGGAGCACCTTCAGGCCCTGGAAGACGGTGGGAATAAGTTGCACTTTCATTCAAAGAATATTTAATGAGCACCTACTTGGTACCAGGCACAAAACGGACCAAAATCTCTGCCCCTGGGGAGCCCACACTCTAGTGGTATGACAAACTCACTTGTCCATCCATCCAGCACGCCCACCCTGAGGGGGCTAAGTCTCCCCTGCAGCTAAGGGGGTGACTGAGGGGACACACCCAAGCTGGACTGTCAGGCTCCAGGAGCACCTTGAATAGCAACCTGTTCAGCTGGTCACAGACTTTCTTAACTACAGATTTTGTTTTTTAAAGAATCTTACTTGGAATCCCACGTAAACAGTATTTTATTAGCAAAACTTTATTTGATGGCTTCCTATTTGCAGTGTTTACTTATTAAGCCAATTGGTGAGAACCATAGGGAAGTTTCGAACAGCATAACCACCGGAAGCCAGGGCTGTGGAATCAGTCTGGGTCTCGTGCCAGCCCGGGCACCCAGTGCCGTCCCATACAGCAGGGGTCTCAGTCCTGGCACCATTAACATTTGGCACCAGATAATTCTTTGTCGTGGGGGGCTGAAGGATGTAGACCAGCATCTTTGGTCTCTACCCACTTTGCCAGTAGTAACACCCCCCTCAGTTGTGAAAACCCAAAATGTCTCTAGACATTGTCCAATGTCCCTTGGGGGGCAAATCGCCCCAGTTGAGAACCACTGCCATTTATAACATTTTGATGGTATAATGTCAAATCCTGTTTCACGTTGAGAAATACTTGCAATGGGTGTTTTTTGTTTTTTTTAAAATCAGCTCTCCTAATACTCCCAGGGCTACCTTTAAGTTTTACTAATGTCTGCACAAAAAAACAAGTTAACGTGGCAGCCCAAGTTAATGTGTTGGTAGTTTTCAATGTACTAAAATTTGTACATAACACATTTGTGTGGGCGTGTTGTTTTTATTACAATTTTGAAGGATAGGAAAATCTTCACGTTAAAAACATTCAAACCAAATGTTGGCAGATCCCCCGAAGCCCTTTGGGAGGCAGCTTGGAGTCAGCACGCTGGTTTCGAATGAAGAGAGGGAGGATTTGATCAGGGTCACAGGTTGTGGGATGGCAAGGTCTTGGGGGCCTGTCTGTCGTCCCCGAGACCCTCAGCTTCATCAGACACAGCCTAGAGGAGGCAGGAAGGCCTTGCTGAAGAGAGGATCGCTCTGGAATTAGGGAGAGGAAAAAGGCAAGACTGATTCAGGGGTGCACAGAAGGGAAGGCTGGCCTCTGGCCCCATGCAACACTAAGAAAGAGCCCATAATCTTGATGATGTAGGGCAAGTAGGTTAAACTCAGAATAATCATAATGAAAACAATCTGTTTGAACCATTTGATTCTTCCAGAAATTCCCGGGAGTAAGTCCAAGGTGGAGAATCCCAGCCGGAAGTGCTGCTGGTTGGAACTGAGAGGGTGTTGGTGGGACCCAGCTTCCAAGGAGATTGCGGGGGTGCCGGCCCCCCAGGGGAGCCGCCACCGGGGGAGCAGGGGGGCCTGCGGGCTGCAGAAACAACAGCTGGCTTTAATATTCTTGAAAGAGTCATCCTTCACTGGAATCAATTTGTTCTCCTTTCTCTGAAATTGGGAGCCGATTTCAGGGCTTGCTCCTTGGGAAATCTGCCTGAATGGCGGTGGGACAGCTGACTGCAGGCCACCTACTCATCACACCTGTGAGAATTTGTGACAGGCGCAGCAAAACAAGGCAAAGGGCTGACAAGGGGGAGCTCCAGCGACCTCCCCGGCTGAGGGAAGGTCTCAGGCGGGCCTCGGGAGCCCGGACTGCAGAGACGCTGCCCCCACGGTTCACAGGGTGTGCCAAGCACCTTTCTCTCCTCCTTCACCACACAGTGGCTTTGGGGAACCCCATTCTTGTGATACGGTTGACGAGTTCCCAAGTGTCAGACTCTTGGTACTGAGAGAGACCTGAGAGATAATCTGGTCCAACTCCTTCATTTTATAGATGGGGAGATGGAGGCTCACTGGGGTGAGTTTCCAAGGGCACCTGCCCAGGCTTCCTGACCACCAGGTCTGGGCTCTTCTAAAACCACCACTTGCTTTCCGATGGGGGAAGGTGACTTGTCCAGAGCCTCTCAAAATTGTCAGCCGATTTGGTGTCTCCTGAGCAGCAATGAGCGTGTGCGTGCGTGCACTTAGGCAGCGTGTGCTCTGGCATGACAGAGAAAGGGTGTGTGCGCGTCTACATGTCTCTGTGAAGCGCTGACCAGCATCTGACGATATATGTGCACTATTTAGGTGCTGAGATTAGGGTAGGGGCTGGGAAAGGGCTGAGGGTTGGGTGTGTGAGTGAGTGCTGAGATTCAGGTGGTCCTCAGTGAGACCGAGGACTGTCCTTGGGGGTCTCTGACTGGGGATGGTGTTGGGTTTGGGTCCAGCTGCTCAGAGAAGTCATCCCAGAAAAGGAGGCCCATGAATGACACTCGGAATGTCGGCTGGTGAAGAGGGCTTTGGGAAGTCTCCCCAGACAGACAGAACAAGGGCGGAGAAGCTGGAAAGCAAGAGGAGTGTTTGGGAAATGTCCCATGGTCCTTGCTGGCTGTGGGACAGGGCTTGTGTGGGGAGCGAATAAGCAGCTAGCAGACACTGGCTGAGCATTTGCTGTGTGTCAGGTGCGGCGCTAGGTGCTAGAGACAAAGGTGGAAGGCACTGGCGTTGCGAGTTCATTGAGTTCGTTCTGTTCATTTTTCCAGCAGACTTGCAGAGTCCGGGCTCCGGGGCCGCGCTGCGGTTCTGAGAGGAGTGAAGCATGGCCCACACCCTTGAGAACTCACGACCACAGGGGAGGCTCCACAGAGGTAGATCTAGAGCAGAGTGCACAGGGCTGCGGGGCTGCCTGGGAGGGGCTCCCTGGGAATGGTGCTCAATTCCCAGCCGAACCCTCACTCCCACACACTGACCTCTGCGAGTTCCGAAGCCCGGAGCCCTGTGCATCCCCCACCCTGGGGAGCGTCTGAACTCCCAGAATATGTATGTGTGTATCCCCTGCCCCGTGGAAGAGTCTCAGAGGACTCCAGCCAAGAACCACCAGCCGAGTGCCAAGCTGGGGAGACAGGGCAGTTGGGTGCTCACGGTTCATCTGGGGAAAGGAAACCAGGGCACTGATCCGGGGGCGTCTCCACCAGCCCTTGCCTGGCTCCCCAGCTGCGGGCCCCTCTGCTGCCCAGGCAGGGAGACCCCAGCTTCCCACCTTCTCTGCCCACACTGAAGGCCGTGATCACTGGCTGACCTCAGTGTCTCTCCCCAGGACACCAGGGACTGAGGAGTCTCACCTCACACTTGGAAATCCCCTTCCTGCCTCCTACCATCTCAGACTGTCCTGCGGCTCAGCAGCTGTGGCTTCCCTCTCACAGGCGAGGCCATGGCGGCCTGGCGAGGGCGAGCGTGGTGCCCAGGCCTGCCTTGCGGCTTCCTCACGGCCCCAGCTCAGGCCACTTGTGCTCCTGCGCGACTGGGCCAGTGGTTTCCAAAACCAACCGTGAGGTTTCCTGAAAGGCAGTGGCTTCAAGGCGCCGGGCAGGGCGGGCCTGGGAAGCGGTGAGCCGCGGCTGACCCTGGCCTCAGGGCCCTTCCTCTCCTCATCAGGGCTGCGGGAGCCACCGCCCTTCTGGGAACCAGCGAAGGGAAGTGGACACTCCTGAGCAGCCCTGACCTGCTCTGGGCCTCGCCCGCCCGCAGCTCCGGCAGGGCTGCGACGCTGGAAAGAATGAGCTGCGGCCCCCGGGCCCCGCAGGAGACAGAGGTCAGCACAGCCCAGGGTGGCCTTTCCGCCTGGGCCAGAAACTCTCAGCGGACGGAAAGCCTGGTCTCCTCCTGTCCCCGGCGGTGGACGTAAGAGGGACCGGCAGCCACCTCTCTGACGGGCAGAGCTCTCGGAGCCGCTTGGCCTCTGCTGAGCGGGAACCGGGCCTGGGACTCCCCCAGTACAAACACACACGGGCAAGGCCGCGCTGCCCGGACCTCTGCTCACTCACTCCCCTGCCTGGGCCTGCTTCTCTGCTGCTGTCCCGGACTCACCGACTCTGTCCTGCTTTCCTTCCAGATGTCCTCGTCTCCCTGGTCTCCCCTCAGGCACACGGGCCTTCTCTGCTCCTCACGCCTCTGCCCTGCTCTCTCCTCTGCCCGGGACACTCTCTCCTTGCCTCTTCCTCTTGCTGACCGCAGATGCCCACCCGGACCCCAGAAGGGCTGGGCCCTCTACCCCCTGCCCTGGGCTTGTCCATGGCACTCCCCAGGGCCCCTGTGAGTCACCTGAGGGCAATCCGTCACTCTCGCCAGTCACAGGAGGGCTGGGACAGTGCCTGTTGCTGGTGTGCCAGCCAGACACGGGGGGAGGTGCCCCTGGGCTTAATGGCAAGCAGACAGTGAATGTGCCGGGGGACGGGGGTCTCCAGAAGGTACGACTAAGAGGTCCTGCACACACCTGGGCTGGGAGGAGGCCGTGTGGTCCAGAGCAGGCAGGTTAGGACAGGGTAGGGCAGGGGCAGTGTGGGCCCACACTGAGAAGCAGGCCAGGACAGGGTGCTGGCAGGTGGGTAGAGGGGCACCTGGTCCAGATGGGACAAATGTCTTATGGAAGGTCTGCAGGGGAGAAGGGAGACCTGTGGAGGGGGTGGTGCCCGGCAGGGGGACAGCTAAAGGCAGATTCCCTCACACCTCAGTACAAAGCCACCAGGGGACCCACTCCCTGTTCAACAGAGCTCCTCCCTTGCGGGAGGCGGCAGTGGAGTGAGAGGCCGTGGGCTCAGACCTGCTCCCACCTTCTCTCTGGTCCCCCCTTTCCCCATCTGTAGAGCGGGCGTCAGAAGACGTATCTGGCAAGATTATTGGGAGGTCAGCTGAGGGAATGTTCTTGAAGGGTGTTACTGAATCACACCTCATGTTGCTTTTTCCTTCTCTGCAGAATCCCAGGCCAGAGGTGAGGTCCGGGGAAGGGGAGCCCTCCGCCCCTGGGAGTGGCCACTGCAGTCTGGGAATTGTCCTCCAGCCTGTGGTAAAGGATCGAAAAATCCTGCTCGTGTGAGTCTTGGCCTCTGCTGTGGGTTGGTTCTGGAAAGAAAGCAGAAACGGGTTTGGGAGGGGAGTTGTTCTTGGTCCTTCCCTGTTGTTCAACAGGCATGTTCTAGGCTCTTCCCAGGGCCCAGGCACCGTGTGGGCAGCAGAAACACTGAGGGAATGACCCTGCTTTGTCCTGGACCGGCTCCTATCCGGGCTCAGGGAGGCTGTGTCTCCTGAGGCAGAGTGGCGTTGTGGGCGAGTGTGCCTTTTCCAGAGAGCTGTCCCCGCAGGTGGGAGGCCCAGGCTCCGTCTCCACTACGCTCGGTCCTGGAGAGCTGGCCCAGGCCTGGCTTGCGGCTGGCAGCTGCTCAACAGCTCCTATACGTCTCTGAAACTGAGCTCTGGAAACTGCCCAGCTTCGCTCCTCCCTTATCTTAAAGGACAACAACTCCAGCCTTCAGCTGCTCAGGCCAAAATCCTGGAGTCTTCCGGACCCTTCTCTTTCCCTCACAGCCCGCACCCACCCGGTCACCCAGTCCTGTCCATGCTACCTAAAATACGTGCAGAAACATGTACCGTGACGGAAGGCAGGTCTGAGGGGCCCAGAGCACATGTGTGTGGGAGGGAGGGGTGTGGGGACAAAAGGACAGGAGAAAACTTCGGAGATGATAGAAATGTTAAGAATCTTGATTGTGGAGATGATTTAATGGGTGTACATGTATGTCAAAACTCATCAGATTGTGCATTTTATGTATGGTTTAATGTATGCTAATTATACCTCCATAAAACTGTTTATTTTTTTTAAAAAATTGATATTTCCAGTGACCTGTGTGAGACCCCAGACAAGCCCCTTCCCGTCCCTTAGCCTCAGCTTCCCCCTCTGTAGAATGGGTGTCTCTGAGGGCCCTTGCAGCGGGACTGTGCCCATGACCACCCCAGCTCAGAGACAGCGCACATCGGGGGCAGGAGGCTGTGAGACCCGGGTTTGTCCCAGCACGTTTCTGAGCCCAGCTCAACCCACCAGCCCTTCCTGCAGAAGTGGTTCAGACCAAGTTAAGGGATTAGTTGGAGAGAGGGAGGATGCCAGGAAATAGAGCCAAATCCTGCGGGAGAAATAAGGAGGGGAGACATCCCTGGCTCCATGCTACAGAGGCTTCTCTTCAGGCCCAGAAAACCCTCCAGAGAGCTGGAGGGAGGCACAGAGATTTTGATCAGCCCCTGTATCAGACAGGTGGGGGAATGAGGCCCCGAGAGAGGTCTTTTGCATGTACACTGGGAAGTTGAGCTGGAAACTGGCAGAGTGGATACAGGAGTACCGATTGCTGAACTCCTAATCCACTCCTTAACTGTCACCCTCCCCTGAGGACTCCCTGATCACCCTGTTTCATATTGCAGCTTGCCCCACCCAAGCATTCCTGATCACCCACCCAGAACTGTTTCTTTTTTCCATAGCACTTTTCACTTTCCAGCATGTGACATAATTTACTTTTTTATTATATTATTGTTTATCTTCCTGAGGCCAGGGACTGGTGTCAGTTTTATAAACTGAGGAATTCCAAGCATCTAGAACAGACCTTCAACAGTGCTTAGCATAAAGTGGGTCCTTACCAAAATACCTGTGGAATTAGTGAATTTGTTGAAGGCTACTACCCTGCCAAGAACAAGGGCGTCTAACTTACTCTTGCTTGAGTTCAGCTCACCCTCCACTCCAGCAATGACTAGCTGCTGTATTTTACCTCCTTACGCCTCCACTTTCTCATCTACAAAATATGATTTCACTGAGCTATTATGAGATATAATACAGACACAGTGCCTAGCACGGTGCCTGGCCCATGGCAGCAGACAGCAGCCACCTGCAGAGAGCAGTAACTTTATTTAATGACAAATGTTATGCAGTGAAGCTCTGGCAAATTAAATAACCAGCAGAGTGTTGGCAAACTTGATTTGGGTGTGAAGCTCTCACATGAAGTATTTTATTCCCTCCTTGGAAGGAAATGTTCTTTTCTGAAACCTGGTGAGTTTGAAAGAGTGAGGAGGCCAGGCGCTCTGATCCGAATGCATCCCCCAAAGTTCATGTTTGGAAACTTAAGCCCCAAGGCGACAGTGTTGAGAGGCAGGACCTTTCAGAGGTGCGTAGGTCACGAGGGCGCCACCCTTACGAGTGGCTTCGTGTCGGTTACCAAGGGAGCGGGCTCCGAGGAAAAGGATGGATTCAGCTGCGGTCCTCTCTGTCTCACGTGCCTGCTTCCACCTCCTGCCCTTCTGCCACGGACTGACCCTTGCCCGATGCCGACGCTGTTCTCCTGGACTTCCCAGCCTCCAGCGCTGTGAGAAATAAACTTCTTTTCTTTATAAATTACCCAGCCTGTGGTTTTCTGTTATAGCAACAGAAAACAAATGAAGACACAGGGTCTCAGCCCAGCTCTCATGCTTCCTGGCAGTGGGGTTCAGGGCCAAATACCTTATCTCTCAGGACCTCTGTCTTCTCATCTGTGAAATGGGACAGGAATGCTTTTTCTGCTCACTTTGGGGGATTGAGGAGATTGAAGGAGAAATCGCAAGTGAAATGCCGTGTAAGCAGTGTGGGTTGTGCCTTTGCAGGTGAGGCGGCTTGAGCTGGCATCAGGGCTGCAAAGCTGCCCACTTCGGATAAGATCCTTGCTGCTTTGGGTCAGTGGTTTGGGCTGAATTATGTCCCTCTAAAATTCATGTGTTGAAGTCCTAACCCCCAGTACACCTCAGAACCCATATTTGGAGATAGGGTCTTTAAAGAGGTCATTAAGTTAAAATAGGTCTTTAGGGTGGGCTTTAATCCAATATGACAGGTGTCCGTATAAGAAGAGGAATTTTGGATACAGACACATACAAAAGGAAGATGATATGGAGACACTGGAAGAAGGTGACCGACCGTCTACCAGTCAAAGAGAACGGATTTAGGAGAAACCACCCCTGCCAACACCTTAATCTCAGACTTCCAGCTCCAGAACAGTGAGACACTACATGTGTGTGTTTGAAGCCACGCAGTCTGTGATCCTTTGTTACAGTGGCCCCAGGGAACAAGCACGGCAGGTCTGGGTGGGATTCGGCAGAAGTTAGCAGCCCAGAGAACTGTGCTGCTCGGGCCCCTCCCCCGCAGACCCTCTGCACACACATGCCTCAAACATCCGGTCCCTGTGCCCACCCCTGCCTCCCTGGTCCTGGAGATGTCCAGCTGGGTGTCTCCGCCTGAAGGACCTGGTAGCTCGGGAGGAGTCCCGGTGGTACCTTGGAGGCCATCCCTGAGCAGAGACCCTCAGGAACACACCCTGTTGCACTTCCCGGAGGAGGGGGTTCCTAGAAGGTCCTTGGTCACAGTGACTGAGAGGGAATGTGCAGCCTCTTTCCCCCTTTATTCCGCTGTCAGAGAGAGAAGAAGGCTGTATTCTCTGAGAAGAGCTGGCAGACACCCAGGGCCCTGTGCCCACACCCCGTGTTCCTCCCTGTGCTCTGACGGTCCTGTATGGGCACGCTGGGCTGGGAGGGCTGGGAGACCTGCTGCTGTCAAGTGATGGCCCCCAGCTGTAGAGTCTCAGGTACCCACGGGAGAGCACAGGGCTCCGGGAGGCTGTGGCCAGGGCTGGCCTCACTCCACTCAGGGATCACTCCCCTGGGACAGCTTGTCTTTAGACCCTCCCGTCCTGAGCTGGGTTTTATTTAGCCATGAGACGTTATGGCATCCTCTTGCCTCCCCCGGAACCACCCAGCCCCAGCCCCCTTTCAGGCCACGCAGATTCCTTTAAAAAGCTTCGGTCAACAATGCAGGCTAAAGGTCAGGGGAGCAAGACCAAAATACCAATACTGTGCAGATTAACCCTCTTGGAAGAGTTTCCAGATGATGGGGTAGAAATTATGTGCAACCTTGGTAGAAGGCAGCTTATGTCTTCTGCAAAGTAAGGGGAAAATATAAATAAAACAAGGTTTTTTCCCACAAAATAAGGCCACCCACATACACTGTCCGTAAAAATCTAGTCTTGCCTGGTGTAACAATGCGTTTTGGTCTATTATCATGTAACTGTCACACTGCAGCACGTGGTCTGAGGCAGTCTCCTTATTTGACTCGCTCCTGACTTAGGAAAACAGGAGCTGCCAGGACCCGCTGCCTCAAATCCACAGCCAACGCCCCCAGCTCCCCTCCCCTTCCCCACGTGGCAGCTGCCCGGGACCACCCTGGGCCCACGGGGAGAGGGCTTTGAATTCCAGCCCCGAACCCTTGCTCTCAGCCGCCTCCTGAGCTTAAGGAAACTAAAGGTCTGCCACCCTCAGTCAGTGTGGGGGGGACAAGCCCAGAGGGAATTGATTACCCTGTAAAAGCACTGGCTCCCGGCAGCTGTTGGCCTGGGTGTTCCAGATCCACAGGGAATCCTGCGTGGCGCTGGATGGTGTTCGAAATTCAGACTTTAGCTTTGGGGGTGAATATTCAGTCCTGATCAAGTCTTTTCAGTGAAGTGTTTTAGACCTTTGCTGCTTCCTTCATGCCTCTCCCGACCGCCCTAAATATGGATGTTTCTAACAGAAGCTGAACGACGCGCAGACGTCAAGGTCTGTGGCCTCTCATCTATTTGTGCAAAGAATCAAACTAAAATGGGCTTTTCCTGACAGTTCCAAGGGTGGATTAGCAGCCTGTGTGTGTGGGGGGGGTGTTATGGGGCTGGAGTGACCTGAGACATCTGTCTGCTGTCCACTGTAAGCAGAGGCGGCTCCTGGAAAGGGAGATAATGCAGGAGCTGGCCTGGCCCCATGTGGCTGTGGAGTCCCTGGAGGCCCCTCGGGGCAGATGGCTCTGGCAGCCCCGCTGCAAGCTCCAAGGAGAAGGAGCCGCGTCTGCCTGGGGCCTGCCTGCATTTGCAGCTTACACCATGGCTTGGTTCACTGGAACCCACTGCCAGGGACTTTTCCTTCTCATTGTTGCCTCCACATTAAAATGAGGGCAAATAACCAAGCAGGAATGCGTTTTTAAAAAGATGTTTAGGGAGTTTCCTGGATGTAATCACACAACAGCTTTCCATACCTCCTACTTTTGCAGCCTGCTCCAGTTGGAATTCAGAATGATGTCCTCGGAGTCATAAAATCCAGACTGATTTTTAAAAGTGCAATTATGCTTACTCAATCTTAGAAAGTCAAGAGAATGAGAGATATGTTCAGTAAAGATTTCCAATAACGGTATTTGAAAGCGCAGGGACATTCTGTGGTGAGCTGCATGTCTGTCCCACTCACAGGGGCTCCTGCTGCCCTGACCGCAGCTGACCGTCCCACCCCAAGGCAGCTGCCGGCCGCCGAGACAGGCAGTGGGTGCAGTTGGGCGAGCATTTTCCTTCTTTGCTTCAGAGCGATTCCGCATCAGCTGAAATCCGACTGACCCTGCAGGTCCTCTCTGGGGAGGTTTGAATCAGGGACACACAGAGTGAGAGGCGGAGAGAGACGCAGAGGTGTCTCATGAGAATGGCAGACCCACCAGGGTGGCAGCCACAGGCACGAGCTTCCGGGGAGCAACAAGGTGGGGGTAACCTCAGCAGAGTGGCTCTCCTGGGCCACATCGCTGGGCCCCTGACAGCTCAGGTTGGCATCCCAGCCTTGACTTACTTGCTGTAGGACTTTGGGCAAGTTACAAACCCCTCTAAGCCTCAGCATCCCCCTCCTCAGCTGGGGGTGATGGTGACGACCTAGCCCAGGAGGCTGTGGTGAGCGCCCAGGGTAATGTGCACAGAGCAGCTGGTGCCGCGCCTGCACCCAGGAAGAGACAGTGCCCAGAAGATGCTCCCTATCATGCTTGTTAAGGCCACCTTAGTAAGAATCCTAGGCCCCAAGTCCTGACTGCAGGGCATTGCTGGTGCTCTGTCCATCTTTCCATCTGTCTGTCCTTCCTTTCCTCCTGTGCAACAAACAGCCATGACTCAAAGTAAGTTGAGCGTGTCAGTGTTTCTTGTAGCTTGGAAGAGGCTCTTGCTCATAGAAATAAGAACTTTTTCAGTGCCAGGGAGCCCAAGTAGCCATTCTACATTAAACACACGTGGGAAAAGTGGCCGGTGAACGATGGCTTGTCCTTTGAAGGGACGGGGTCGTTAGTGCCCCTTGGGTCAGTGCACACAGAATGAAATGCAGTTATGGGGCACTGCCCTGCCGGCCAAGGGGCAGGTGGTGGAGGCCATTTCAAGACTGGAGTGGAGGGAGGAAGCTGGTGTCCTGGACCCACCCAGACAAGGAGCAGCAGCACCCCCCGTGGCTTGACAACAGCAGCGAGGCTGTGAGGCCGGCTGTATGTCTGTGAGCTGGGGTGTGCATGCACAGGAATGGGGGCGAATGCAAGAGTGGCGTGTCCCGTGGCCACGGCCGCCTGTGTGTTTGTGCCAGCATGCAAGCACACATGGGCAGGGGCTGCAGGAGAGCACGCTTGTGTGTGTCTGTGTGGGCTTGTACCTGGGAGAGCGGTGGGTGGGGGTGTCGTATCGGGTGTGTGCCCCTGAGGATGATGCACGTGCACAGGCGTGAGTGTGAACCTGTGTGTGGCTCTGCGTGCCCACGCAGGCATGCGCTCTGCATGTGGCTGACGTGAGGTGACTCTGCACTCCCTTCAGCAGCTGGGCTGGCCCTGGTGCAGGCTGGGGTGGGGCAGGCCACCTGGGTCACCTGGCTGACAGGGCTGTTGTGACAGCCTTTGTGGCCTGTTGTGTCCCTGGCACCAGGGCCATTCAGGAACGAACACCAGGAATGAGGAAGTCCCAAAAGTTTCTCTGGGTTTTCATTTCAAGGAACACAAAGTGACCTTTGCTCTGCCCCTTGGGCTTGCTGTGGGTTCCTTGTCTCTTCCCCTAGAGAAAGAGGAGAGGCCGGTTTCACTTTTCCTCCCAGCTATTTTCACTTTCAGCCTTCCTCAGTGAGCCCTGAGAAGGAGAGGCAGCAGTGTGGCGGTGTGTGTCCCCACCTCAGGCAGTGTCATGAAGGCCCTGGGCCAAGGCGGGAGATCCGCATGGAGCCATCCCAGGCTCGGGGACGGGCTGATGGTCCACACCAATTGCTGTGACCAGCCAGCCCGCCCAGGAGAGAGGCTGTGACTCCCCAGCTCTCTGGTCTTCTCATTTGTGCTAATGAGAAAGCAGCTTGCAAGAGGCATGATTTGTTCAGATAACACAGCTGTCAGGCCTAGCACAGAGCAGGTGAAGGTAGGAGCTGGACCCTGTCCCACGTCCCAAGAGTCTATGCCAGACAGCATAGACAGCACGGCTCCCGGCACCTCTGTCCACACAGAGTTGCCTCCCTGGCCCTCTCTGGCCACTTCATTCCTGCCCTTACTGTCCCTTCATGCTTGGACAGTTGTCAGGCAGGCCCTGGCCACTCTCACTTAGGCCCCATTTATCTGACAGGGCTCTCCCAGGGTAATAAACCCGGGGCTTCTCAACCCTTCAGGTATGTCCCACCCTCTCCCAGGAGGGTCCCTCTTATGTGACAGGCCATGGGCAGCAGGCCCAGCCTGGCCCCCCTCGAGTCTGACCATGCCTCACCGGTTGCTACCCAGGCCCTGGGGCCTGATGGACAGTTGCTAGGGACCCTGCCTTCTCCAGAGCACCTCCAGCAACAGCAACAGCCACACTGGATCAGCAGCCACGTGTCCCTCAATAGCAGTCTCAGCGACAATCACTGGCAGATTGACTCAGAAACCTGCTGGGAACTTCATATTTCTTCTCATCATGATTTCCCCAAAGAATCCGGGTCATGAACTAGGCCAGATGTTGAAAGATCTAGTGGAAAACAAAGGGTTTGCACTGCCTTTTATTCGTGCAGGCAAAGGATCAGCATGGCCTTGGTAGACTCAGCGAACAGACCCTCTGTCTACTCTGCCCTCAGGGGCTCTGCTCTGAGAAGTCACTTTGGCATCTGAGCCAGAGAGGAAAACCTGGGGCTGTGGCTTTGAGCCACACTGCCCAGACGAGCAGCATGGCCCCACCCCATGCAGCATGAGCTGAGCCCTGACCCTGCCCGGCCTGCTGGGAGATGACAGTCACCGCTGGAGCAGCACGTGGGGAATCCTTCCACTGCCAGGGACCTAGGACCGCATCTCCCAAAGAAAGGGCACATTCCACAGGGGGTGGGGATACATGACATATGACATGGTTCTAGGCACACAAACAAACTAGCATTTTTGTAAGTGGTTGTGAGTTTACTTTAACAGAAACTAGAAAAATGTGACATCAAACTCTACAATAATCATTTGTTATATCATGGTACGATGCAGAGTGACTTGTTCAGCCTTTGCCACCCCATCATGTTATCTAGCCATTTTAAGTACGATGGCTTTATCTTCCCAGGGAGACTGCGACTTCCTTAAGGCGAGGGCCTGTGCCTAAACTTGTGTGGCATCCCCTTGGATCTGGCATAGAGAACCCGAGAAACAAGGTGAACCAGGCACAAAACGAACCACAGCTGGGAGTGCATCTTCCCAACTCTTGGCCCGGGCAAGGCAGGTTCACTTTTACATATTGATGCCTAAATCAATCCTTTAATAACACCTTTCATCTGCTTCTATCGACCCCCAGCCCCATCCTTGGCCCTCTTTAGTCCTCTTGAAGGCCCCAATCTCCTAAAGCCTGGGTGTTGAGGGGCACCACCAGCTGAGGAACCCATAAGGAGGCCACCTTTGGAGCAGCCCGAGGGCACTTCCACTTGGAGGGTCCTGGACATATGAACATCCAGACCAGGCCAGGTGGCCCTGGGCGCTGGCATCCAGTTGCGGGGCCATCGGAAGGCAGGCAGGGGCTCCTTCTGGGGTGGGACTGGGGGCAGTGGAGGGGAGGGCTGTTGGGCTCCAAGTAGACAGGGGGCCTGTGCCTTGGGGATTTCAGTTCTTGCATTGCTGAGTGACGACGGCTCCATTGTCCCCTGGCAGCTGGCTGCAGGATGAAAGAGGGTTTCTTTTATGCCTCATCTGAGAAGTTAAAAAAAAATTAAGGACTAAAAGAAACAGGAAAAACTCAGTTTAGATGAGAGTAGCCAGGATCGAGTCAGATCTTCTGAAATGGACAGATTATCCTGGAAGGAACACACTCATTCATTCAGCAAATATTTATTAAGCACCTTCAGAGGGCCAGGCAATGATCCAGGCCCTGCGCCAAGGACTTTATTAAGTGTGGCTGTTTGGAATGATTAAATCAGCTCTGGGTTTTGGTAAGGAAGTGAGTACCATTTTATTACAGTATTTACCAAAGAAAATATCAAATATTTTTAGGCTTTGTCCACAGAAATTCAACCCCTGCCCCCGTAGCCTCACGGGTTTGTGAGTGCATGCGCTTCAGCCCTCCGGGAACAAGCCCCCTTCTTCCTGTGCAGATATGATCAGCCCTTGCGACTGTGGAAAACAGGGCAGACATTTGGCAAGCAGCTGGAGGGAAAAGCCATTTATTTAGTCCCACAGGCAGACAGGGCAGAGAGGAAGGAGCCGGGGTGGCTCCGGGGCTGTGCCCCTGGGGAGCGACGTTGACCTCAGGCTGGAAGCCGCCCTCTGCCCCTGCACCGGCACATGCGTGTATTCTGCCTTCTCTGCGGGGCTGGCATCTTCCCTGTGTGGAAAGTCCTTCTGACTCTCAGCCCAGAATCTGGGTGCCAGGGAAGCTCAGAGGAAACCGAGAAAATGTTCTGACTGCAATTTATAACATTTTTAGGCCTTTGCAGAAGTGTGGCTTTATGTCCTCCTCAAACACACATGGAGGGGCCTAGAGAGAATGGAAGTCATGAAAGGACTGTCTGATGCTGGGGGTTTTGGGGTGCAGGCAGACCACCCCTCTAATGGCTGTCGCTGCGACTCACACACTGTCATTGACCATTAACACCTATTTTCTGCTCTCCTGCCACAGCAACAATGACCGAGACTCACGGCTGCCAGCTGAGCCAGGGTGGAGGGCTGAAACCATCCCTCCAGCCTGGGCGGGAGTGGCCTTCTTTTACATGAGGCTACTGTATTCACTGAGGGGCTTCAAGACGAGGTGTTTCCTCTAAAACAGTGGTTCTCCAAGCTGCAGTGCCTGGGAACTTTGGCACAAACACAGAATCTCGGGGCAGCGCCTGGCACTGTGTGTTTGAACAAGTTCTAGGTGCTTCTGCTGCACACTCAGGTGTGAGAACCACCGCTCTCCATGGGCCGCCTCCTCCCATCTGCCCCACAGCCCACACCGGGCCAGGCAAGTGTCGCCACACAGACTTATGGCTCGGAGCATCCAGATCCCCAGCTTCAGCCAGTGGCCGGGCTCTGACTCCCCAGGGCTCTGCCGCTGCCCATGGGCCTTTCTCGTCACCAACTTTTACTGAAGTCCCACAGCAGCAGGGAAGGCAGAGCAGCAGGGCGAGTGGAACCCAAGACCTGCTCCTGCAGAGACCAGGAGGGCTGAGCTTCCCGCAGGTGCTGATCTCCTGTGATTGGGAAGACATGACCTTTGGCACATGAGCAGCATCTAATACAGTGTAGGCCTTCGGGTGCACCAAAAGGGGGAGAAGCAAATTGCAGCTGGAGTGGAATATTCTGACAGCTTTCCACCCTCTTCCATCACCAGAGGTCTAAATGCCTCCTCCTCTTCACCCTCAAGAAGCTTCTGTGCAGAGAATGGCCAAGACTCAAACCTCACGGCAGAGGCTCTGGACGTTTACAAGGAGCTGGAGAATGCGGACTTGCTAACTTCTGGGGGAAGTGGGGACTTGGGTAGAATGAGTTTTAAAAAGAAGAGGGGAATGATTGGGGTGGCATGAGGTACAGAGGGGGCACATAGGGGCCACCCTGCTTTGAGTCACAGAATACCCACTGAGGGACATTGTCACAGTCTGGGCGGTGAGACCCACACTCCTGCTATCCTAGCTCAGTTCCAGAGAATGAGTTCTCCCAGCCTGGGACGAACAATGCCATCGTTACTATCGTTACTGTTGCTGCTATTGCAACTGCTGGGCTGGGAGGGGTGGCAGAGATGTCGAGCGACACTCCAAGATCTCTGCCTTAGCGCTGCTGGTCGGAAACATGTGAGCAGGAGGATGAGGAGGTTTGGAGGAGGAAGATAGAGGTGCTCAGCTGAGTTCCAGGCATCTGGGCTGGCCAGGTGAGAGGGCCAGGACCAGAGGCCCCCGGGCGTAAGGCTTGAAGGTCAGAGTGTCTGGGCAAGGGAAAGGTGGCTCTGCGTCTCCAGCAGCAGGTGGCAGCTGATGAGGCCGTGGGGTGTGGAGAGGAAGAGGACAGGATCAGAGCCCAGGCCAGCACTGGTCGGGGTGTGCCTGGGACGAGGGCGCTGGGAGGAGCCTGAGAAGCAGGCTGAGCGAGGCGGAGGCGCAGGAGAGGGTGCGGGCGGCCGAGAGGGGAGAAGGCTCCCACGGGAACTGCCAGGGCTGCTGGGCCGGCTGGAGCAGGGCCAGGGGGCCAGGGATCTACTGATAATTCCTCGTGTCAGGAGCAATTCCACTGGCATGGGGAGTCTCCAGGCCAGGCTGCCGTGCATTGAGCAGAGACTAGTAAGTGAGAAAAATAGAGATGATGTCGGAAGCCTGATGATAAGGAGACAAAAAGCAGGACAGTGGTGACAGGAGGCCAAGACTGGGTGGTGGTGCGGTGTTCCTAGTGTGGGGAAGCAGGGAAACATACACAGCTCTGCTGAAGGAAGCTGGGGGGAGAGAGAGCTAAAGATGCAGGGGAGAGGGAGGGAATTTGAAGAGGGAATCTCTGCCTGAGAAAGCAGAAGGGACAGACACAGCACAGCTCAGGGGGCTACCCTTAGTCCAGAAGGGGACAGCCCTTCTGCAGACAGAGCCCTCTGTAGGCTGGACAGGAAGTGAAAATAGGAGGGGACAGACAGATGGCACAACTGAAAGCGTCAAAGCCTGCGTGTCTCCGTGGAGTGCGAGGTCAGCTGCAGGTGGAATGCGGCCAGAGAGCGGAGGAGCGTGAGCATTGCAGAGGTGGGGCGGCGGGGGTGGGGGTGCCTGGGCGTGGGCGCAGGTGAACGATGTGGCCTGGAGGTGAAGGCCTCTGAAGGGGAGGAGGTCAAGAACTGAGGGTGTGGGCAGGGGAGGGTGGTCCCGGTGGACGTGGACATTGCCCAGGGCGGTAGCAGTGTGCGTGAAGGCTGAGAGGGAACATTCTGGGTTAGAGCCCGGCCTGGAGCAGTGGGGGAGCGGGACCTGGAAGGGCCGTGTGGCAGGCAGGGGGACATGGGGGTGTGGGAGCCTCACAGGAGCCCGGGCTCAAGAAACAGGCTTGAAGGGGGCCTCAGAGACCCAAGGGAAAGCCGCCCCCTACCCTGGCCCTGGGTGCTGGAGAAAGGCAGCTGCTACTCAGGAGGGTGCAGGGAGTGGGGCCCCTGAGGGCAGCGGGGCTCCAGCAGAGGCAGAGGTGGAGGGAGCAGAGAGGGCAGAGGCCAAGGAGGTGGGGTGGACTACAGACTCTGGGCTCCAGGGGGCTGGGAAGGGGCTGGAAGGGGCAGGGCAGTGGGAGGCTAGGCCTGGGAGGAAGATTAGAGGAGTCCTGGGGCAGAGGAAGCAGAGAAGCCAAAACCAACTGCCTTGAGTTTGGGGCCATGTTCCAGTCGGGCTGTGATCACAGTCCCTGGCTTATGCCTGGTGCCTCACCAGCGTCAAGTCTGTGTTGATGACAGTCTCTTGTTGCCTTTGATGCCCTCTTCTCTCTCTCTGCCTGGACAAAGCCCACCCACCCTAACTCAGGTCCCACCTTCTCTACAGGCCTTTCTCGAGCATTCCTGGCCTCTGGACTCTCTTACTATAGTCTTTGTTTTCTCATTTTAATCCCCGAATAAACTTGAAATTTCACTTTACAGTTTCATGTATATAGACTCATAAATAAAATTGATGGGTCTCCTAACCTTTTTGATTACACACCAAAGATTTACCACATGTTTTATGTGGATATTACTATAGCAATATATTATGTATATTATAAAACGTATAAAAAGTAGAACCTAAAAATTATGAGGCAGCAAATAGCTCTAAATAGAAGTTGTGCTATATCCTGCCCACTGCCTGAGGGACGGTCCTGTGTCCCCACCGGGTGCACACACTCCCCTTTAACACTGGTGAGTGTGTTAGGAGTCCCTGGGGTGTGCTGGTGGAGTCTCACATTTCCTCCACCTTTCCTTTGTGAACAAGAGTTGGGTTGTGCATATAGCAAGTGCTCGGTAATATTTGCGAAAGAGAAAAATACACAAGTCAGCCAGGAATGTTTTGGAATAGAGGTGTGAACAAATGTCCTCTGAGAAGGAATTTGGAGGACACTTTATTCCAGTGCAGTTTGCAAACCGAGAGACACAGCCTTTGGTGTAAAACAAAGGTGTGTTCCAGAGAACAAAGGGAGGGTTTGGCTTTTACAGAGAAAGTTTCCACCCAGGTTCCTAATCAGGTCTATTTATGCAAATGAAGGATTCAAACTTGCTTAGTTCTGATTGGTCAATGCAGCTGATCCCTGATTGATTAATACAGCTGAGCTGTGATTGGTTGATACTGCTGAGCTCCGAAGTCCCAAAGTTAGACAGAGGCGTGGGTTTTCGGGGAACTCAGAATATGTGTGTGACCTCTAGTTAGCAAATGGCCACTTGGCTCCATATAAAATTTGGGCCCAGGTAGCAACTTGGGATCCATCTTGAAGGACTGGCTCTTTCTGGTTCACGTTTGTTCACATTCCCGCCTCTCGACTGAAACCTGTTAGCAGACAGTGCTGATGATCGAACAGGTTGGCTGTGTTCCATTCACAGTGCAGGGCCAGTTAGCTGCCTTCTGTGGGTTCATCTAGTCCCTCACAGGGATCCTAGTGTCAGGGCAGTGACCAATTGAGCAACTAGAGCCATTTATTTACACACTCGGGTACCTGTTAAATTTTAATTACAGTCCCTTGGGTTAAGTTGGTTCCATTTTCCAGCTGGAGCAACTTTAAAGTCTTAAGGTGTTGGGTCAGCACAATCCTGGTGGGGGTCTCTCGCAGACATCTGTTAAAACAAGCTAGAACAATTTTAAAGGGGAGCCAAATGCTTAGCCCAACTCTGAAGAGAGGATTATTAAGACTTGCAGGGTGGAATGCAGAAGGGATTCTATACCAGGAGAAGCCAGCTGAAAATATCTGGAAATTGGAAATTTAGTCCAGTAAGTCCAGCCAGGAGGCTTTCTAAAGATGTCCCTTTCAGAGACTTGGCCAGCCTTAGGATCTTAGATGTTTCTAATTCAACCTATCTGGAAGTATTTACTCAGGTATAGGAGGAAGTGTTAGTGACAGCACACACCCCCTGTGCAGCAAGATGACTGTCTCAAGCAATGCAGCTGTCTAGGACCACAAGAGCAAGGGAATCTAGGAATGTGTATTGTGCCCTGGTGGCTAGGGTGATGGAGCGGGCAATTCTGTTAACAGTGCAGGAATGGTTTTCTGATTATATCTACTCATTCCAAGCAGGGCCTATTCCAAGCCAAGACCTCAGAGTCTTTCCCTATCTAGCTTCTTCACTAGGGTTACCCCCACCCTCGATAAATCACATCCTCTACAGGGTCCACAACAATTATCTTCACTACCTGAAGACTTAACATCAGTGCTCAATGGTCCCCAAGGACTATCAGGTAGCTCTTGGAGCACAGGGTGGATAGCCTTGGTGAGGCTAAATGAAAAGATGGGAATTTGGGTAAAAGCCGTTTCTGTGGCAAAATATTCTGGTAAGGATAACTTAAACATTATTTCCCCTTTTTGGGAGAAGGAAATATGGTCCTGGTAGGTTTCTAAGAAGGTCCTTCCCAGGAGGTGTATGGGGGCAGACAGGACAAGCAAAAGGCAATGACTGCTAATGAGGGGTCCCAGTTGGAAGGGCATAAGTAGAGATTTAGGGACAATCATAGGTTGCTTGGCTACCCTGGCCATCTGGATGAATTCAGAACTCTGTGGAGGGAACATTGAAAGTGTGTCTGGGTTAAGGATGGGCATTGTAGCCCCAGTGTCAACCACAGCTCTGACTAGTTAGTCTCCAATTTTAATATCTAATCCCCCTAGTTGGTTAATTTTGAGTAGGGGAAATGTCTCCTGAATGTCCCCAAAACATCCCCAGTTTCGCTTAGGGGAAGAGGGCTGGGGGACTTCATCAGGATTGAGTTGTAGCCAAATATTGGAGGAAAATAGGAGAATTCAGAATCTAGTCCAGTCTACAGATTGGTAACAAGAACCTGAAAACAATGCCCAGGGCTACACTCTAGTAACAGGTGTACCTTAGGTTTTGGTGTTTGGTTTTTTTTTTTTTTTTTGGAAACATAATTTTTTCTCTTCATTGATCATATAGGAATCTCAGATTTAAAAACCTCTTGAGACTAGGAAGCCAAACCAAGGGAGGCCTTCGATTATTCATTGTAAGGCTAGGAACTCTTGAAGCCAGGCATTTTATGCACATTCTTAAGTATGACATTTTCGTCAAAATCTTGATAATATAACCAATGTTTCCAATTATGTCCTGCTTATAAAGAGAGAACAGATTGTTATTGAACTTACATAAATAAAAGTAAGAATACTCATGAATAGTTTCTGAATTTTGGAGGAATCAAGTAGGAAGAAAAAGAAATGCTTCCACCTTGGGAAAGGATTCTTTACCAAATGATTGCAAACTATAGGTAGCTTATGAAAGAAAATTTCCTTGAGTCTGGAAAATAAAATTTTTCAGTAAAGAACCAACAATTTTAAAAAAGTCATAAAACATTATCCTTATCAGTTACTTAATTTCATATAATTAAATTTTTTTTGTTCAATCTTGATTAACAGTTCCAGTAAAAGAAATTTTGGACTATAGCTGATTGCAAATGCTTCCAGAGAAGAATTTAAAAAAATAACTGTGGATGGCAAAAACCCAGAACAGCCATGGTAAAAAATCTGATATAAGTTCACAATGGACAAGGAGATGTAGTTATTTCTGTAGTATATAATAATAATCATGACTGATAACACATATCTGACATAATTTTAGGAATCTCTTACAATTTTGGAACATATTTTAATAACACACTTACCAAAATATAACTTAAAGGAAGTTAAATACTATTTCTTATTTGACAATGCTTCCTGTATGATTTACCAGTAAGTATAATCAGTCAGTATCTCACAAGATAAGGCATACACTCTTTGAGGCTCTCCAGACGCCCAAATGGAAAATCCCAAAGTTAATTTTAGGTACAAAAGACTTAATTTGGGATTTTGATCCTGGTGAAACCTGCCAAAGCTGGCGAAAGGTCCAAAGTACTTGATTAAACAGATTCATAGGTCTCTGCTAAATAATAGTTATTCATTTAACCAAAGTGATAATCAAAATACTTCAAAACCAATACAGAATACATGGATGTATTAATGCTTTTAAAGCTCAGTTTCCCTAAGTAATCAAAAGCTCAATAAAGACAACATGAAGCACAGGAAATTATCCTGGTAAAATACAGAATCTTTGTTTCCTAGGCCAGTTACCTAAAGGGCAAAGAAAAGAAAACCTCCTGCAGTGCAATGGCTTTTCCCCATGGAAAGCCAATTTAGATGACCTAGGAGTTAAATCTGATTTAAAAAAAAGAAAAAGAGAGTACTAGGATTTAATCAGACACAGGAAGAGTGTGTCCAGGGTTGTGAGTGTACACTATATTATAGAAGAATGTAAACAAGAGAACTGGTACCTTGAGCAGGGGAATATATGCTTCTTAGTAATAACATAAGAAATTTCCTGGTTACAAGGAAAAATTCAGACATATCAAGAAAAGTCAAAAGTACATAATCAAGTTATACTGGAGGATATACTGCTTTTCTAGACCTTCAAGATAAATACTTTAGTGTCAGGCCATCACAGCAGTGCTAGAAGCAGAGAAAAACATTACAGGAGTTGAAGACGAGGTTGAAGGAGAATGTTGTCACCCCAGCCATGCAAAAGTGCATGGGTAGAAAGGGTAGAAAGGAGAGCTGAAAACTGAAACTAGGAAAATTAGATAGATCTCAGGAAGAAATGTGGCAGAAGTAGAAACTGTACAGATTTCAGAACCAAACATCAAAACTCTAGCAAATCACTATTTTAAGAAAACCTTGCTGTTCTAACATAGGGGACCAAAATTTTAAGTTCTGTAGCAGTGTGTTTTTAACATCAAAATTCAATCCCTAGAAAGACCCACACATAATTTCCTTCCAATTGTAGCCAAACTGATCACACAGGAAAATTGATTTTATAAATTTTCTTTTCATAAACCTTCTCATGAACTGACTTAGACCATTTATGACATGCTTGGACTTTCAGCTTTGTCATATACTTCCTTTTTCTTAAATAACCGATCATTTTACTCTAGGACAAAAATTTACCATACAAGATTCTTTCTCATACAAAATTATTCTCTTTTGTTTTCAATCTTCCTTACCAAAAATACATCCCACCCTCCTCATATGCTTGCATATAGAATTGTCTTTCTCTTCTCTAGTAGTTTAATCACACAATGTTACAATGTGAACTCTTAGCAACTCTAATTTTCAGTAAAAACCTAGGAAGTAAGCAATTGTTAACCATCAATCACATACCAACAATCCATGATACACATTTTACAATTTGCAGAGACGTTGACTTTCTAACAGAACAACTCTTTAATATGGAACAGGATATTTTTACTAATACAACCAAATAAATTTTATTTCTCTGAAGTAAGAAGCCAAAAGTATATGAGCCTATTCTCGTATTCAGTAGCCAAAGTCTCAGCACTACATGTTCTAGACATTCATTGAACATTCATCATTTAATTCAGCTTAGTAAAACTCTAAGGGTATAGTTCCTAAGGACATTTGAGAAGCCTTCCCAAGTAAGCATATTACAAGACACAACCATTATCAAAAGTTTATTTACAAACTTTTATCCCATGTACAATTCATCCTTTTAACAATCACATTTGGAAAACTTCATGAGACACTAGATAAATCTAGCCGCCATTCCAAGCTAAATTTTCTATCAACAAATTTTACATGACTGCATGCCAGGCAAGTATCACAAAAGCAACAACCCTAAAGTCAAATACACACATAAGATGTTTTTGATAATTCACAAGACATAGCCATTCCCATCAAGCCAACAATATGAGAGTAGCCCCATCCACCAAAACATTACTAAGTCACATGAACTTGAAAAGCATTTGGGCTTATTTGCTTAATTTATGAGTTCTCATTTATTTATAAGCCAATTTGGTACTGTAGACAATATACAAAGAGACATGTATACGTATGTATACACAAAAATACAGGCAGACACAAATAAAGATCTTATAGCTTTAATTTTAAAACTTTAGTCGTGAGTCAGGTAAAGTTCACTAGTTTAAAAGGATAGTTGGATTCAAACGGTCTCTCTAGATGAAACAGTCAGAAATTGATCTGTCCCATATGGCTGAAGCCTTTACTGAATTTTAGAGAAAAGAGGCTAGCAAATTTACCTCTCAAGCACAGAGAGAACTTAAACTCTCCTAAGAAGGAATTTGAGTGTGCTAGAGGGGGATTAAAATGCATGCCAAGGTAACATGAATCATGAAATTTATCACAGGATTTTACAAAGAAACCTACAGATGAGCCTAGGAAAAATTTAAGAACCTTTTCAAGGTAACCAGCTGAAAGAGTGAAAGAGGAAAGAGAAAGTGAAGGATAAAGCAGAGGTGGCAAAACAGTTGCAGAAGACAGGCAGAGTGGCAGACAAGGGAGGCTAGTGGAAAAGATGTCTTTCAAAGGTGTTTTAACAGCTTTGATTTCAGTCCCACAAGTGCTAACCTCTCTTTCTGTTTCATGAAGGTGTTCACCCAGTTTGGAATTATTTTCTCTAAGACAGGCCTCTTGATTCCATTTAGAACTTTCAAAGTGCCAATTGAAAAAAAGGTTTCCCATTGTCTCTGGAAAGTTTGGTCTTTTCTTTGTTCTAATTGTGGGTGCAGATAGGCAAGTTTGAAATTTCAAAGGAGCCCCAGTTTGCTAACAGAGTTTAAGATTATCCTGGGTAATTTTTGTCCAAAGATCTAGCCAATTGTAATTCCCTGGACCATAATTTCTGTTCATAAAGCCAGCCACAGTGCCAGAAGGTGGCCGATCTGCAGGAAAAACTTAAAACATGGGTTACCCATTGCACTGTCCTGACCATTCTAGTCCCTTTAGCACAAGCATCCCCACAAAACCTTATAGACTGGCCGAATCCAACTAGGAAGGCCTCCCCCTGCCCAGGCTGACTGGAAAGGCCCCCATAAATCCAAGGCCAACAGGGAAGGTCCCCTCTGGGGCCCAGAAGGAGGGAACAGGCAAGGAAGCCCCTTCACCTCCTCCCAAAGTCCAAGGCTAAAAGGAAGGTCCCCTCTGGGGTCCCGATGGAGGGAACCTATGGGAAAGGAATAAGTCTCCAAGACCTTAACCAAAACATGGAGGTCTGAATTTGAGAAGACTTGCGTTAACCACTGGCCCCGCTGTCCCCCAAAAGACAACTGAACTCAAGGGGCTCTTGCAAGCACCAACGTGTCGGCTCAATACAGGACTGGGAGGAGAGTGAGGGGTCACTTCAAATCCTGCTTCTGACACCAAGAGTGTGAAGAAAAGTTCTCCGAAGAGGAATTTGGAGGAAAGAGATTTTATTCCAGTGAACAGTTTGTGAACAGGGAAGACACAGCCTCCAGTGTAAAAGAAAGCTGTGTTCCAGAGAGCACGATGAGGATTTGGCTTTTATAATATTCCCACCCAGGTTTCCAGTCAGGTCGATTTATGCAAATGGAGGCTTCAAACTTGCTTAGTTCTGCTTTGTTAATTCAGCTGAGCTCTGAATGGTTAATACAGCTGAACCCTGGTTGGTTGATATTGCTGAGCTCTGAGAGTCCCCAAATTAGACAGAGGTGTGGATTTGGGGGGAACTCACAGGAGGTATGTGAGCTGTAGTCAGCAAATGCCACTTGGCTCTATTTAAAATTTAGGCTCAGTTAGCCACTTGGGATCCATTTTGAAGGATTGGCTCTTTCATGTTCATATTTGTTCACAGAGGTGATGTCAAAGAGTGTGGCCAATGACTCTGGAATCAGATGGGTTGCAGCTAGTGAGCTCTGTCCTTCGCCAGCCCTGTGACCAAGGACCAGTGCTTAACCTCCCTGAACCTCAGTTTCCTCCGCTGTGGAAGAGGCATGAGGACGGCCCCGCCCAGGCTGTTGTGAGCACGCAGTGTGCAGGAGGCAGGGAGGGGAGCAACCACGAAGCAGCAGCAGCAGTGCTTTCTGGCTGGCTGCTCTGATTGCTCCAAGTACCTGAGCTCTCCTATAAGCGTAGAGAGTAAGTGTCCCATTTTTATTTCACCTTAGGACATAAATGTTTTCCTTGTTGCTACAAATTCTTCATGAGCATAATTTTTAGTGGCGGTGCACACCCCATAGAGCTGTTTCTCTACACATTTTGGAGCCCTTTGCACCTCAGCCACCAGGGTGTGGGGCAGTGCTGCCTCCACTCTTGCCGCCTTTTTAGCCACCAGGGGCTGATCCCAGCAGGGGATAGTGGCACCTTGAGACCCAGCAGGAAGACAAGGTCTGTGTTCCAGAAGACTTGGGTGCCAGGTTACACTAACCTCTCACAGGGACAGGGAGCCCTCAGCCTCCAGGCTTTTGTTCCTCTTCTTTGAAACATGGATAACAACAACCAGACTCGCCTCACGTGGCAGCTACGAGTTTAAGTGAGGTGCTGGCTCCGAGGCTGCTGTGTAAACTGCCCAGTGTTGTCCAAACCTTGGTTTATTGAATTTATCAGAACCCTTCAGATGCCAGCAACAGGAAATCCAGCTCAACAAAACTTAAACCATAAAGGGAATTTATTGCTCAAGAACTGCAAAGTCCAGATGCAATGGCCCAGTGGGACCCAGAGCCTGAAGAATGTGGCCACAGACCTCGGGACCTCTGTCCCACACTCCCACACCTCTGGTGTCCACATCCTGGGCCAGATTCTCTCCAGGACTCCGCAGACGCAGACACTGAGGGAGCAAACCGTCCTGTCCCTCCAGCAGAGGGCCTGAGTGGCCAGCCCCGGGCCCGCGCCCTCCTGCCCTGCTGGGCTCATAACCTGAGAGTGGCGAGAGCTGGTACCCCAAAGGAAGGTCGGGTGCTTTCACCAGAAGAGGGACAGATTTGAGGAGGGGCAAACAGCAGATGCCCACCTCGTTGACCGCTGCTCCTACTGCGGTAGCTGGAGCAGGGTGCTCAGAGCTGGTGAGGCCGGGCGCCCCTGCATACAGTCTCCACACCCCGGCGTGAGAGAGCCATGGGCTCACTGTCCTCCAGTCAGGACCCTCCCTAGTCACTCTCCTCAGCCTCCTCTCCTGCCGCCTGCCCAGGGAAGCAGTGAGAATTCTCTTCCTAAATCCCCTGCAATGGGGCCACACCCCCAAGAGCTCCCTCCCTGTGACCATGAACAGGGGAGGAGGCCTGACTTCCAGTGACCTCATTAGGTGACTCAGCGCACCGCACTGGGCCCAGGGTGTGTTAGAACCAGGGCCCAGGTGAAGGGCCCCACCGAGCTTTTATAGGCCCCGATGTTTACAGCTGAGAAAGCAGAGTTGATGCTGCCTGGGAGAAGCAGGCTGGGGTGGGCTGGGCCGGGCACAGGCAGGCTGTGGTCCAGGAGGAGCCTGGAAGCCACTGTCCATAACCGGCGCTCTCAGCCCCAGCTTCGTTCACTTGGGAAATAAGGTGTTAGGGAAGTGCGCCCCCCACCAGCCCCCACACCGAGTGGTGGGCAGAGGCAGGCTCTTCTGACAGATCAGTCCTGCCATGTCTCCTGCGGGTGGCATCCTGCTATCTGTACTTGTGTTTGTACTTGGTCCCTGCCCTGAAGGCTCACAATCCATCTGATATGGGGTCAGTCCAAACAGTGCAGCCAGGGCGTGTGTGTGGCAAGGCAGGCGCCTGTTCCCTTCCGCAAGTAAGAGAGAAATAGGGTTCACTACCCTTGGGAGCAGTGGAGGAGGTGCTGAGCGGCCAGGAGGGCAGGAGCCAGGGAGCCTGGGGCCTTTCTGGTAAACAAGGAGGCCACAGACAAATAAAGACGGAGGAGAAAAGGGGGCCCGAGATGCAAGACTGAGGAAAAAGGGGATCCCTCCCAGAGGTGAGGGCGGGTCAGGTGAGAGCATAAGTTTAGACCAGGGCATAGGACACTGGGCAGGGTACACGAGCCCCAGACATTGTGGGAAATCTAGAAACGATGCCAGGGCACTTCCTTGTTAGAGCGTCCATGGGCTGACCCTGCTGTGAACAAGGTGCAAAGATTCAAGAAGAGGACAGAGGGACAGCACAGAGATCAGGGAGTGCCAAGAGAGCTTTAAGGAAGCCTACCTTCGAGGTTGTGTGTGTGTGTGTGTGTGTGTTGTTTGTGTGTGTGTGTGTGTGTGTGTGTGTGTGTGTGTGCACGTCTGTGCTGCAGCCAAGCACCAGGGCTTGGGCTGCCAGGGAAGAGAGATGGAATTTAAGGGCTGAGACTAGGATTCCAGCCTCTCTCATGTGCACATAGAGGGGAAGTGTCAGGGGGAGGCAGGTAGAGGCCTGGGACGCCTCCCAGGAACTATGTATGCTGTATCAGCTGTAGAGCGACCCAGGCCCCAGAGAAAGCAGTATTTCCTACAGAGAAAAGTGGGGAATAGCTTAGGAGGGAAGAGGGGACCATGAGGGAAGCACTGCTGAATTCAGAAGAAAAGAACAGTAATAATGGTGACCATTATTGAGTGCTGTGAGTCCAATTCACACCTCACAACAGCTCTGTGAAGTAAGCATTGCACAGAGAGGTTAGTGACTTGCCTAAAGTCACACAGACAGTAAGTTGACAGTGCTGGGATAGAACAAGAGAATGACCACCTGGGGGCCAGGACTTAGGGGGCTCTACAGCTGGTGTTGTCATACCGTTCTCCCTGGAGTACTGGCCTTCCTTTATAGAGGCCAGGAGGGTGTCACGGTGAGGAAGGGGGGACCTAAGTGATGGAAATGCAGAATGAGGAATGAGTTTGAATGTCATAGAGAAAAATATCTAGAAGTGTTCAAATCCACTGAACTTAGTAATTATACCACTGGCAGTCAGTCCTAAGGCAAAGAACTTTCTGCAAAGTGTTATCCATCAAGTCACTATTTGAAAAAGATGAAATTTGGAGACATCCTCTACATTCAACACCAGCAGAGGGTTTAAATCACTCCTGGTTGCCCACATAGCCATTCAAGAGATAGTGAAGAAGAACCTCTCTAGACATAGAACACTGCTTATTATGAAAGTTGGGATATTGAGGGTACACTGTGATTTTTCTAAGTAAAAACATGCTCATGGGAAAAAAATCAGAAAAAGTAGAAAATTCAGAAAAATTTAAATTTAAATAGTGGTATGGAATGAAAGCCAAATTAAACAAATATTTTATTTCTCCCAGTAGAGTTAAAACACAGTAAATTATTTTTGAGAGAATATAATATAAAGATTAACAAGCAATTTCAAAACAAGCATCATGGCAGAAAGACAAGGTCTGGTTCTCTGTTTGATTGGCAATGTCGAGATGGCAGGACCCACTGGGTGCCCAGCCCAGCACAGGACTGAGGTCATTACAGGTGCTGGCTGACTGTGTGTTGAGTGACGCTGGCAGGATCCAGAGGTGGGGCTGGGAATCCTGCTGCCCAGGAGTGGCTGACTGTCATGCAGGAGTGGTGATGAGCTGGCACAGCTGAGGATGAGGACGGATGTGATAAGCACCCCTACGGGTGGAGGGTATGACCTGAGCCCAGGTGGGTGGAGTGAGATAGAGCCTGGCTGGAGCACCCACCCCCAGGGAGGAGGCTGCTGGGGGAGTGGACAGCGGAGGGGTTGGGGTGAGGCCTGTTGGGGTTTTCTCTTTTCCTGCCCTAGCAGCGAGTGACCTCCACTGGGTAACACTGGGAGCTGGAACAGGAAAGCCAGGCCTTGAGGAAGTCACTCATGGACGACAACGGAAGCCCCATCACTGTGTGCCAGGCCTTATGCCCAGCGTTGGGGGACCCCAGGTAAAATGCAGAGCAGCCGGCGTCCTGGGAGGTGGCTCACCCTGATGCTGCTGTGTCCCTCCCTTGCCACACTGCATTTCCTTGGGTGGGGGCCAGACGGCAAGGTCTGCCTCAGGTACTGAGAGGGAGGAGCAGGTGGAAGGGACAGTGGCACACAGCAGGGGTTCCATGCATGCAGGCAAGAGCAGAATGGGGGGTTCTTGGAGGTGAATCTAGCGAGGGCCTCCAGCCTGTGCTCAGACCTTCATCAGGGAGAACTCACCAGGCCAGGTGGGGTGTGGGCAACAGGGGTTGCATCTCTGGGAGGAGGAAGGGAGGGCTTTCCAAGAGGGCAGGGATGGGTGAGGCACAAACGGGGGCTTCGGACCCTTGAAGGGTCATCCTGTGGGTGGGTGTTGGACGTGGCCTGCCCACATGCTGTGGCTAAGTCCCTTTGAGCTAAGTACCCTGGGAGCTTAAATTCTGTGCTCGGGCTTTGTGGGTTTGAATCCTGGCTCTGCCACTTATTAGCTATGTGGCCTAATCAAGTTATTTTACCTCTCTGTGCCTCAGTTTATGTTTACGTGCCAAGCATAAAATGCCACTAATAAAAATAACCTCTATCATTGAGTTGTTTTGAGGATTAAATCAATCAATGTTGTACCAGTACCAGGCACAGACTGTCAGCAACGTTTCTTAAATAAAAATATAAAATAGTGGTCAGAGCGGCCCACAGACTGTCCCACTAGTGACAGTGACAAAGTGAGGGAGCTCTTGGCTGTGAACATGCCCTCCGACTTGGGGAGAGGCAGTCACGGAGAAACCCGCAGCCCCCGCACCTGCTGGCAGATGACATACCAGGACCCAGACGGCCAGAGTGAATCTGTGATCACAGTTGGATATCTAAATTGCCGAGGGACCTTCATCAGCTGCTGCAAGAGCAGGCAGTGTGGCCCAGCAAGTGCATGGCCACCCACCAGTGAGAACAGAAAAGGCTGAGACCCGAAGACAACCAGGCCTCCAGGGGTAGCAGGAGTGGGATTTTGACAGAGAGAGCAACAAGGTCTTCCCCAGTCACCGGGGTCTTTTCAGAATTCATTTCAGCTTAATCCCATTTAATAAACATATGTAAGCAACAGGATATGCTGGGCCGAATAGGGGATACAAAGAGACTCAACACAGAACCTTTGTCCTCGCGGAGCTTCCTGCTGGGCTGGAGGAAAAGGCTGAGAGTGCAGTGTACGAACATCAACACCACCAAGCACTGCAGCTGCGGCAGCTGCCCAGGATCGAGGCGTCCCTGTGCGCCAGGCTCTCCGAGCGTGGTCTCCTATGCACTTTAGAACATCTCACCTCAAAGAGAAGGCACCGGGGAGCCAGTGGGGCAGTGCTCTGAGGCTCTGAGGCAGTGCAGCTGAGGTGAAGGGTAGTCCGCATCTTTGCTGACTGCCAGGTCTGCGCCCTTAGCCACCACACACACTGTCTACACTGTGACCTGTGACAATAAAGGCAGGAACACACTGTGTGTGCTAGGGAGGAGCCCTGAGCCTCAATTTATGCATCTTAAAGTGAGAGTAATGACCTCTAGTTTCCTGAGTGACGAGGGGTAATCCGTGTGATGGGACTGTACCACTGCCAGACATGATTCCACTGTTGTCACGGGGCCCAGAACAGGTAATGACATGAGCCGCCTCTTGAAGGACAGAAGCCGAGCATCATGGGGCAGTGCTGGCAGGGGCGGTGTGAGCAAAAGCCCAGAGGTAGGGACGAATGTGCAACTGCCCCAGCCAGGGACCTGGGAAAGCTGGGGGACACTCAGGCGAGAGGAGAGCTGCTCAGTGCCTCCCTGTCTTTGTCCTTCCCTCTGCAACCTCAGGAAAGTTGTTGATGGTTTGTTTGCTCTTTCTCCCTTCCCGTCCCTCCTCAACCCCCACAATCTGGCCTCTGTCCACATCTCCCACTGCAAACACTTGCCACGTTCCTCAGTGGCAACGTCGCCAGCCCAGCGGCGGCTCATCGGGTCTTCTCTCCCCTCCTCAGCAGTGAGGCCAGTGCTCCCACCCTCCTCTTGGAAACATGACCCCAGGGCTCTATCAACACCCCTCCCCTGGTTTACTTCCCTCCACTCTGGCTCCATTCCCTGGGCCACCCTGTTATTGCTGTGACCCATCCCAGACCTACTTCTCATCAGCGCTTCTCACTGGGAGATTCGTCCCTTCTTGAGGTTCACCACCGCCTCCACGGGGCATCCCCAAGCCATACCCCTACCCAGCATCCACCCTGAGCGCTGGACCCGCACACCCCTCTGCCTCCTGAACATCTCTACCTGGGTGTAGTCTGCACACTGTGAATTCAAGATGAGCCCAGGGGCTTTGCCTACTAGCTGCTGCTCCTCCTGGGTCCCCTCTGCCAGGAGTGGGCATCACCAACGCGGGCTGCCCAGGCCAGATCCTGGGAGTCGTCACTAATGTCTCTCTCTCTCTGACATGTGGATGCCATCTCCCTTGACATTTCTAGAGCCGTTCTCTCCTCCCACCACCATCCCACTGCTGCAGTGCAGGCCTTTGTCGTGGCTTCTGGGACTCCTTCCTCAGACTGCCCCATTCCCCTGTCACCTGGCCGCCACAGAGGTCCACGTGAGATGCATATCAGCCCCGTCCAGAAGCCTTATTGCCTCTCCACTGTGCTGAGGATACAGCCCTAAGTTCTAGCCTCTTTGTGTCACACATGCGCACTGCTCTTGGTGGTGTGCTCCAGCCAGGATGAACCCCTAGAGCAGGTTTACCCTCCTCACCCTAATCCTTTCAATCCACCCAATCCTTAGGGCTCAGCCTGACAAATGAAACCTTCCTGCGCTCCGGGTGAGTTAGGGCCCCTCTTCTGTACTTCTATGGCAGCTGCGCACGACAGCTGGAAAAGTGCCTCCAGCACTGCATGCCTTACTGCAGCTGCTTTTGGCAGAACCTTCTTATCCTTCCCACAGCACACTGATGCTTTCCCTTCTCACTCCCCGCCCTGAGACCATCGGAAGATGTTCTTGTACTTTGTTTTTTGGTTTTTTTCAGTGCTAGGAAATACTAGCTGAAGTTGAAGGATGCAAAGGCTGGGAGGCAGACCTTGGGGGTGCTCTTTTAAGGAAACAGGCTATTCTTTGTGTAGACACTGGAAGCTGAAGACACGATATCATTTCTCTCCTTTTCCATAATAAAACTCCAGTTTTGATCAGGGGGCAGCAATGGTATTAACCGTGTGTCTTAGTGTCCTTTGCAGAAGGCAGCTATGTCACCCAGTACTGGCCAAAAAGACTTAAGGAAAAGCAGCTGTGCATGCAAGGGGGATTTGCTTCCCTGGTGTGAGCATGGCCCCTTCCTGTTTCCTGTTTTCCACTTCTTTCCTGGAATTAGGCTAGGGGGCTGGAGGTGGAGCAGCCACCTTGTGACAATGAGCCAGCCATTGGGATGAGAGCCACACACTAAGGGATTCTGGAGTGGTCTAGGCCATGACCCCTAGACTACCCACTAGCAGACCTCTTATTATGAGAAACAAATAAATCTCATTTAAGTCATTTTGGTTGGCTCTCCAATACATTTAGCAGAACTCCACCTAGTAAAGGTCAATGAAAGCAGATAAGCATCTGTGAGCATTTCTGAACAGGCCTTTCCTTGGGAGAGGATGCTGGTGCTGACAGCAGGCAGAGGGCCAGGGTAATGGAGCAGGATGAGGTGAGGGCTGGAGAGGCTGATCCTCCCTGGGATACTACCTGGGGATCATAGTAAGTCCTCGGAGTTTGAGGAAGAAGCTCCAGCCATGGTGGCCCTCATGTTTCTGTGACCTTGGCTTGGATATTCTCGGGTCCCTGCCTGGTTCGACTTATGAATGGGGTTACTCAACTAATCTCCCAAAGGCATAGCATGCTTCAAGTCTGGGCTTTGGAGTCAGGCAAAGCTGAGTCCGGGGTCCAGCTCCACCACTGACTAACTGTGTGGCTGTCAGACAACTTTTTTAGTTGACTGCTCTGGCGTCCTCATCTGTAAAGTCCAGGCTGTCATAGCACCTATAACTGCAGGGCTAATGTTGGGGTTACATGGAACCATGCATGTGGGTGCTCCGGAGAGTGCCTGGCACAATTCACCATGCATGTTAGTCAGTGCCCAGTGCACATTGAGTGCTCTGTGCTGGTAGCTGTCCTTGCGTTTTGTGTTCTCCAAGAGAACAGGTGGTGACCTGGAGTTCATGCCTGCTCTGGGTCTGGGGCTGCTGCAGGGCAGTGGAAAGTCTGTCTGGATGCATCTCACTCTGTGGGTGAGTGAAGTGGCTAGAGGCTGCCCACTGTTCAACAGCTTTGGAATGCTGCTATGTCCAGGGTCCCTGGGCCACAGGTGGATAGAAGAAGCCCCTGGACATGGGCCAGGCCAGACCAAGTCCAGAAAGGCATCGGGCCCTGGGTGGAAATAAGAAGCCTATGTGGCCCATCCATCCTGTGGCCCTTGTCTTAGCCAAAGCTTCCTGGGTAATGAGGGCATCTTTTCCTGGGAGTGGGGTGGGCTGGGAGAGGTTGACTCTGCAGGGGACTACAGGAAGTAGGGAGCTGGAAAAATGCCTCCAGTACTGAATTCCTTATTGCAGCTGCTTTTGGCAGAACCTTTTTATCCTTCCCTTCAAAAAATCTCACCTTCTTACTCTTCTCTGCACTGGGAATCCTGGTGGTAAAATGTCTTGGGGGAAAAAGTAAACCCTCTGTTCATTCCAGCCCTGAGAAGGAGGTCAGTGGGCTGCATCCCGTTTGTCCACGGCCCCCCCTCTCCGCCGCAGCACTCCCGGCCAGACCCAGCTGACACTTGACAGCGCCTGCAGTTTACCTTGGCTCAGGTCCAGAGAGTTCGGGCCCAGCCTGGGGCGGCCCCCACCTCTCCACCTTGTTACCCTCCCCCTCTCCAGCGCAAAGAGCAGTTTAAATATAAATCAGTCCTCAGCACAAACAGAGCCTCAGAGAGTCTCAGAGCCATCACCGGAACTGAGGGCCCAGGTTTGCGCGGCGAGTGCAAACAAGCAGAGACTGGCTCTGTAAATCTCCCGAGTGCGTCGGGAGGGGTGCCGGGCTCACCTCCGCTGCAGAAACCCCCAGCTCCCTTCCACCCCCTGGGTCCCGTCGGCCCCTCCAGCGCCCCCTCGGACCCCGTCACCTCCCCCTATCCCAGCCCTCCTGCCCTCTAGCCCTGCCGGCTCCTTCCCCGGTCCCCTCTAGTCACTCACACACCGGCCTCCGTTGCGCCCACCCTCGCTTCGGCAGCCCCCGGGTTCCCCCAACCCCTGCAGCCTCCTGCCCCCTCCAGCCATCACCTGCCCTCCCCGGGCCGACACCTCCCTCCTCCCCCCTCCCCCCCGACCTTCTCCCGGGGCAGTCAAGCCTTGCGGGTCCCCACGGCGTCACACCTGTCTGAGGGGGTGGCAGCGGCGGCGGGGGGCGGGGGTTCGCAGCGCGTTTGACACTGGAGGAAAAGAGGGAGGAGGGAGAGCGCGTTTCATCATCGGCGACGGCTGCGGCCACTTATAAAACTTCTGGGCGCGCACTCTCTCTCTCAGTCTCCGCGCCGCGCGCCTCCTCCGGCCACCGCCGCCGCGCTCGCCGCCCGCCCGGCGGCCGCATCAGCCCGAGGCGCCCGGGACCCTGCTCGCCGGCCCCCAGCCCGGGGCCCCGCCGCCGCCGCCGCGCCCGCCACCATGGGGCTCCTGCCCAAGCCCGGCGCGCCCCAGGGCAGCAACGCCCCTTCGGGCCGAGCCAGCAGCTGTCCCCGCTCCGTCTTCGGCAACATTAAGGTGAGCAGAGTCCGCGAGGCCGTCTGGGCCCGAGCCGCGCCGAGCGCACCTTCGGCGGGGCGCCTGCGTCCGTCCGCCCAAGCCGGGAGGCGCCGGGCGCGCCGCGCTCCCTCCCGTGCCGCGCTCCGGTCCCGTCCCCAGTCCCCAGTCCCCGCACGGCTGGCGAGGGGGCGCCGGGACGGCGGGCGCGTGCTAGGCGTGTGTGCGCGCGCGCTCACATGCCCTCGTCCGGGTAAGAAACAGGACCCTGGAAGTACCTGCTTATTGGGGCAACCCAAGGCAGAGAGTTCTGGCATACTAGGTGAGGGAATTGTCCCATTCTTTGATTGAAAAAGAGCACCCGGAGGAACACCTTTTCGGTCTCCTGCGGGCAGTTATTTCATTAATGGGATCGGCTTGGAGGTGCCGGGCCCTGGCGCCTCGGGGGGACAGGCTGTGGTCCCTCAGAGATGGAGGAAGTCAGAGGCCATCCCCTCCTGGGGTGGGTGGCAGAAGGGATGGTCTTCTCCAGGCCTTCTTCTCCCGCCGGCACGGGGGACTGTGCTACCTGGCCGCGCGGCTGCTGGCAGCGCAGAGAACCCCCTTCAGAGGGCAGCTTTCCGAAGTTGACGACCCACCTGCACGCTCCTGCCTCAGTTTCGCGGCTGGAAATGGCCCCAGGAAAGCAGCAGGACCTCGCAGTTTGTTCAGGAAAGGCTAAGCAGGTGCCTCTTGCCTGGCAAGTTACAGGGAGTAGGTGAAGAGAATATAGAGTGTTGGCAGTGGTTGCAGTGAGAACACCTTCTTCCCCAGGGGTCAGACATTCGTTCACTCCCTCACAGGTCCAGGAGGACCTGAAATGGTTGAATCCACACTCATGTTCTTCTGCCCATTCTGGCCAGACAAAAGGAACTACGGAGGATACCTCCTGAGAGGGCAAAGCTACTGTGGCAAGGATGTGGGTGGCTGCAGAGACAGCATCAGGGCCCCTTCAGGACAGGGTGGGGATTATGGTGCAGAGAGCTGCTTTCCCACAATCATACTATCTAATGGGACTGGGTAAAGCCTCCCGTGGTGCAATTAAAAGGTAGCCAGATCACACAAAGGGAGGATGTGAGTCTCTGTGGACTAGTAATATGTGCCCAACAGAAAGGGATCTAGAGGTCAGAGTGGATCTCATCTACGTACTTACTCATTTTGTTACCAGTGGAGATGGGATCTCCACTTCTGCTTCTGCTCTCTCTCCACACCATAATGAATAAAAGCTGAATCGATTTCACAGTTGAATATGAATAAGAAACAGAAATTTTGGAATAGTTTAAAATAATCCTCAAATCTGCTCATCTTTGGCCAGACCTGGATGAGAACACTGCGTGCAGTTTTGGTTCCACCATTTAAAAGCGTTTTGGAGAAGTTTCAGCAGAGAATTGAGGAAATTTTGATATTTTTAAATTAGGAATTGGGAGGCAAAGGAGGGGGGCAAGGGTTGGGTGGTCTAAGGAAAGGGGCCTCGGCAGGAGCTAGAGTGGAGGCAATCTCCCTCCATTTTCACCAAGAATGGCAGGAGAGTCAGTTGTCCCAGACCAGATTCCTGACAATGAGAGTAATGCCAAATGACATTTATCTATTTAGACCTTCCCTGAGTCTCTAAAATAAATGTGTATGGCTGCAGTTTCTTTGAAAATCCATAAAAATAAGATAATTTCTCATATGCCTGTGATTTAGCCACACGCACCTGAAGCCTGGGCTCAGGCCAGTTGGCCTCCTAAAGGAGTTAAGTACTCATAGCAGTTAAGAATCTTTCTTAAGTCTAAAAATCAGATTCTCTTAATCATTGCCTCATTTGATTCATAGTAATTCTAAGATTAGAGTTTGGAGATACCGCTACTTAGCTTCACTTACCAGCCTGAAACCAGGTGCAAAGTTGGATGTCTTAAGCAAATCTGGAATCTGAAATTTCATTAGTTAAATTCACTTAAGCCTTTCCCTCCTGGGGCAGTAACTGGGGACTTTGCCATTTGAAGGGAGATTTCATCCTGCCAATGAGAGGGTGGGGAACTGCCCTGCCCTTTCCCAGTGGGGGATGGGCTGCACATGTCTTGGGACATTTGTGACATGAGTGGGAACAGGGGACACCCAACCTGAGGATCTGCCATTTTTCTAGGTTCCTTGTTGTTGGGACAGACAAACCAATTGGCTTTGTGGACATTCCTGCAAAAACCCACATAGCATGTGGTTTAGGGGAAGGAGGTAAGGCTAGAGGACTCAGATCCGTGTCCCATCCTAGTCACTTAATAACTGACACAGGGAAGCATTTCTCACCTTTCCTGGGTCTCAGTGTCCTTACTCAAAAAAGTAGGTAATATTACCAAGTCCCACGTCATGGGGCTCTGGGATTATGAGGAATGAGGTGTAGGAAAAGGGTGCTGTCAACCATTCTGTGCTCTCAGGGACTGGTACCAATTTGAAATCAATTCTTTCTTCAACAAAGAGGACTACACATTCAAACATCATTTAGGAACTGTTGTTCTACCAATTCCATGAGGCATAGTTATTAGTTAAGAAAAACTACAGTTAATAATAATAATGTCCAAAATAATAGTAATAGTTGCTAACAGTAATTGAGCCGTATGCATGTACCAGGAACTATGGAAATATTTTATCTATATTTAATCCTCATCACAACTCTCTGTCAAATGGATACTATTATTGTCCCCATTAATGATGAGGAGAACAAGGCTTCGTGAGGCTGGCCCCTTGTGTGTGGACCCACAACCAGAAAGGTGGAGTGTAGAGGAACCAGGTATGTGAGACGCCAGCATTGGAGACCCTAACCACTGTGCAACCTCGCCCTCACCATCAGCACTGTGCTGAGCTCTGCTTTAGCAGGTGGGGGTACCAGCACATGTTCTTGTGCTTGTTCCCAGTGGTCAGTGCTTCCTCTGGGCACTGGTGACATGCACATCCCAGCTGTGACAAAGGGGACCTGGGGTGGCTGCAGGATGGGTGATCCTAATGCTAACAGGCTCATAACTTTTCACTCTTCATAACTCTTACCTACAGAGTCTGGCCGCTCTTAGGGTGAAGTTTTTCTACCTTCTCCCACAGAAGTAAATACAATCGTATTTAATCAGGACACAGTCTCTGTTGTCTCTGGCTGACAGGATTAGTAAGAAGCAGAGACCAGCCCAACAATCAAAATGCTAAATTAAAAACAGGTTCCTTTAGTGATTATGGGGGTGGGAAGTATTGACAGGAGGGAGCCTTTGAACAACTTATCCTGGCAGCCTCAAAGAGATCTGTTTCTCCTTAAAACGAAACTTTCTTTTGGGGCCAAGCTGAGGTTATCTTACAGAAGAAGTGGTTGATTGGCAACTGCTGCCCAGATTTCAGGAAGTGACACACGCAGGGCCCCAGCACAGTGAGGTAATGTGTATCCCACCAGTGGGGAGCATCCCAGTGGGACTGGGCTGGGGAAGAACCCTGGGAAGGAAGGAAAGGCAAACCTCACAGCTCAGCTGGAGTGGCCCTGGTAACTCTGCCTGAGGAGGACCAAAAATGAAGGAGAAGTTCTATGTCTTGGCCTGTGCCCATAACTTCCTGAGGCTTCTGAGCCCCAACCGTGGGGAGGCATCTTGGGCTTAATTTCTCAGTTTCCAGAACAAAGTGCTATATCCCAGCAACCTGATTCATGCTGAGGAAAACATGCTCAGTAGAACCCGCTGGGCCAAAGAATTCCTTCACCGACCCAGTGAATGAAGATATGCCCACTCCTCCCCGGGGGCAGTGTTCCCCCACCATGTAGGATAGCACCATTCTGTTCTTGGGTGTCTGCCTCCTGAGAGGCCCCTCTGGCCTGCTTGTAGGAAGTAGAGGGGTGGGGTCGGGTGGGTCACTTAGACCTTCTCCTGGATGATGTGCAAAGCCCTCTTAGCTTTCATTTTCTCTCCTGGTGATGCCGACATAGCAAATGGAAGAATGGCTTATGTTTCATAATATAGATAGCTCATTTCAACTCTTTCTTTTTGTGGCAATGACTACCCTTTTTTTTCTGTTCTGGAAGACCCAGAAGTGGCATCGGGATGTTGGGATGGGAGCCTGGCTTCCTCTCACCTTCTTTTGTTTGCTTGTGTGATGGGTCAGGGTGTATGCAGAGGAATGTAGGTGGTCCCCTGGCCTCGCCCCCTCCTCATTCTCCCTCTTCACACCTCCTGCTTGATCTTTTTCATCCCATCCCATGGCTTTAACCACCCGCAACACTTCCTTCAACCTGCCAGTGGAGGCACTGGCCTGCGGAGAACCCCATCTGTGTGCCCACTGTGGTGGGACTGACTGAGCAGAAGCCCGGGGTACCGGCCTGGGCTGGTTTGGCCCCCGTTCTGAAGTTGTGAAGTTCACTAACAAGCACTTGGCCATTCCAGTCTCAGTTTCTGTTGAGGAATGACATGAAGAAATAGCTGTGTGAATTTGCATCCCACAGGATCAACACAGATGGTTGTCACTAAGGTACTTGGGGAGAAAGTCAGCTGAATTCCTAGTACTAGACAAAATGTTTATTTTGAGTCTTTAAAACCTTTTTTTATTTTGAAGCAGTTATATATTCATCGGAAAACTAGTACTTAGAGGTCCTGTGTAGCCTTCACCCAGTTTCTGCCAGTGGTTCCATGGTGCATAACAGCATAATGTCAAAAGTAGGAAACTGACATTGCTATCGAGTGTGTGTATAGTTCTGTGCTATCTTATCACAGGTGCAGCTTTGTGTAGCCACCACCCCACCACTTCCAGGTGCAGAACTTTTCTGTCACCACGAAGATTTCTCTTGTGCTAACCCATTTATAGTCACATCCCTCCCTTCCTGACTATCATCCCCTAACCCCTGTCAACCACTAATCTCTTCTCCGTCCCTACTATTTTGTCATTTCAAGAATGTTATACAAATGGAATCATACAATATGTGGCCTTTGAGACTGGCTCTTTTCATTCTGCATAATGCCCTTGAGATCCATCCAAGTTGTTTTTAATGTATCAGTAGTTTGTTCTTCTTTCTTGCTGAGTAGTGTTCCACGGTATGAATATATTACAATTTGTTTAAATGTTCACTTACTGAAGGACGTTTGGGATTTTTTTCCCCAGTTCTGGACTATTACAAGTAAATCTTCTATGAACAATTATGTACAGGTTTTTGCATGGACATAAATTTTCGTTTCTCTGTATTGATTGTGTTTAACCCAGGAATGTCTTTGCTGGGTCACGCAGTATTTGCATGTTGAGTTTTTTAAAGAAACTGCTAAACTGTTATCCAGAGTGATCATACCAGTTTATATTTGCATTAGCAATATGTGGGAGACCCAGTTGTTCTGATGCCTTGTCAGTATTTGTATTGTCACTGTTTTTTATTTCAACTATTCTAATAGAAATGTAGTGACATGGTCTGGCTTTGCAGGTCCCTAATGGCCAGTGATAGTGAACATCTTTTCATGTGCTCATTTGCCAGTTGTATCTCCACTTCTTTGAAATGTTTGCTCATATATTTTCTTCATTTGCTAATTGAACTTTTTTTTTTTTCTTTTTTTTTTTATGAGACAGAGTCTCACTTTGTTGCCCGGGCTAGAGTGAGTGCCGTGGCATCAGCCTTGCTCACAGCAACCTCAAACTCCTGGGCTTAAGCGATCCTACTGCCTCAGCCTCCCGAGTAGCTGAGACTACAGGCATGCGCCACCATGCCCGGCTAATTTTTTCTATATATATTTTTAGTTGGCCAGATAATTTCTATTTTTAGTAGAGACGGGGTCTTGCTCTTGCTCAGGCTGGTGAACTTTTTTCTTTTTTTACTTTTGAGTTTTTAGAGTTCTTTATATATGTTAGATACAAGTCCTTTGCTGGGTATGTGGTCTGAAAATATTTTTTTCTAGTCTCTAGCTTATTTGTTTTCGTCTTCTTAACAAGGTGTTTCACAGAGAAAAAGCTTAATTTTGATGAATTCTAATTTATTAACTTTTAGTTTTCTGGATCCTGCTTTTGGTGTCATGTCTAAGAATTCTTCATGAAATCTTAGTTCCTGAATGTTTTCTTCTACATTTTCTTCTAAAAACTTTTAATTTTATATTTAAATTTATGTTCCATTTTGAGTTAATTTTTGTATAGGTGTAAGGTTTAGGACAACGTTCCGTTTTTTGTCAATGGCTATACAATTGTTCCTGCACCATTTGTTGAAAAGACTACCCTTCCTCTATTGAATTACCTTTGCACCCTTGTTGTAACTCAGTTGGCCGTACTTGTGTGGGTCTATTCTGGGTTTTCTATTCTGTTTCATTGATCTATGTGTATATCTCTCTGCCAGTACCACTGTGTCTTGATTACTGCAGCTATAGAGCAATTTTTTGTTTCAAAATTTTTTCAAAATTTCAAAATATTTCCTTTTTTCAAAATTTATTATTAGTATTACTTTTATTGATAAATATTTTTTGATTGGCATGATTGGATATATTTTATGGGACAATGTGATGTTTTCATGTATGTATACAATAAAACATGATTAAACCAAGCTAACTAAGCTACTAACATATCTATCACTTCATTTTTTTTCTTTTTGAGACAGAGTCTTGCTCTGTTGCCTGGGGCTAGAGTGCAGTGGTGTTATCACAGCTCAGCTCACTGCAACCTCAAACTCCTGGGCTGAAGCCATCCTCCTGCCTCAGCCTCCTGAGTAGCTGGGACTACAGGCACGTACCACCATTCCCAGCTAATTTTTTCTGTTTTTTGTAGAGATGGGGTCTCACTTTTGCTCAGGCTGGTCTCAAACTCCTGAGCCCAAGCAATCCTTCTGCCTCGGCTTCCCAGAGTTCTAGGATTACAGGTGTGAGCCACCGCACCTGGCCTTACCTATCATTTTTTAAGGTGAGATGTTTGAAATTTACTCACTCAGTTATTTGAAATATATAATACATGTTATTGACTATAGTCATCCTGCTGTGCAACGGATCTCAAAACCTGTTCCTCCCGTTCATCTGAAACTTCGTGCCCTTTTATTAACAACTCTCCATTCCCTCCCTCCCCACACCTCCAGCCTCTGTTAACCATCTTTCTACTTTCTACTTCTATGAGTTCAACTTTATTAGATTCCGTATGTAAGTGAGATCATGAGGTATTTGTCTTTCTGTGCCTGGCTTATTTCACTTAACATAATGTCCTCTAGATCCATCCATGCACACAGCAGGATTTCCCTCTTTTTAAAGGCTGAATAATATTCCATTGTGTATATATACCACGTTTTCCTTATTCATTCATCTGTTGATGGACACTTAGGTTGTTTCCATGTGTTGGCTATTGTGAATAATGTAGAGCAAGTCTTGAAGTCAGATAAATGCTTGGCTTTATCCCACAATGGTATGTGTTTATCTTATGGATACCAAATTTTATAACCCATCCAGTTTCACTTCTACTACTTTGGCTTTTAGGAAGATTTAAGGACAGAGTTAAAGTTTGCTCTTGGTAACTGGGTGGGATCTTCTGTATTTATGTGCTCCAGCTTTTCTTCTGGCCTTAGCTGATTGGTATGTCTTTTCCCTTGAACTTGTTTTTTTAAATCATTTGTTCCTAAATATTTTCTAATCTTAATGGCAGCCCTGCCAGAGAGCTATCTGCACCTCCATGTCACAGTCGAGGAAACCTAGGCTCATCCAAGGCCACATATCCAGTAACCAGCAAAGCAGGGATTCCTCCCCTGGTCGTCTCACTCCCTACCCCCCTTCTTTCCATGACCAGAGAACACCTTTCAGTTCTGGACTCTCTCATCCATGAATATTTGGGCCTGGGCTCAGTGATCTCTCAGGTCTTCCAGATTCTCAGATTCTTATCTCCCAATGTTAAGTTGCTGATTGAGATGAGACTAGGAGCAAGGCCAGTGGGTCTGAAATTCACTAGGAGACCTGACATGAAACCTGACAAAGGCAGTCGGGTTGTCTCGATCAATCCGCAGCTCTCTCAGTCTAGAGGACCTGATTCCCGGGGTGTGTCTCACTGTTTGGGATGGATTAAATTTGCCCAGGGGTGGAGAATGAAACCAAGGCAGGAAGTCTGACTGCACTGAAGGGTTGAAGGATGAGATGATCCTCCCCAGCGAGTAGCCCTCTCCCTGAGCCTGTCTTTCCCACCTCTTTGCCCTGCCGAATGGAAACCCTAGAGACACATGGGAAACACTGCAGGCTCTGGCACAGCCTGAGGGCACAGCCAGGAGCGATAACCCCTGGACCTTTGGGACGCTCAGCCTGGTCAGCACTCGGCAATGCTCTCCTCCAACCAGGGCTGCCTCCCTGCCTTCAGAACTTTCTAGAGATTGACTGTGCACCTGAGTCCTGTAGGAACCTCAGGGACCTAATGACAAGTTTCATTTTGTTTACCCTAACATCAGTAATTCGTTTTTTTTAAATAAACCTTCATTAGGCCCTGTGTATTGCTGTAAATTTGACTGAACAGTTGTTTGTCAGATTTTCAGTAATTCTTATTTATGTTCTGAAGACTGCCCCATCCGACACCGTTGGGGGATGCTGGCCTAGAACACAGAGGGCCTCAGTTAAAACATAGGTATCATCAGAGAGGGCTGCATTGAGCTAGTGTTTGTCAAACTGCCCCACCAAGAGGCTTTGAATTCTAGTGGGTACACAGAAGTCTCCACACAGGGGTGGGACAAGGTAGAGAGGGGAGGTGTCTGGGATGTGGCCTGACTAACCCAGAGTATTACATCTCTTTGATATGTTCTAGCTTAAAATCAAGTGAATTTTATATTGTTCTCCACATTCTGTGTGTTTGCAAATAGTGTTATATTCCGCCCCTGCCCCAATCTTGGAGTGACGTTGATGCTCCAGGAAACCCTGTGTGTCTAGCTCGTGTCTGCCTGGGTGTGGACTTCCAGGCAGCGCGAATTGAGTTTGGGAAACACAACACAGGCAAGCCTCAAGTTGGAACTAGTTTATCTGGTTAGTTCACCCAGCCAGCTTGGTGGGTGCAGAGGGAATGGTACCTAGACAGTTTAAGTGGTCCAGGTGTGTGGGGTGTGGATGTGAGAACATTCCCGGGCTGGGCCCTGTGGGACCCTGCAGGAGAGAGCCAGCTGGGGGACGTCGTGGGGCCACGGGGCCTGGGGCGCGGAGCAGTGGTGGAAGGCAGGGGTGGGGAGAGCAGGCCTCCAGAGCCACACTCCTCCTGCCCGCTTGGCTGCCAAGGAGGTGGCAGGATGTGATTAAACTGATCACTTTCTCTGGCTGTTGTACAAGTCATTCCTTGCTTGTGCCTCAGGCTCTTTTGAAAACTTCCCGCTTTCCCTGTGATTCACGGTGCTTGGGGGGAAGCAGCTGGGAGCTGATCACTGGAGTCAGAGCTGGGGCCTCGCACATTCCACAAGCATTTATTGGGTATCTCCCTTGCCACCCTCTGCTGGGTGCTGCTGTTTACACCTGTCTTCCTCAGAGGCTCCCAGGTTTCCAAGAAACAATTGCCTAAGTTCGCTGCCTCCCGGAGTGACCAGCTGTCTCCATTTGCCCAGGACATAGGGGGTTCCTAGGACACAGGACTTTCAGTTTTGAAACTGGAAACATTGTAGAAAAATTGGAATGAATTTGTCACCCTCCTACCTCCCTCGCTATGACATTTTACAGGAACAAACCCACGCTCTGACTGCGGGGCAGGGACAGCACTGAGGAGGGTCAGGGATGGTGTCCTGGAATGGAAATGAACTTCAAGGACCCATGGGGGAGGAATGGGGGCTTCCCGAGAGCAGGCGTGTGTGAGCCAGGACGCTGCGGCTGGGCCCTTGCACAGTAGTAGGGCTCGCTTTTCCTCGTTTCTCCTCGTTTCCACACGGAAGTCCTCGCGCCCAGCTTCCTGCCTTCATGATACTTACAGCGAATCATTGTACAAAATCTGTACAGACAGTGACAAAACTGAGCTGTAGAAAAATGGAGCTTCCTGGTTTACGGAATCATTGAATTTCAGATGAGACGGTGCTGAGAAAGCTCATCTGCTCAACAACGCAGGCGTCCTCTTGGTGTCCCTACCCCTGCCTGCGCAGCTCCAGTGGTGGGGGAGCTCTCGCATCACCAGGCAGACCCGGCAAATGCGGGCACCACAGGCTCTTAGCCAGTTCCTCCTGTGCAGGGCTGAGAGCCCTGCCTGCCCTTCCATGCACACCTCCCCTAACGGGACCCCTGCCTCCTGGTCACTTGCCTCACAGTTTCTAGTAATGCTGTCTCCCCTCTCCCAGAAACCCCTCTCACTGGGGACTGCTCAGCAGGGTTGAAAGAGAAAGCCAGATGGTCAGGCCACTCTTCCCCGAAAGCCAAACTGGGCTCTGAGGGTGGGCATTGCTGGGGGCACGTGTGACCCCCCGCTCCTGTCATCCCAGATCCCAAAGGTGTCCTTGCTGCTCTGGACACTGCAAGGAGTCTGGTCACCACTCACGTGGATGCCTCTGGCTTTGTGGAGGCTGCTGGAAAGTCTGGGATGCCCTCACAGGCCCCAACCTGTGCCCACCCCATCTCTCACACTCTTCCTTCTCACCCCGCCTCCCTCTGTCCTCACAGCCCAGCTCTCACTGCACCTGGGCCTTGGGAGCTTTCACAGAGTGTCCTGGCCAGTGTGCAGGGCCCACCCTGCAACCCCCAGCTGGATGACATGTCTCTGGAGGAAGGAGAGAGGAGCTTATTGAGGGCCATGTTCCCTGGCTTTGCTGCCAGAAGGCCCAACAGAGACACCGCCCCCCCCAGAGGACACCTGGCCCAAGGCTGGCGGGAACATGCCTTGTGGGTCCCAGTCTTTGCTCCAGGGCTGCACCCCCCATGCCCCACCCAGCCCAGACCGGCAGGGCCAAGTTAATGAAGAGCCGGCCTTGTCTGCCAGGCCCACTCCACCTCTGGACCTTGTCTCTGACTTGGAGCGTGAGCCCACAGGGCTCTGTGGCTGCCCGCTGCATTTTCAAGTTGCCCTTGCTGTCTGGGGGCTGTGCTCTCGCGCAGCGAAGGTCCCCCTCGTGGCAGCTCAGGCTGCCTCCTTTAGTCGTCAGTGTCCTGGAGAGTATGGGCCCACTGAATCCTTGTGCGAATGTATAAAATTTATTATACAAAAACTAGAGACAGATATTAGTCAAGCCTGTTTTCATCGTCTTAAAATTACAAATATTTGGAGCCCCCACCCTCAGCAACAACACATTTTTAGCAGCAATTATGGTTTCCTGAGATACCATCACAAAGAGGAGCACATTTCATTAGGGCACATAAGTACGGTAAAACACAGGGGGTGTATGGGTATGTAGTTGTGAATGAAAATATATTTTATTCCCCCTGCTTGGGAGGACCCATTATGTGCCAAATTTAGTGAGATAATGTGAACAAGTTTCCTTTCAGAAACACTATCTGCCCAACCCTCCCCACTGTACTGTGAGGTACGTATTGTCCACATTTCATAGTGATGGAAATTGGGAGGCAGCCCGTGGGAACTGCCACGTTACACAACGACAGAGCTGGAGTTGGGGCTTTCTGGCAGATTCTGTCTTAATATTTTTTTCCTCCATAGCTGTTCCTGCACTTTACCATAAACCACAAATTGTTGGGCCAGAACAGTGCTACCTCATTGCTTTATAGCGATAGACACAACAGAGCTGCCTATTTCTATTTATTGCTGTATTTTCCCAAATCAAATTTGGCAATGGCGGCCCTGAAAGTCTTCATTCCTCGTTTTCCTTTCTTGCTTCACATTTTCTCACAGTGTGAGCCTAGACTCACACTCCAGCTGTACGGCACATGCGCGTTTAGACCCGCCGCGGGTGCGGGGCAATTGGGTGGCCTAGCAACACTCGATTTCTAAATGAAAGAATAAATGGAAACCCAGTTGGCTGCACAACCTTTTGTCATTTAACTAATCTGCTCAGAAACTTACAATGAGGACGTGACTTGTATATCTGGCAATCAGAAAGACAATAAATCATGGGACAGCCATCTGTAGAATATTTACAAATCATTTTTAAAAGCTTTACGGAGAATAGTTTAAACTTTGGGGAAGAGTTTCTTCTCTAATGTGATGTAAAGGAGGCAGGATGGGTAACCATATGTAGAGATGACGCGAAGTTTTAAAAGCCACAACATGCAGAGCAAGAGACTGCAATGGGGTATCCCTAGACAGCGATAGTTCTGTCTGTGTGGAAGCCTATACATGGTTCTGTTTTCTTCTTTGTGAATTTTGATATTTTCCATTTTTCTATAATAACATGTCCTATATTTATACTTACAAAAAACTACCCATTAAAAAGCCCCAAGTCTGTAGTGCCATCACACTCCTTTGCCCGGTGCAGCAAAACATCTCACTGTGGTGCATGGAATGCACTGTAAGGCAGAAGTGGGTACTCCAGGTCGCTGAGGATGGACCAAGAACGTGGCTGGGATTGCAGCCCGGAGGATGGGGTTGTCTAGAAGGACCATTTTCTGCAGTGCTGTCACTGCTCCCCATGCATTTTTACATCTATTATCACACTTGAGTCTTACTGCTTTCCAGAAATGGAAGCAAAATCAGATAACAATACTTGACATCTTAAAGAGAGACAAGAATGTGCAACCTTTTCTTTTCTGGGGTGACTGAGAGGCAGTTCTGTCCAGGAGGCCCTCTCTGTTCTTCTGGTCCCCACTCCCAGGGGCTGGCTCAGAGCTTAGGAATCTAGCCCTAAGCTAGTGGGTTGGCCAAACATCTTAGAGAAAGAAGGGTATCTGATCGTCTCCTCACCAGACAGGAAGAGTGGGCCCGAGGGTGAAGTGATGAGGACAGAGGCTGGGGTGGGATCTGCTAGGTGCTGACTGGGGGTCTGGTCCTGAGCCTGGGGTTTTATGCCTGAGAGGATGTGGGCAGCATCCTTGGGTGGGCTGTCACCTAGTCATTCAGTGAGCCTTGACTGACCATCCACTGTTTGCAAGGCAGCACTCTGCTAGTATTGTAAACCACAGGGGTTTCTGAACTCTGAGGCCGAGTGGTGTTGGGACTGCTGCCTGAGACTCATTTATTCATTCATTTATTCTTATTGATCGTCTACCATCAGCCACTGGAGATCCAGGGATGAACAAAGCAGAGTTTGCTGTGCCCTCATGAGTGAGATCCACAGTGAACAGATATACAAATAAATGCAAAGTTACAAAACACATCACATAAGAGGGGAAAGAACTGGGTTTTATGAGAAAGAACAGGGTAGAGATAATTGGATTCTGCTTTATACATCTGATGTCATGGACTCTGAATTTTAACAAGTCATCTTCATGGTTCTCACATAGAACTTCTGCATGGAGCACTCAACTGTGAATCAAACAAGGTCCCTGTCTTCCCAGGGGTGTGGTTAGATGGGTTAAGATGGACCATAAAGAGCTATAGTGAATTATGGTTTCCATCAGCATGGAAGGTTCACATAACGGGGAACCCCTCCTGCTACAAATGCCTAGAGATGCTGCATAAAATAGAATAACACTGGAGAGTTAAATACATCGCTGAGCTTGCAAGAAGGAAATGAAGAATGAATTGAACACCAGAACAACAAAGGCATCAATCAGTTGACCCTGCGAGGAGGAAAAGGGGGAAATGTGCATGGTATGATTAGAACAGTAAAGATACCCTAAAGGAACTCCTAATGGTGATTGGGTTTTAGTAATCACACAAGTACCAAAGATGATTTTGGGAGTTGAAACTCAGACCCATTCATAAAGCTGGGACCCTTCGTGAAAGGGGAACTAATAAAACTCCACCCACCAGCCCAGGGACAGCAAAGGGGTTTGTACCTGGCAGGACTTCTGGGTGAAAAAATTCCTCTGAGAAATTACAACTCCAAAGCTGTACCACATAGGATTGGAAAACAGAATTTATATCATCTACATGGTGTGGTGATGCTTACCTTATATACCATATACACAAATTAACTCAAAATGTATCAAAAACCTAAATGTAAGACCTAAAACTATAAAACTCTTTGGAATAAAACATAGGGGAAAAACTTTATGACATTGAGTTTGGCAAGGATTTCTTGGATATGACACCAAAATTACAGGCAACAAAAGTTAAAATAGATACATTGTATTACATCTAAATTTAAAACTTCTGTACATCAAATAACACAGTCAAAAGGATGAAAAGACAATCTACAGAATGGAAAAATATTACAAAAATATTTGCAAGTCATATATCTGATAAGGGCTTAATATCCAGAATATATAAAGAGCTCCTACAACTCAACAACAAAACACCTAATTAAAAAATTAGCAAAGGACTTGAACAGATATTTCTCCAAAATGATAAACAAGTGGCCAAAAAACATATGAAAAGATGCTCAACATCACTAATCATTATGGAAATAAAAATCAAAACCACAGTGAGATATCACTTCACACCGAGTAGGATGGCTACTACAAAAACAAAACAAAAACCAAGAAAATAACAAATGTTAGCAAGGATGTGGAGAAATTGGAACCCTTGTGCACTGTTGGTGGGAATGTAAAATGGTACAGCCATTACAGAAAACAGTATGGCACTTTATCAAAAAATTAAAAGTAGAATTACCATGTGATCTAGCAATTCTGAGTACATATCCAAAGGAATTGAAAGCAGAATCTCAGATATTTGTACACCCATGTTTATAGCAGCACATTCACAATAGCCAAAAGGTGGAAGCAACCCAGATATATATCAATATATACCATGGAATACTATTCAGCCTTAAAAAGGAAGGAAATTCTGACACATGCAACAATATGGATAAAACTTGAGGACGTTATGCTAAGCAAAATAAGCCAGTCACAAAAAGACAAAATACTGTATGATTCCATTTATGTGAGGTACTTAGAGTAGTCAAATTCAGAGACAGAAAGTAGAATGGTGGTTGCCAGGGGCTGGGGGAGGGGAGTTTGAGGAGTTATTGTTCAATGGGTTTGAGTTTCAGTTTTTCAAGATGTAAAGAGTTTTAGAGATGGATGATGGTGATGATTACACAACACAGGAATGTACCTAATGCCACTGAACTGTACACTTAAAAATGGTTAAGATGGCCAATTTTGTGTGTATTTTGCCACAATTTAAAAATATATGGGTAATCATTAAGACAAACAACATTGAATGTATAACTTCTAAAGCAGAAGAGAGTAAAAGGGAGAATAAAGAAACCTAATTAAATAATACAAGGTTAGAAAGGAGAGGGGGGAAAAAAGGAAAAAAATAAAACAACCAAAAATAAACTCCATAGTAAATAAGAGCACAATACAATGAGGCAGATAGAAATCTAGATTTATCAGAAATTATAGTACATGAAAATGGCCTACTCTCACCATTTCAGAGCTACAGAATCTCAGATTGGATAAAAAATAGAGATAAAATCTAGATAAATGCTCTTTAAAACCGTCTAAAACAATAGGACACAAGAAGGTTGAAAATCAAGGGATAGAAGATATATCAGAAGAATGCCATCTAAAAAAAGATGGTTTATCTACTTTAACAACAGACAAGAATATCTAAAGCAAGAGACATGGCAGACTGAGTTGTTTGTAATGCCTAAAACTGACCAGGGACTAATATCTGGAATTCATAAGGGAATCCTAATAATCAAGCTGAACTTCATCAGCCGTGTGCTGAGGACTTGGGCAGGTGCACTGGAGGCCAGCTGGGCTCACTTCACCCTCTACTTTTCTGTGAACGTCACAGTCACTGTCATCTTTTGTAAACCTCTGTCTTCATGCTGAGTCGCTGTCAGCAACCAGAGAGCACCTGTTGCCCTTTTGTGGAAAGTCCCCAATTTGAGAAAATCAAATTGATTTTGATTGGTTCAGCAGGGTCACGTGCCCCTCCCTGAGCCACTCTGGCTGGTGGCATCTCCTTGAGCCATGTGGTTGAATAGGTCCCCTCTCCAAAATGAGGGGAGAGTGGCTCTCAGAAGGAGGGCTGAGCAGACCCACAATGAGACTTCTCATGGGCAGGAAAAGGACAGACTGAAGGAGACACCACGGAAGAGGTGTGGTCCCACCGGAGGGAGAGGGCAGTGGGAATGAGGGAAGGGACCTTATGAGTCAGGGTTTTTATCAGTCTCCTATTATCACAAACTTGCGACTTAAAACAGCACGTTTACTGTCTAGCAGTTCTAGAGGTCAGAAGTCCTTGATTTCTCTGGAGGCATTAATGGGGAATCTGTCTCCCTGCCCTTTCCAGCTTCTGTTTTCTAGCTTCTAGAGTCACCTACGTCCCTTGGCTCAAGGCCCCTTCCTCTGTCCTCAAAGCTAGCAGTTTAGCACCTTGAAATCTCCCCTCTTCTCTTTTTGTCTGACTCTTGCCTCCCTCTCGTAAGACGCTTGTGAGTACATTGGGCCCACCCAGACAGTCTCCTAATTTAACACTTTAACTGCCATGGGAGTTGTACTTAACTCACACTAGTTTTGAGTCCAGGACCTTGTGAAGCATGTGAAGACTCAATTCTCCAAAACAAATTAAGTAAGAAAGTCGTGAGTTGCATACAACTCAATTGCTGTGCAGTGTAAACATTGATTCTAGCACCATGTGAGTTGCATGTAACTCACGCACAAAAAACAATAAAAAATAACATTTTCATTAAATAAGAAAGGATCATTTCATTTTTGAGGTTTTTATTCTATTTTTGTAATAAAACACTGTGACCCCAGGGGAAAATTTTTTTTTTCTAGTGTAGCAGTCAATATGTTAAAATCTATAACTTAATCACATCTGCAAAAACCCTTTTGCCATGTAATGCAACTTATTCACAGGTTCTGAGGATTAGGATGTAGGCATTTGGGAGGCCATTATTTTTTGTCTAACACAGGGTTCAACCAAACCAGAAATAGTAAAAGATACACACAGAGACACACATGTATGTCTATGTATTAAGAGATTTATTACAAAGAGTCAGCTTACTCAATTTGGGAGGCTAGTTAAGCAAATCGAGAATTCACAGGACAGGCTGTCAGGAAGGGATGACCACAGGCAGGCTGGAAGTCACAGGTATGGCCAAAGCTGCTGGCCACAGGGGAATTTCTTTCTTTTCTTTTTTTTCCCCCTCTTTCTGCCTCCTCACCTTTCTCAATCCGCAGCCCTGCTTGCAAAGCCTTCCAACTGATTGAAACAGGCCCACCCTGATTATCTAGGATAATCTCCCTTACTTAATGACGACTGATTATGTATTTTAATTACATCTGCAGACTCCCTTCACTGCAACACCCAGATCAGTGTTTGGCTGAATAATTGGGGACCACAGCCTGGCCAAGCTGCCAAATCAAAAACACTGTCTCAGGGTCCAAGGGCAGTGACATCAAGACATGTGCAGGACAGAATGTGGCAGCAGCAGACCGAAGGCTCCAGGAGTGGTGAGCATCACCAGGCAATAGGAAACCCCAGGAGGAGGGAGGCAGGGGGCCAGAGGTAGTTTTTCAGAGTCACTGATGGGAGGAAGGTGTGCTTGGGGTGAGCTTCTGCAAGGAGGCCTGGAATGGGGCAATCTGTCTGCTCCTTCTCACAGTTGGGAATCCCATGACTGTGGTCTGCTTCCGTCCTCCACACAGATTGCAGAACCACACACACAGATCAGACACCCAGTGTATAGATGCCCCTTCCTTATGTTGCTTACCGATGTGTCCTCTGTGACCCACTACTAAGGTCACAGGCCCCTGGGCTGCAGACGTGAATCCACCGGCAGTGTTGGAAAGGCGGGTGAGCTCACGACTGCAGCTTGTAGGCGTCAAATATTTGCTTAGCTAATCTTTCCCCATCTAAAGATGCTTGTTGATGATTTCATTCGGGAGTCTGGAAACCTGCAGGTAGACATCCCAGCCAAAACAAACCAGGTGCGGATGATGAAACCACATTCCCTGGCATTTGCCTTTAAGAACTCTAGGTGAGGCAGTGCGGAGTGTTCAAAGCAGTTGGGAAGTGGACCAGTGGGCCACACCAACACTGGCCCACACCAACACTGCAGCCAGACCCTCACTGCGTGAGGAGTCCCCAGGCCCAGATGGCCAGATGGCCAAGGGGAATACAGAAAAATAAAGGGATTGACTCAGTTTTACCCCAAAGAGTTTTTTTAAGCTGCCCTGTTTCATAGAATGGATTTGCACAAGAGGTTTAGGG